>NC_045782.1:5857500-6167500 GCF_008692025.1 Phocoena sinus
ATTCTGCTTTGTAATTTATTAATTTCTGCTTTTATCTTTATCAGTTATGCCCTGCAAGTTTCCAAGGATTATTTAATTGTATTTTTCTACATTCTGAGATGAATGGGTAGTTCATTTGCTTTCATTCATTTTTATTCAGCAAATGCACTAACCTTTGCTTTAGAGCCCAATATATGATCACATTTTGAAAATGTCCCACAACGGGAGAGGCCACAGCAGTGAGAGGCCTGCGTACCGCAAAAAAAAAAAACCGCAAAAAAAAAAAAACCCGAAGAGACTGGGGAGTCTTTGAGATCATTGTCATAATGTGGTCAAGGTGACAAAAATTAGAGATGATCTTATAATTCATAAATTGGGGAAAGGGTGGTCTCTACTCGAAGTTAAATGTGTGTGTGTGTGTGTGTGTGTGTGTGCGCGCGTGCGCGTACATGCACACCCTGCTAGTCCATAAACCCTCTGAGGGCAGAGATCATCTCTAGCTTGTTCATCAATATAACCCTGAGGCCAAGAGCAGTACCTGGACATAGTAGATGCCCAGTGAATACTCACTGAATGAATGAATGAATGAATGAAATAGGAGGGGAAAAAACTCTTCCTATCCATAGGAAGTAACTTTAACTGGCTTGCACATACATCTCGGTAATGTTTCCCATGAGACCACTGAAACTAGCCTGAGGTAGAGTCCATGTTAAAGAAAAACCTGTAATTTTTCCAAGTTCTGGGGTTTCCTTGCGGATGCTGTGAGGGAAGACCCAGAGACGTGTTTCTTTGTTTAGAAGGCATTTCGCGATATTTGGGAAATGCAATAGGTAGGCGTAGAAGGGAGAGAAGGGGGTGAAGAGCCAAATCTGCATAACTAAGTCATAAATGAGCAGAAGGTGGAAGAAGGACAGGCCAGGGTGCAGGAAGCCAGCTCAGGGGAAGTGTGGGCTGGGAGAAGATCCCTGTGCAGGGCAGGGCTCAGTACATTTCTAGATTCAATGACACCTGACATCAGTTTAGAAATTCTTTCCTGCTCTCAGCTTTTATTTTACCCTCCTAACCCCACATTTTCAGAAGAAGTGTTTATAAAACTTTGTGTGTAAGAGGATGCTTTGGAGGATAAACAGAAGGGAAGGATGGATGGGGTCTGGGGTGCATGGTCTAGAGAAAGAGGATGTCTGACAGGAGGGAAGACTGATTCTGGACAGACACGTGGACATGTAACCTGTAGTGTGACTCAGGAATGGACGTGGGTGGGGTGCAAACAAACCCGCCGGCTGACTGAATAGTGGGTCCCTAAACATGTCCCCAAAACCTGTGAAAAGTTTACCTTGTATGACAAAAAGGGACCTTGCAAATGTGATTAAGGATCTTTTTTTTTTAATTGAAGTATAGTTGACTTTCAATGTTATATTAGTTGACGTACAACATAATGATTCAATATTTTTATAGATTATACTCCATAAAAAGTTATTATAAAAATTTGGCTATATTTCCTCTGCTGTACATTGCATCCTTGTATCTTATTTATTTTTTACCTAGTAGTTTGTACCTCTTAATCCCCTTCACCTATCTTGCCCCTCTCCCCGCTGGGAACTACTAGTTCGTTCTCTATAGCCATAAGTCTGTTTCTGTTTTGTTATACTCTTTTGTTTTATATTTTTAGATTCTGCATATAAGTGAAAACATACAGTATTTGTCTTTTTCTGTCTGACTTATTTCACTCAGCATAATACCCTCCAGGTCCATTCATGTTGTTGCAAACAGAAGAATTTCATTCTTTTTATGGCTGAGTAATATTCCATTGTATATATATACCTACCACATCTTCTTTGCCCTTTCATCTGCTGATAGATACTTAGGTTGCTTCCATATCTTGGCCATTGTAAATAAGGATCCCGAGATGGGGAGATTGCTCTGGGCTATCTGGGTGGGCCCAATGTAATCACGGGGTACTTTTAAGAGGGACACAGGAAGGTTAGAGTCAGAGAAGGGGATGTGATGATGGAAACAGAGCTTGGAGTCACGTGGTCACAAGCCAAGGGATGCAGTCAGCCTCTAGAAGCTGGCAAAGGTGAGAATTCTCCCCTAAAGCCTCCAGAAGGAACCCAGCCCCATAACACCTTGATTTTAGCCCAGTGACACCTATTTTGGACTTCAGACCACAAGAACTATAAGATCAACGTGAGTTGTTTCAAGCCACTAAGTTTGCAATTTGTTACAGCAGCTATAGGAAACTAATACCATATTTTTCCACAGAGAGCTAGGAAAAGCTCACCCTTCAGAGACGGGAGGCAGATGGCAGGGTTCAGATGAATATATGGGGAAGGGGTGGTAAGTTCTGATCACCTGAACATTCTGGTTCAGCAGTAGGTAGTTCAATGTGGCTTCCTTTCCCCTATCTTAATTCTACACACCAGAGACCCATGAAGAAGCTAGGGCTTGGGGGCTGAGGCTAGGGTTTGGGGGCTGACGGAGATGGGAACTGTCATTCACAACACACAGCCTCTAACCTCTCCATCAGCCATCCTCCACCAGTATCCCAGGTAGGAAAGGACTGATTGGCAAGTCCAATGAGTAGACCATTGAGCAGAAAGGCAGGTCCTAAAGTTGCTGAGCTGGGTGGGACCTACATCCAATCTTGCCTCATCACAGATGAGGACCTGAGGTCCAGATTAGCGACTTGTCCAAGTTCCAACGGCAAGTACAGAGCAGAAGCGGAATCAGAACCTCAGGCTGCCCACTTCCAAGCTCTAGAAATGCCCTTGCCCAGGACTGTGCCCTGGTACAGGCTGTCTGACCTCTCACCTGAAGGCGACGTTCTGCTGAAGTGCACAGGTGAGTGAGCCAGTCTGGAGCGCCCAGGTGATCATCTGTGACTACAGGGCCACATCATCCTCGGCTTCTTTCCCTGTCCAGCATCCGTGGATAAGGACTTCACTGGTTGGTGGATTCTAAGCAATCCCAGGCTCTATGTTGGCATTCTTGACTTGATGACGGGCACGTTCTTTTATTCTCTGGATGTTTGCATTCATAAGTCCATGTGTTGGGCAAGCACAACTGGTCAGCCCCTGTAGGCGGGTACTGTGCTGGGGGGCCTGAGTGCTGAGAGCCCCACACCCTGGCCCAGCTCCCAGCACAGGCCTGTGGATGGTGTGAGCACAGGTGGCTGCAGCCCACCCTCGGCCTGGAGGCAGGTGAACGCAGCCCCACTGCTCTCCCCCACCCACAGTGCCTTCCCCAGGACTCCGTCTTATGAGAACCTTCCTTGACTTGAGTTTTTTCAGCGTTGGGTTTAGGGTGGCGGCAGAGCAGATGTTTCCGTTATTAGCAGGGTTGAGTTGGGAGCAATGGAGGCAACAGGACTGTTTATAAGCTCTCTCTCCTCAAAGCGTGTTTCTTCTGGAGTCGGAGGCCAAGCTTCCAAGGGCCCCCAGCACACAGGCAGTCGTGTGAAGTGCAGTGAGGTCAGGCTGCCCTTCTGAAGGGCATGGCCAGGTGGGAAGCTCGGCTTTGGAGCAATGTAACCCCTGGGGCTCCTCCACAAAGCGCAGGACTTGGGCAGAGGAGGGAGAACATGCTGGCTTCCGGGTGATGGGGCTTAAGGAAGGGGAGCCAGGGCAGGAGTAGTGGGAAGGGGGGCGGGTCACATGGAGACAGCCAGGACGTGGTGGAGGGTGCAATGTGGCTCCTGCATTGGATAGACACTTTCATTTCTCCTGGGGGCCGGCAGCAAGGACCGCTTGACTAGAGGAGCTAAGGAAATAGCCTAGCTGGTCTAAGTGACTTCTTTCTGAGTTCCCTCCCATGTGTTAACTTCCAGGCTCTCCCAAATGCCTCTTGCCTCCCTTTAGCTGAGGACCAGACTTACTCTCCCCCGCCCGCATCAACACCAGCGCCCCCCTTACTGAAGGCTGAGAAGACTTACCGATGTGATTTTAGGAAGCCTACCAGCTCTTATCGCCTCTGCCCAAGACAGAGAGCCCGTCAACTAGATTCTGATTTGGGGAAACCAGAAAACACGCCTCGAAAAGTTAGCAATGGTGGCTGTAAGTCATGTTCTTAACCCAGTATGATGTTTTAAAATATGCAGTAAGTGTTTATTATGCGCAGGGGACAGGAGATAGTAAGAAATGCTTTATGTGGCTCAATCCCTGTCCTCCAGGACCTGATCATTTAATGTAGGACCTCAGCCATATACCATATGCCAAGAGTAGCAGTGCAAGGCTGAATGTGAGAGGCATCGTGAATATTCAGATTGTTTAAAAAGCAGACACAATTGTTATAGCCAAGGCTTCCTGGGGTGGTGGCCTCTGTATTAAGTTCCGAATGCCTTGTGGGGTTCAGTCAGCTGGAGATGGAAAGGCAGAAGGAGCAGAGAGCAAAGTGGGAAGCAGGAAAGGACCCAATGTGTCGGGAAGATGGGGAGTGAATCCGTAAGCCAGATCCTGTGGCTGATGAAGTGGGAGCAGCTGGGGGAGGTCAAGTGGTTGAGGACAGTGAGTGCTGGTCTGAGTCGCTGACTCTTTCGGGGAGTAATGGGGCAGAGGGCAGCAACAGAAAGTATGTGAGAAAACTGAAAACAGGACCAAAGTGCTGACTTTGGGATTCCTTCAACAAACAGCCTGAACCTTATAAAAAGGAATTTCCTCTTTGGCTTGTTTTCTTTGCCTGGGGGCAGGATGGGGTCTTTCCCCACTATGGGACTCTGAGCTTTCTGGCTGTCTTTTCCAGGGGACACAACACATTCATTTCAAAGAAGTGAGCATGTGATGTGATAAGGGCCTGCGTGCCAAGGAAAGCTGTTACCAGGGGGAGGGGACCAGTTCTACCTCGTTCTATAAGACTTGAAGATCACTCAGGAAAATGGAGTTTCCCCTCCCTTAACCCCCTAAATCTATGAGAAGCACGTTTTCCTTTGAGCGATGGGTCCAGGGCCCAGGTGATTGAGCGAATTATGGGGATTGAGCTAACTGATGCTAACAATGACAGTTCATGCAAATAGGAGGAAAACCCCACAAAATCTACTGATCCTATGGCTTATGGTACCTTGTAAATTTAAACAAAACCCTCTGAACCATCTTTAATGCAATAGCTCTTTCCCAAATGCCTTATAGGTGCTTGGCATGTATTTACAAAATACATAAGCAAACGATTTTTCTCATCACATCACACTTGAGATCTATGAGGCTTACGACCTACATGTCCATCAATAAGGGGCTGGCTAAAGAACTGATGGCACATTTATACTTTGAAGTACTATGTAGCCATTAAAACAAGAACATGATAGAACCAAATGAGGTGACCAGGGACATGCTCCATGACATACCGTCCAATGAAACCTTCCAGACCAACATGGATAGCATGATTTTGCTTTCATATAAAAATGTGTGTATATACACACATAGATATGCACTAAAGCAGAGCAAAATATCTCAAAAGATTCTGTTAAAGGCATTCAAGTAATGGAGGGCAGGACTGGAAGAGAAAAGGGTGCAATTTCCACTTCGTCCTTTCATCATGATAAAGGGTGGGATTTGAGGCAACTTTTTATTTTCTTCTTGTTCTTCTGTGTTTTTTAAAAGTAAAAACCTTTTAAAAGATTCATGAAGGGTTTTCCCTATTTAAAGGAGTCATTTCATAAAGTGAAGAACAGTAACAGCTATTACTTGTGGAGTGCTTGCTGTCTGCCAAGCCCTATGTCAGGAGCTTTACAACATTGTCTTGTAGATTCAGCCCCCTTTGGAAGTAGATACCATTATTATCTCTATGTTATGGAAGAGGAAACAGGCTCACAGAGGTTAAAAACCTCGTTGGAGGTCCCACGTCAGCATGTGGTGGAGCCAGCATTTCATTTGTGGTGTGGTGGCCACACAGGCCACTCCTGGTCTGGTACCACCAATCTACCCTGAGTCCACCTGCTGCCCATGGCGCATTCCTCTCTCGACTGCACCGCCTCCTAGGTGGTTCTGTTCCCCATCTTCCTCCCTGAAATTCAGTCTCCACAGAGCTGCCGAACTGATCTTTTAAAAAACATTAATTTAGATAATGCCCTGGCAGTCCAGTGGTTAGGACTCCATGCTTTCACTGTCAAGGGCCTGGGTTCAATCCCTGGTCGGGGAGCTAAGATCCTGCAAGCCGTGCAGAGTGGCCAAAACAAACAAAAAACATTAATTTAATCGCGTCATGCCCCTGCTTCAAATCCTCCCACTGCCCTTGGAATAAAATCCAAATTCCTTGATGCCCCTCGGAGTTCAGTTCCTAGAACAAGTCACGCACTCCCCGCCTTGGGGCCTGTATGCTTTCAGCTCATCTGTGCAGAGAGCACTTTCTTTGCCTTGCATAGGCTGGCTTTCTCTCGGCTACTGCATCTCAGTTTAAATGACTTCCCCTCGGAAAGGCCAAACCTGATCTCTCCAAATAGGCCCACCTTATTATTCTCCTCCATACATCCCTGTTGATTTCTGTCACTGAATTTACACAATGTGTAATTAACTAAACTAATTATTTTGTTTACTTATCATCCTTCTCCCTCTACTAAGCAAGGGCATGACCCATGTTTCTCATATTCATTGCTGTGTCCCCAGCACCTAGCACAATGCTGAGATCTAGCAGGTGTTCAACAAATTCAATGTCAAATGAATGAGCTGGCTCCGAAAATGACATAGGGTGTTACAGTTGACAAAACACTGTCAGTCGTATTTATTATCTCCAGAAGGAGGGAAGTCAAAGGGAGCTCTCATGGAGGGTTGTGTAACCGTCGGCAGTGATGCTGGTGGAGGCTACAGAGGAGATCCTGATGATAACGTCACCCATCGGCAGTCAGATGGCTCTCCATCCTCCGTCCAGGTGGAGCGGTGGGAGGTTCAGAGGTCGTCTGATCCACTTCCAGGGGCCACTTGGTAGACAGCTGGGTTAAGACGAGAATCTGTGATCTTGGAACACCTCTTGGCCCCCCGTGGGGAGAAACCCTTCCTGGTGGCATCCTTAGCTAGCATGCATCCTTGCTGGATAAGCCATTCTTCCTCCAGGGCATGCCTTACACATCATAGATTCACGGTGACGTTGCCTTCTTCCACTCAGCGGGAAGCAGAAAGAAGGAGGGAAGGGGAGGAATGAGCTTTAATCCCTGTTCTCTGTCCCCTTGTCCCATTTCTCTAAACTTGCTGGTATCTCTTTCCCTTTTGTATGGCTTTGCCTGAAATAATTGTTCTATTTCTCTAAAGTTCGCTCATTTCCAGTTGTCCGCCAACATCAACGCAACTGTGAATTGCGTCTGTATTGACACTTTTGGATGTAGAGTTGCGTTAACTACATTTTCTTATTTTCCGTATTCTCGATGCTCTGGGATCTGATGCCATGCTGAGCAGGGGAAGGTACTGCCCCTCTGGGGTTTGCTAATTCTTAGCAATAGTGAGTGACTCGCCTGTGGGCACACATTTCATATGCAAATTAGCCAATTCAGAGCCCACATCCCCGTTCCCCCTTCTCCTCTGTGGTCTCTTACACTCTAGACCACTATCCACCTGCCTTAATCACTGGAGGGCCAGGTACCAGACAACTAGGGATGGCCCCTATGCCTCAAAGCCCACTGAAATTATTCAAATTATTCAAACCTGTTTATGCTGCCCTGCTTTGTCTTTCCTGCAGAAATCACAATAAAGGCTCTCAACCATGCTTCTCCATCATACCCCCTGCCTCCCCACGGACCCTGGTATTTCCCCTTACGGCCTTTCTTGCGGTAAGGGGAATCTGAGACTACCTAGGGATCTGAGACTATCAAAACTTCTTCCTTCATGACAGCCATTTCCATGTCCCCATGTCTTACTATACCTTACTATATATAAAACAAAGCCTAAGTAAATATTAAAATAAGAGTGTTTTCTATTAAGCTGTGTATCAAGAGATGTTTTTATATCTATCGTACATGTTTTCATTTTTAAGAGCTTCAATTATTTTTAACAGATGCAACACACACTCTTTGGATATACCAACAGTTCCTGATGAAGACAGAAACCTTGAGATATTGATTCACGAATTAACTGATAAGACTGATACTGGAAAAAACAATGCCTCTATGTTGCAAGCACACTTGTTATCCCGGTCACGATCCATTGATTTTGGCTTTCTGTCCGTCATTAACTGATTAAGACATAGAGACTTGTCACCTCTCTGTAGGCTCAACCATGCCCTGGGGCCAGGAGCAAGGGGTGGGCTTTGCCGCCTCAAACACTAGATGTCTGGTGTTCTCTCGGGACCCTCTTCCCCTCACAGCCGGTCTGGTGGATTATCCAAGTCCTGGATCTGCTCAGAAGGGAGAAATATAAAAGCTCATCACTCTTTTTATTTTTCAGCCCCAGATGCAAACATTGCTGGGTTTCGCTGCTAGACTTGGGTCCATCACGTTTACCAAGAAAATCAGATTTTCTTGGAGGCTGTCCTGGCGCCTAACCCTGCCGATTGCCAGGCAGTGGAAAAGTTCTTCCTTCCTACGTCCGGACAGCCCCCCCCTTGTGGCCGGCCATGCCCTTCTCTTCCTGTTCTGGCCTCATCGTGCTGGGCATCACCATCCTTCTTGCAGAAAATTTCCACCGACTTGCACATTGTTATTTGTTCTCCTCCACAATAAATCAAACAGATGGCTTCATCTTTTCCTCACAGGTCCTATTTTCTGGCCTTTAATCATGTTTGTTGCTTAATGTGGGCCGATCCACTGGGCAGCTGATTGTCTGAGACCTCTGCGGCCGAGGCCGTCCACGGGCCCTCCTGAGCTCGTTTGGGTTCTGGGGTTTGATAAGCTATCGCTCCTACCGGCAGGCTGGATATTAAACAGCTGGGGGCTCTCTGCAGCCATTTCAGGGACTTGCCCAGAAGACAAGGAAGCAATTTCAGAGACAAGAAGCAATTGCTTTAAGGCTCCATCCTGTTCCCTCAAAGTGCTCTGCACACAGGAAGATGAGGGAGGAAGGAGCCGGGCTCCGTGTTTCAGACTCTGCACCGTTCCTATTATTTCCCACTCACATCGCCGGCTGGCTTGACTGGGGCTCCGGAGTGTGGACCGTATCACACATCTCCTTCCTCCTCCAGACACTGAAGAGCACGTAAAAGATAACACACGGGCTGAGTCCAGGTAGAAAAGGGCCTTCCTTTTTCATTCATTAGACATTTATCGAGCATCTATCACGTGCCAGGCATTGTGCTCCACATGGCAAAGTAAAGATGAAGGATGAATAAGATCTAGATCCCGCCCACCTGCCCCCATCGACACTGGGGTCTGGTAGACAGACAGATAGATACAAGCAAAGAACTCTTTACTATCAAGGGCAGGCAGTGAGAAATGCGTTATCGGGGCAGGTTATTAATATTCAGGAGGCAGTCCAGAGGAGTACAAGATTCTTTCCGTGGAGGAAGGGAAGGCCTCATTGGCGGACGGAGCATTTGGCATTGGTCTTGTATTCACAGCGTCTTTCGCATATGACTGCATTTAGTTTTCACATCAACCCAATGATGCGGGCAGGGGTTACGCCCATTTGTCAAGTGGGATATCAGTGTTCAGAGAGGTTGGGTGATCAACCGAAGGCCACCAGAGGGAAGGTGGCAGGTGTGCAGGGAGCCTAAGTCTGGGAGCAGTGTCGTATCATCTTGCTCCTCAGGAGAGGAGGGTGGGCCAGGAAAAGGCACTGCACCTGGGGCCGGTTCTCCAGTGGACGCCCAATTGGTACAAGGGCACAAAGGTGGTTTTAGCCCTTAACAAGGGGGCCTGGTCCAGCTTACAAGTTTGCAGAGGGCCTTCTCATCCCGGCTGTTACGACTGTCTGCATCCATGGTGCTTCTCCTCCGGGACTATAGATCCTCTCTGCCACACGGCCTCATCCATCCTCATTAGCTCATGGTCGGCCACGCTCAACAGGGCGTCCACAGAAACAGCTGCTCCTTCTTCAGTGCCTGCTTCCAGAGGGCTCAGAGCTCAGTCCTTGGCTCACATAACCTTCTCTATTCCCCGACAACAAACCCAGAGGAGGGAGAGAGACGGACAGGTGATGAGGGCAGTGTTCACCGACTGGCCCTGCAAAGCTTCCCCATTTCACCCACGTAACATCACAATGGGCAGACACTGTCTCCACCTTACAGATGAGAAAAGGGAAGCCCGAGAAAGTTCTATTATTACCCAAGAGATTCTCACTCGTTCGACTTAAGAAGGATAAGCTTTGTCAAGAATTTATGACAAGTCTTACTTAACACATGGTCAGTGCTCAGTAAATGCTGGTTGTTGCGTTGATGATACAGCTTTTGTGAAGCATCCGTACCTCCTCTATCTTTATGGATGGCAGTGGAAAACCAGGATCTCCACTAAATTCACGGAGAGCTTCTATTCTGCAAGGGTTGTGGGGGTTAACCTGGGTTGTAACTGTGGTCTGTGCAGGTGGGAGTGTAATTCAGAAAACGCTCGTCTGGAAGAGTAGAGGCAGGTTAAGGCATAAAGGATTGATGGGTTGGGATTCAGGACAATGGCAGAGAGATGAGTGACAGGGACAGCACTGGGGGGGCAAGGGAAAGGGACATGGGCCACAGCCCAGGGAAAGCTGCATGCATTAGAAAGACCACATGTATATAAGGGAGAAGACAGGGCCTATGGAGCTTTTCTGGCATAATAAATATTCAGTTGGTCACCATGAATATTCAACTGGGCAGAGACTGCAGGGGTGGACCCTTGAGGGAGCTGGAACTGACAGGGGGACTGACTTTTTTCCAAGAGTCTCCCAATATCGGGGAGCATATGCCAACAGCACAGAACTGGACCGGGTCATAGGTGGAGGCAAAGGGCTAGAAGCTTCAGCGAAGAGAGGTAGGTGAGTGACAGCTGGCAGGGGCTAAGGGTCTGCTAGAAGGACTTGGAAAGCCTCGCTCAGTTGAACAGCCAGGCCACACAGTGGAACTGTGGGTCTTATTATTTTCATTTGTGTGCAACTGTCTACCACGTCTAACGGGACATTTTCCTGCTTGGCAGGTTCTTATAAAATCACAGAAACACAGCTCTAAAGAGAAAATTAAAGACAGACACTGACTCCTGTCATCTTTAACCATGTAAGGGGCCGGCAGGGCCGTTGGTGGGGACCAAGGGGGCAGGCCCCTGCCTACCTCCAGAAGGATATCCTCAAGATTATACCCTTTACTTACTGGCTTCTGAGAACAATTTCATCAGAGGACATGGCTCTGTAGCTACAAAATGAAATTTGTGAAAAACTGCTCTCGCATCCCCAGGTATCATTTTACGGAGGTGGATGCCAGGAGCCAGAGAAGGCAAAAGTCTTGCTTCAGTGACAGAATCCAGGCTGAGACATAGCTCCATTCACTCTAGTCCAGTTTCTGCTCTTTTTGCTCTGTCTGCAAAAGAGGATGTTCATGGGGCCGCCGCCAGCTCACCTGGTGCCTTTGGATGAATTAGGAAAAGGGGGGTGCCCCTGGGTGGTCACAGCCCCAGCGAGCAAAAAGCCCTTCTGCCAGGTGCCTCTGGGTAGAGCACAGCCAGTAGCACCCTGTGTGATGACAAATGAGAAGTGGGTCTGGGGCTTCCCTGGTGGCGCAGTGGTTAAGAATCCGCCTGCCAGTGCAGGGGACACAGGTTGAAGCCCTGGTCCAGGAAGATCCCACATGTCACGGAGCAACTAAGCCCGTGCGCCACAACTACTGAGCCTGCGCTCTAGAGCCCACGAGCCACAACTACTGAGCCCACATGCCGCAACTACTGAAGCCCGTGCGCCTAGAGCCTGTGCTGCACAGCAGAAGAAGCCACCGCGACGAGAAGCCCGCGCACTGCAACGAAGAGTAGCCCCTGCTCACCGCAACTAGAGAAAGCCCGCGCGGCAACAAAGACTCAACGCAGCCAAAATAAATAAATAAATAAGTTAATTAATTATTTAGAAAAAGAAGTGGGTCTGGTGGGGGCCAGGGTGCCATTGACGTAGGCTCCTTCCTCCCTCCAGTCTTCCATCTCCCAGTCACTCACTTTTTAAAACTGTGCATTTAGTAAATGTCTCCTGTATGCACAGTGACACATTCCTGACTCTTCTGGTACAAAACTCCACTGGAAAGGTAAAGGGATGAGTTTATACTGACAAAGGGCTTTTCCAACCATGACAACTTTAACTTGCTAAGGTGAGGGTAAGAGACTGGCAGAGACTGTGGTACTTAGAAGAAGTGAGTCAGGGTGAAGGTGCTTTTAAGACAACGTGGACTCCTCCTTCTTTGGATTTTTGCTGTCAAACTGCAATGCTTCATGCTCAGTGGGAGAAAATGGGTTAGCTCTGAACAGCAGTGATTTGGAGAATATCTTCAAATGATGCTTATGGTTTTGAGGGCAGGGAGACTCCTAAGAACTTTCTGATGACAAGAAGGGTCTGGAAGTGGTCCATCGCCACAGACTCAAACAGCTCCCAATGCACTGCCCTGACAGGGGGGAGGGGTAGACCCTTCAAAAATGGTATGCAAGCCCCTCCCGTGGTTTCTGTGCAGGGTGGTTGGGAATGTCAGGGAGACAGAACTCTACGGTGGGATGAGAACCGTCAGTTCTGGGCTCTTCTGGGGGCAAACTATGGAGGCCTGTGTGCTGTTCTCATAAAGAACGTCATTTGGTGCAATGCTTCTGTTTGTACATTCATTCATTCTTTGAATATTCTTAAAACACCTATGTGCCAGCAACTGTCCCAAGTACTAGACACAGCCTGGATGAGATCCCTGCTTTAAAGTCGCTGCAGCTTTAGTTGGGAAGATGTAGATAACAAAAGGGTGAACAAATTAATATAAAAATAAACAGTTCGGGGGACTTCCCTGGCAGTCCAGTGGTTGGGACTTCACCTTCCAATGCAGGGGGTGCAGGTTTGATCCCTGTTTGGGGGGCTGGGGTCCCACATGCCTCATGGCCAAGAAACCAAAAGACATAGAACAGAGGTACTATTGTAACAAGTTCAATAGAGACTTTGAAAATGGTCCACATCAAAAATAAACAAACGGTTCAGATAAGTGCCACAATAGATATAAAGGGCCTCCTCTGAGAAGGTGACGTTTAAACTAGGGTGCAGAGAAGCCAACACATGCGGAGCCCAGAGAAGAGCATTCCACAGAGGGGGCAGCCCTGAGGTGGAGGAGAACACAGCTCATGGAACTTAAAGAAGGTCAGCTGATCACGGCCGAAAGAGCGCAGAAGGGAGTGGACAGATGCCTGAGCTGTAGGTAGGGCCCAGACCACCAGGTGCTCTCAAGGCCAAGTGCAATGGAGCACTGATGGGGGGCTTGAAGTGGAAGTTACCTGATCCAATCAGTGTCTTAAAAGGATCACTCTGGCTTCTCTTTGGAGCATGGAGAGCAGAGAGGGTGTGGGAGATGTGTAGCCCAGCCCAGACATAATGGTGACTTACATCGAGGTGGTGGCAGTGAGGATGGACCAAAATGGACTGTTTGAAGCTACAATGTGGAGGTCAAACCTTGAAGACTTGCTGATAAATTGAACGTGGGGAGTTATGGAAAGAGAATGATGAAGAACGATTTCAAAACACAGCCACTTGGTAAAGTAGTTTGGCTTATTGGTTTATATAAGCCAATTCTACGTGGTGATGGGGAAGCTGGTCACGTAGGTAAGAGACCCCCGGCATGAACAGACTTGGGGCGTCCTGGCACCAAAATGCTTGGCACGTATGCTGGTGGTGGTTCAAGACCTGGGGACAGCACGTGTCCCATGTGTCAGCCCGCGCCTGAGATCGCCAGACCCCTTTCACTGCATATCCTTCTGCTATTGCTGTGCTATAATCTTATCCTATAATAAAAAATGTTCTGTATATATAAACTATTTGGGTCTTGTGTGTCCTTATAGAGATGGAACGCTTACGGGAATTAGCGTGTAATTTGCACAGGCCTTTACACTTGCTTTTCTGACACCTGAAATGCCAGGAGATTTCTCCCTCCCCTCCAGCTCACATCTTATCTCCAAGGAGATCTCAACGCCACCCTTCCAAGGGGTCTCAACCACTGTCTTTCCACCTCACTGATCTTCGCCTTAGGGGGCTTTAGCACTTGGTTAAATTTATCCTACCATTCTTGGGCATCACAGTTTAACAAGAAGCAAATTCCAATGCAGCCAGTTAGTATAGCTATACAAAAATCTGGGAAGTTAACCTGTCCAAGCTTCAGTTTCCCCATCAATAAAATGGGACGCTAATGCCTACTGCAGCGGATCATTGACCATTTGAACAAAATAACGTAGGAAGAGTGCCTGACGTTCTAGGAGCCGACGATGCGTCTTCGCTCTTTTTCCCTTCCCATATTTTCTTTCTCTTCCAAAGAGACCGTAAACTCTGTATTAGAAGGAATGGCTTTTTTACATTTGCATGCTTTCCCCCAAAGCAAAAAGCCCAGTGGGACCCAAAATAGAAACTTAAATCACGGAGTTAAGACTGTCATGAGAAAGCCAGTGTGTTACTATGTGGCACGATTCATGTTGAGTGCAATTCCATGGAGGCACTGGCTTGGCTTGAGATGACTTGAATCTTAGGAACCCTCCCTTCTTATCGTTTTAATACGCTTATGCAAGAGTATTTTTGAGAACTAAGTAAAATGATGTGGGCAAAGTTCCTGGTGCTTAGGAGATATTCCATAAATGTTAGTTGTCAGCTTTGGTGCTTTTTTTCCTTCCTCTCCCAGGGAGGTAATAAATGAGGCAGTTATACCCTAGTGTTCACAACAGCACTATTCACAATAGCCAAGACATGAAAGCAACCTAAGTGTCCACTGACAGAGGAATGGATAAAGATGTGGTACATACATACAATGGACTATTACTCAGCCATAAAAAAGAATGAAATATTGCCATCTGCAGCAACATGGATGGACCTAGAGATGGTCATACTAAGTGAAGCAAGTCAGACAGAGAAAGACAAATGTCATATGATACCACTTATATGTGGAATCTAAAAAAGTGTTACAGATGAACTTATTTACAAAACAGAAACAGACTCACAGACATAGAAAACAAGCTTATGGTTACCAAAGGGGAAGGAGGGAGGGACAAATTAGGAGTTTGGGATTAACGGATACACACTACTATATGTAAAATAGATAAACAATAAGGACCTACTGTATGGAACAGGGAACTATATTCAATATCTTGTAATAACCTATAATGGAAAAGAATCTGAAAAAGAGTATGTATTTCCATCAGTCACAGAACAAGCCAGCCGTGGAACACTTGGGTTTAGAGTGGAAGATAATGGGCAGAAGAACGATTCTTCGAAGAGATAATGGCATAGCTTGTGATCGGGACTTAACAAGGCAGCTCTCCCGTGAATCCATCACAGAGGACCAAGGAGGAACCTGTCAAATCAGTAAGGGTACTATATATGGAGACAAATGAAATGCCTGCCTTCTCTCTGAAAAGGTTTAGTTAGAAAAAAAAAACCAAAAAAACCCTGTGGAGGCTGGAGTGGGGTGAACTGCTAATGAGTCTGGCGTTAAGAGATCTGTGTTAACAGGAAGGAGGTGGCTTTTTCCCAGGTTTGATTCAGCCTGTTCCGGGGAGCTGCAGGGGCGTCTTCTCTAAGGTCAGCACAGTTAAGCTGAAATACTCAGTTGCTCATTATTTCCACAGATTACACCACTATCCTCAGAGTATCTTAGGAATGAGAAAATAGCCCCACGTCGGGTGAGTTAGTCCAGCCCTAAATTTCCGAGGATGTCGTCCTCAATTCAGAGATCCTTCCTTCTCCTTAATTTCCTTCCCTCCCCAGAAAACTGAATGCTGTAGGTGACTCTGGTTCTGAATGTCACCTTGACACCATTTCTTGTGCTGAGAAGTATATTACTTGTTTTTCATGCCTGTGGCTTTATTTACACCAGAAGGCAGTTCATTGTTATTGAGGCAAAGGCCATGGCCCTCTGCTGCCTCTGGAAGAAGCAAGATGGCACCCAGTCTCAGAGGAGAAGCCTCAGCTGGGACTCCAAGAGTCTGGACAGGAGCAAGATCACAGGGTGAAGGTTTTGAAGGAGGAAAATGTTGGGGATGAGACCGTGCCTGCCCATTCGGGTGCTCAGACTGAAAAACGTAGAAGGTTCTGGAAGCCACATCTCCCTGGCTCCTCTCACATTTGTGGGAGGGGAGCAGGCACAGTTATTCCTGTTTTCAGACAAGGAATCTGCAGCTCAGAATTGAAGTGTCTTGCACAAAGGCAAACACAAGATGCAAATCTCGTGAACTCCATGTGTGGAAGCTGTGTCAGGTGGCGGGTCAGAGATGTCCAGAGAGGAGAACAAGGATGTATCTCCTGGACTGGACACAGCAGGAAACCACATTGACTCCTGCATCTGCCCACATGTGGATTTCATTTTTATCTGTCTGCTGCAGTTTCCTTTCATTCAATATTTGTCTAAGAGTGTTCTGCTGACTGCTGCCTTTCTGGGGTGAGGGTTGAGGAATTGGATTAGGAATGTTACATCCTCAGTAATTAGCACAACAGACTTGAACAGAGGCAGCAACAAGGACAGAGAGTGGTTGAGTTGAGTTTCCATAGTTCGTAGTTCGTAAGGCTCTGAGTGTTTGTCTTTGGAAAAGGACCCACCGCAGATGAAAGCCCAATGTGTGTGTGTGTGTGTGTGTAGGTCTGTATGTTTTTATCACACATAGATTCATGGGACCTCTCCCACAATCAAAAGACGCACAGATCCATCCAACCACACCGCTTTGGTCCATGCTGTCCCCTCTGCATACAGCATCCTTCCTCACTTGCTATTCCTCAGTTTGGCCAACCCCTGCCCATTTTTCAAGACTCAGCCCACAGGTCATCTCCTTTAAAAAACTTTCTCCGCTCTTTCATTGACTTGTGTATAAGAGATCTGGTTTCCTTCCCTGGGACCCCAGGGCTTCCACTGCTTCCCTGACTACAGCTCTCCTTGTCTACTGTCATCATCTCCTCTCCCAGCCTTTGCACTCTTAGAGGTCAAGGGCAGTGTCTCTTACACCTCTGCATCACCAGGACTTAGTATATAGCCTGACACATAGTAGGGGCTCACTGTTTGCTGAATGTAATTGAACTTTAAGAAGGATAAATGTCCCATGGCAGAGGGCAAAACCATACACAAGCAAAACTGTCATGTAATTGGGATTTAATATATTTGACTAATACCGGCATATGTGCATCGCTAAAACACATTAATATTTAATTCATCTGAGTTATTTTGCAAGGATACATGTGTGAGTAAGTACAGTGGCGCTCTGCATGCAATTACGCCTCTTCTTTCAGGAGGATTAAGTGCTATGCAGATCTTCTCCTAAATACTTCCGCTGAGTTTTGTTTTAGTGTTACACCTCCGGCTTCACCCAAGGCCATTTTGAAAAAGTCATATTAAAACCACCTCTCTACACCTGCGTTTTCTATAAAACTGTTACTCACTGCCTTCTACGTAACTTATCTGCACCACATGCTAAAGTTATTTCAGAATTTGACACCAAGAAATTCACGGTCTCCTCTGGGAAACTGGCAAGCCTCCATCTTTCTAATAACCAAATGTATATAACTGATCATCTTTTCCTTCTTGACATGGTTGCCAGGAAGCTCAGAGTCGCATCTGACTTTTGTTTACTGATTCTCAATCATTACGTTAACTGCTTTCTGACTTTCTGGTATTTCTTGGGAGAATTATAAACTATTGTTAAATAAATAAATCTCTGTTGCTTCTTTCCATGGTGTAAGTCACGTGGGGTTGTCTGTTGGAGAAGAAGCTCCATTCAGCTCTATGCCTGCAGCTAGAAGCTTCTCTATTAGTGACTTTAGATTTTTGGGCTCAGGCTTTTTTTTTGTCATTGTTATTTTCATTTCGTTTTGTTTTGGTTCAGAGCATTTGAATGCACATAGCCCCTTCTTCCTGGCTGACAGGTAGTAAGTGACCTCTTGAGGGCCTCAGTTTGGAATGCTCTGCTGGACCACTGGTCTCACTGAACTTTCCTGCAAATCCCTCAAAAGGGGTATCATCTGTATCACCTGTGTGAAAATTCCTTGTGGTGGTTTTCATGGAATATAGTAACAAAAACTGAATTTTCTCCTTTCTTTTTTTTAGTATGTTTTGAAAACATACAGAAACAGGGGGCCCCGACCCCCAGGCTGCCAACCAGTACTGGTCACATTACCACCTGAGCCATCCCCATTACCCCATCCGTGGAAAAATTTGTCTTCCACGAAGCTGGTCCGTGGTGCCAAACAGAAAAGTGTACAGTACAGTTTAGTACAGAAGTGTGTTCTGTACTAAAACACAGAAAAGTTGCAAAAACAATACAATGAACACGCACAGATTCTTCATATGGCTTTGCTACCTATTTTTTTTTAAATGTCCCCTCGTTATATACCTAAGCAAATAATAGGTGGACGATGGAATTACATTTTCAGTATGGCATCTGGATACATCGTAAAAGCTCCATAGTTCTCAGAAGTCTTTTTGTTCTTGACTTTTGGGAAATACAATGGCCCTGTTGGGCGTTCTTGTTAATGGCCACTAACTAGAGGTTGTCTTCTCTTCCCTTATGAGCACCTGAGAAGAGAACTGAGATCCGGATGACATGCATTCTGCTTTTTCATTCCAGAGTTGAGCTCTTCTCAAATATCAGGTCAGACTGATAGAATAGAGGGATAGAAATAGATAGAAACAGAGGGAAAGGGTGGCTCAGGAAAATGTTAAAACATATTGGGTTACCGCTTGGTTATAAAAGCACATAACTCAGAAAGAGCCAGTTGGAAGAGATGCAAAGGGCGGGGTGTGGGGAAAAGGCAAGGAGCCTCCATGCCCTCTCCAAGCATACGCCACTCTCCCCAAGGGCCCACATGTTCATCAACCCGGAAGCTCCTTCACTGCCTACATGTGCTTTCCTTTACCTCCTCTATTATTATTTGTATTGTTATTATGCTTTGTGTGTGTGTGGAACTATTTCAGAGAAAGTTGCTGCATTATGCATCCTCACTCCTATATACTTCAAACCTGTTTCCTGCAAACTAGACATTCTCTTCCATAACCGTAATACACTTAGTAAATTCAGGAAAGTTCGTGTTAGCTCAATAGTAAATTCAGGAAAGTTTGTGTTAGTTCAATACTATTATCTACTCTACGGTCTGTATTTGAATTATGCCAATTATTCCCCGTGGTATCCTTTGTAGCTTTTTTTTTTTCCCCACACCAGGATCCAAGCTAGGATCCCATATTGTATTTCGTTGTCATAACTCTTTACTCTTTTAAGATCTGGAAGAATGTCTCAGGCTCTCTTTGTCCTTCCTGACACTTGACATTTTATTTTTAATTAATTAATTAATTTATTTTTGGCTGCACTGGGCCTTTGTTGCCACGCACAGGCTTTCTCTAGTTGCGGCGAGTGGGGGCTACTCTTCGTTGCGGTGCGCGGGCTTCTCATTGCGGTGGCTTCTCTTGTTGCGGAGCATGGGCTCTAGGCATGTGGGCTTCAATAGTTGTGGCACATGTGCTCAGTAGTTGTGGCTCGCGGGCTCTAGAGCGCGGGCTCAGCAGCTGTGGCACACGGGCTTAGTTGCTCCGCGGCATGTGGGATCTTCCCGGACCAGGGCTCGAGCCTGTGTCCCCTGCATTGGCAGGCAGATTCTTAACCACTGCGCCATCAGGGAAGCCCCTGACACTTGACATTTTTAAAGATTATGGTCCAGTTGTTTTGTAAAATGTCCCTCAATTTGGATTTGCCTGATATTTCTTTTCTTTTTTTAAAAATTTTTAATTGAAGTACAATTGACATACAACTTCTTTCTTCGTCTTGATTTTTCTATTCCTCTATTATTCCCCTAACTTTATTTTAAACTTGCCATTCATAGTAAGTCGTCACCAAATTCTTTACAGTAGGAAAAAGTACCTCTACATCCAGCTCAAATGTCTCAGACCCTTTGAATCTTTCCTGACCTTGCTCTCCCCCACTCACGGCAATAGGCAAAATGGACACTCCATTCTCTTTCTTCTCAGAACAATTTTATCCTGTTACTGTTTCTGTTACAGCACAGATGATATAATGTTGAGATTCTGATGGTTAAGAATAATCACCTTAGACTCTGAGCTTCTTGAAAACGAGTGATGGGCCCCATTTTCTTTGTATTCCATGGGCATGGGTTTAGGCAAGTTACACATACTTTTTGTGCTTCAGTTTCTTTATCTGAAACATAGACATAATAATAGCATCTTCCGTAGAGGGTAGATGTGAGGATTAAAGGAGATGAGCCAAATAAGGCCTGGCACACAGAGTAATCGCTCAGTTAATGCTAGTTCATGTTAACTATTATTATTATTGGGATGAGCAGTAGGGCCGTTAGTTCTAATATGCCTAGTGTTCAGCACTGCCTAATACACAGCTTAAAGCTCAATAAGTATTTGTAAAATAAATGCTGGGTGATGAACATACACCAATATGCTATCCCTCTCCTTATGAGGGACACCATGCTGCCCATTTCTGAGACGGGGATGGGGAAGCAGATATACCAAAGGATGGAGCTGAAGCCAGAAGCCAGGTGTGCATATTCCTGGCCACTGCTTTATCCCAAGACACACAGCCTTTGTCTGAGGGCTCAGGGAGCTGCTAAAAAAAAGAAACTCTTCAAATCCCAGGCTGTCGTCCTCCAAGACTCTGAGAGACAAGACTTCTCAGGTCAGATCAAGCACGTGTGTCAAAACTGTCAAACGCAGCCTCCACTCAAATACCCAAGACTACGGGGGACCGCGTGGCAGACTTCCGTGCAGTCGAGGGCTCTGCCACTTCAACCCAACTTTGACCTAGTTCTTAGTTTTCTCTTTCCGCTAAAAAGCGCCGAGATGGACAGGATTTGGCCGGACCTCCTCCCCCTTCCTTGCCTGAGGTGCTAACGAGCAGTGGCTCAGCTAAAAGGAAGACGGCGGATGGCAAGTGAGGCATCGTCAGACCGGACGCTCACTGGTGCCTGGGACCCCATGCCACCCTGCTGCACCCAGGGCCCCCCTCCCAGCACACCCACACGTGGGGACGGCGCTCTCTATAGGAACATCCAGTCCAGGGGCAAACCTGAATCACTGGACTCTACTAGCAGAGACAGTACCAACGAGTGGTACTGAATCTTCAGTGTGTGTCAGGCACTGGGCTAAGTATTTTGTATGTGTGATTTTATTTAATCCTCACAACAGCCTTCTGAGGGAGGTACTCTTATTAGTCACATCCGCAGGTGAGGAAACCGAGGCTTCGAGAGGTTAAGGACTTTGTCTAAGGTCACACAGCCAGTGAAGGCTGAGCCGGGACTGGGACTCAGGTCCACCTGGACCCACTGACTCTGCTCTTCATGGCACAGTCTTCTCTCTGCTATTCTCTCAAGAGCAAGGCTATGATAGAATGACAAAAAGGATAGGTAGGCTTTGGTGGTGGGAAGATGGGGATGTATGGGAGAGGAAAAGGCCGGAAACTTGGGAGGCTCTGCTGGTGGGCGGATCAGAGCGGATCAGGGTCAGGGTGACCCCGGCTGGACGATTTCCCGTTGGCTGGCCAGTGTTCACGTACCATCCCCATGACCTCGAGTCTGAGGCTCCATTTCTTTAGCTATAAAATAGGGACAACAATACTGAAACATAATAGTATGCCAAGCTTCAGATGCCAACATGTTGATAAGTAACCCCAAAGCATGGTACCAGGGTTGTGAGGGTGCCGATGGCCATGAAGAAGGCACTATATGCCCAGAAAGGGGATGATGGAGGAAGAGAGGGTACCACAAGAGGCAGATGGGCGCAGTGATAGATTTCCTGCTTGGCTTTGCCCCTGGTCTGCTCTGAGGAGTTGCTCTGGGCAGGTACTTGTTAGGAACAGAAAGCCTGCAGTGTTCTCTCTTTTAGTAAAGGTGAGATGTCCATGGAGCTGCTCTCTGCTCACAGAAGGCTCTCTTGGATGTTTCTAATACATGGTCCCCCAGTGCTGAGTCCATGGCGTTCATCCTGGGACCAGACATAGGTCACAGTCCCACCCAAAAGAGGTTAGTGTGAAGAAGTGGCAGGACGCTGAATATATGTCAGTGCGATATAGGTGAAAATGTCTAACACTGTGAGATTCATCGTGGGGATGAATATATTTTGGGTTTGAATCTTGAGTCTATAATGATGCTTTCCTGCCCACTCCTTGCCATATACGTAACACCACAGAGAACATTTTGGAGAGCAACGCTTGTGTGTTTTTGTTTTTTTCCCTCAAATCAGAAGCGACTCTTAGAAAATCTTTAATGCTGTTGCTCATGGGAATCTCACCAAGCTTATGCTCTAGCATGTCTGCTGATAAGCGTTTCACTCCTGTGGTTTAGATGTCTTCACACCTTCCCTAGGTGAAAGAATCCAGATATGTTCCTGTCCCTGATGGGTTCTTTTTTTTTTTTTTAAGATGTGGCATTTTTGTTTTAGAATATTGAATTTCTCATCCAAATGAAAGATCATCACATGTCTATCCCCATAGTGTTCTCTTTTCAACCCTTCCCCATGGCAGTAGTTTGAAATCTTTTCTGTTTGCTCTCCTGAATGTACCTTAAGTTGGCTGTTTTAGGGAAGGCAGCCTTTGGGCTGCTCTGTCGGTGCCTCTAGCCTGGTGTCCTGACAGCAGAGGAACTGGGAAGGGTCCAAGATGGGTCTGGAGTTGGACTTCCAGAGGGAGGAGCTTCTTCATTCATCAGAAGAGGCTGAAGCTTTTTGGGAAGATGGCGGTGAGGGGCTCAACTTCTCCTCTGCTCCTTCCTCTTTTCTCATTTTCCAGTGTTGTCCTCTCTACTTTCTCAAGTCTTTCTCTTCTCTCCCTGCCTCCTGATTGGCCATTTCTCTCTGTACTCAGGATATCTTTATCCTGCCCCATTTCCTATTTCTCCGTGGAGCTGTAAGGTGAGCATGCCTGGGAGTGTCTAGAGTGGGAAAGGACCAAACCCAAACCTCTGGTTATTAGCTACATTTGGGTATTGGCTGCAGGCCAGGAGTAGTAGAGGCAGCTGCAGTAAGAATAGCAAAAGAGCCTCCATCTGTTAAGGGGCTACTAGTATATTACAAGCACATGCTCTACATTATCCCTGATTCTTACACCCAATATAGATGAGCAAACTGATGCTTGGAGAAACTATGGCTTATCCAAACCCACAGAGAGGTAAATAATATATTAACATGTAAATAAATAGCCTTAAGGCTGCTTAGATCCAATTCTAAAGTCTGTGTCCTTCCTACCATGCTGTCCTGCTTCTTCATTCACTCCTGGAGTAAAGTCCAGATCTGGCGGGAATGCACGGAGGAGTAAGGGGAAAGGGGAAGCTGGGAATCAAGGACTAGCAGGTTCTCTTGTTACAAACTGGATTTTTCCCAATCCTGCTTCCATATCCCCTCTCTTCTGAAAGAAACTCATGAAAGTCACTGGATGGCAGGAGTTGTTGGCTAGAGTTTAGGGCAAATGACGAAGCACCAAATACTTTTGGGTTCCCACCAGTATCCTATTTCTACACTTCTTTTCTCTTTTCTATGGCTCCTAAAGTAGAGAAGCTTCTTATAGGGTGGATTTCCTGGTAGAATGCTCAACACTGAGAAAGTACTAGGTGTATGTGGAATGAATGAATGAATTCTCCATGCCAGCACACTGAGGTCCCTTAGGCTGCCTCGTGTTTGTTTGGGACGCACCCTGCTATGCCCCACCTGGGTTGTCTTCCCCTTTTCTCCACCAAAGTATTAGGGTCAATACAATTAGGGTTCCATCCCCTCAGTATGTTTTGAATCATAAAAAAAAAGGGTGAATCTCCTCTCTTCTCCATGAAGGACCAGAAAGCATGGTTGTCAGACCATAAAACCCTCTCTCCCCAAATTGCTAAAAATCTTTAGACCAAAACAGAGACCAGATGATTCAGGAAGCAGGCATGCCATTACTCAGAACCAAGGGGAGATGAGGGTAGAAGGAAAAACTAATGTTTCTTAAGTGTTCCCAAGTGTGATGTCATTTCCCAGCAGCATTTGTGCTGTCCCATCTTACAGATGACATCAAGATTAGTCGGGCCTGTTTGCTCAACTCGAGCAGTTGGCATCACTTGCTAAAGTTACACAGTTTAGTAAGTGGTGGATCCAGGTTTCAACTCAGATACGTGGGACTCCAGTCCACACAGTTTATTTTTCAAGTGTCTAATAAGAGGCCTCTAGTTTTTGAAGTGTCTACTCACGAAGTGTGTGGTTCTCCACTGCTAAATACCAGGGCTTTAAAGGACCGGCAGGGGTGATTGAACAGGTCAGTCATGTTTCAACTTGATGTAGCAACAGAAGCAATTATTCAAATGCTATCCCAGGCGGAAACTGAAAACACGGATGAGGTCGAGGAAGAGCTGGTCTGTATTTGTTTTCCACTTAAAGTACCTAAATCTACTTTGGAATACGGTGCCCCACACCCAGAGAACGTATAGCTCTTGCGTTTCTGAAGGGTGGGTACAAACTCACATGATGGAATTTGCAGATGGAATCACAAGGAAAGCAATCTTGGATTTGAGGACGAAGAAATAAAATTTGGAGCTGGGGTTGTCCATGACGTCACTCCCTCAGGAAGGGGGCTTTTTTCCTTAGACCACGGGAAAGACTAGATCTCGTATGTAGTTGAAAATGATCCTTCTTTAACTCAGTTGATACTTGGGGCAAGTCTGACGCAGCTGTATGACCCTGTGAGGTGGGGCGAGGGCAGTATGGACTAAATGGACAGAGTCATAAAGGGGGAGGTACATCTCTGCTATTGCCTGTATGGAGGATGCAACCGCCTACCAAGGGAAGTGCATCCATCCAGGAGTTGTGCATGGCGAGCAGTTGCAGGACAGTGCAGTTCCTCGGTGGTACCCAGGACAGCAGAGAGGAGCGAGGAGCACACGGCCCGAGGGGAACAAGCTGCAGGGCTGATGACTCAGGCGGGACAGGAGAAGAGAATCACCTCCCCAGAGGAAGAATGTTCGGGAGGCTGACGCTCGGGATACACAATGATCTATGCTTCCGTCCCTCCCCCGACTCTCTCCGATTTCGACACCCCAAAACCCTGTGTGAACCAGCCCCCAGCCCAGCTGAAGGGAGGCTCGTTCAGCGGATGCCCATATTCCAGCCACCCAGGCTCCTCGGCGACAAGCTGCTGTGTTGAGGGTGCTGCTTCACTTGAGCCTCCTTCAAAAGCCTCTTGCTGTGCTGTGCGTGTCTGAACAGGCTCGGGAAAGGATAACATGCTCCCGCTGTTCGTGCTCTTTGCTGGTCTAAAGGCAAGAGTGTTCAGACTGAACGAGGCAGCGGGGTTCTCAGCCTGCCTCTGAGTGATGCTGGCAGGCCCTCTGGTCCTTATTCTAGCCAGTCGTATCCAGAAATAGATACTGCATCCAGTATGCAGGCAGCACGGAACCCAGGTAACCGAGGCAAAGGTGTGTGCCTGCCACGCTCTCCTGCCGGCTCTAAGACAGAACTGAGCCCCTCTTGGGGCAGCCTCACACCCCCTTACTCTGTTCCTTCCTCTCCTCTTTAGTGGCACCTCAGTCAGGAGACTTTGAATCTGCCCCCTTCAAGCCTTAGTGGCTGAAAACAACAAAAGTTGATTTCTTGTTCATGCCACGTGCCCATTGTGGGGTGGTGGGGAGGGAGGTGGGATGAGAGGGTCCATTCATCACAGTCACTCGGGGACTCCAACTTGGCTGATGGCAGAGGGAAAAAAGGCCTCCAAAGGGTCTCAAAATTAAATGCTTGGGTCTAGAAGCAAGGCTCTTCACTCCTACGCACAATACACGGGCCAGAACTGGTCTCCTGGCCCCACCCAATCACAAGAAGGCCAGAAAGTACTGTCATCCTGTGGGCAGAACAGAAACTATTGGACAAACAGCACGTGACGGAGCTAAGGGGAAAGAATGTGCTTTTAAGGCCAAGAAGACCTGAGCTGCAGTCTTAACGCTGTCCCTTCCTGGCCGTGTGACCTTTAGCAGATTCTCTAACTCTGTGAGTCTTGGTGTCCTCATCTGGAAAGTGAGGAGATCATACCTCCCTGGGGATGTCCACTAGTGTTCAGCACATAAAATCGGGCACTGACAAACTGACTTAGTGACTTACAGAAGCGGTGGGTGTCACTTCTGAGGTTAGGTGATAAGACTGTGCTTTTGTTTTGCTGTTGTTTTCTCTCCCTGGTCCTCTCTCTTCACTGATGAAGCAAGGAGAGGCCCATGTGTCAAGGAACAGAGGATGGCATCCAGGCAACAGCCAGAAGTCACTGAGACTCTCAGTCCAACAGCCCACAAGGAGCTGGATCCTTCCAACACAGATGGAGTGGCCTTGGAAGTGGGTCCTTCCCCAGTTGAGCCTGGAGGTTACTGTAGTTCAGCCACCCTTGGGATTTCAACCTTGTGAGAAACATTTAGCCAGAGGCACACAGGTAAGCCATGCCAGGATTCCTGACCCACAGAAATTACAAGATAATAAATATGTGTCATTTTAAGGCACCAAGTTTTGGGATAATTTGTTACACAGCCATAAATAACTGATACAAACACTAGCTATATGCCAAGCAGTCTACTAGATGCAGAAGCCACAGACAGGTAGAACATCTCCCTTCTCTAAAGAGATGATCTTGCTGCCAGGACCCTGTCCGCCCACTTAGCTCCAGTCTTTTCAGCAGGGACAACATTCGCATTACGTCCAGCCTGGCCATGCTCGGAACAGGCTGTTTCAGAATACACACATGCCTCCCTTGACATCAATCCTCCTCAAGCTTCATTAACTTTACCTTCGCTGTTTTAAAAGACACATCCATTTCCTACCCGATCCAGTTCTTTTATCAGAAGACAGATTGGTGCAAGGGTCAAAGTCCTAATGTGGAGCCAGATTACCTGGGAGTCAAGCTTGATCCCATCACTTATTAACTGTGCGCCTTTGGGAATGTTATTTCACCTCTCTGTGCTCCAGTGTTCTTATGTAAATGGGGGGTAAAATAACACCTGGGGGCGTCAGGGGGTAAAATGAAGTATTACACATAAAATGAATAGCCTAGTGGTTGGGGAATGGATAAGTCCTTGGTAGATGTTAGCTATAATTAATCCCAGACTTCATGCCTCACTTTATGGTAGAGTGTTTGTATTTGGTGAGTATCTGGACTCTCAGTGCTAATCTAGACTCAGCAATTACACTCAATCTAGATCAGTAAACTAGGGACAGCAGGCCATGTATGGTCACAACTCAATTCAATTCAACTATATTTATGTGCTTCTCCCTCTCCCCCACTCAAGAACAGGGCACCAGGAATACATGCTAGGAGACTTCATATGAGGGGTTTTATCTTGCTTCATTTAAGTGGTAGACTGGAGTTTTCTGTTCTCTTCACCTATTAGTCCTTATACTGTTTACTGTCCTTTAGCATCATAATTCACACAAGTGATACCATGAACACAACCCATGAGAGGCAAGTTGTAGACACACTGTCTTGACAATTAGTTGATCAATTAACTAACTAGTTAACTAACTAGAAAATGTTTCAGTCTGAACAGTGAGGGCCTGGAGTGGAACAGGACTCGCCAACGCAGCGTTAAGGGGGTGTCATGGGACTGGCTTGGGTCGGGATGGTAGCTGGCAGAATAAAGCGTGGGCCTGGAGGGCAGGAAGAGTAGAAAAGCAGAGACAGAAGGAGATGAGAGATGGTTCTTCTGGTGTTTGGACCGAAAGGCAACCATGAGAGCCTTAGAAAACTTTTGCACTCTCAGGGGTCTTGAACACGTCTCTAATTCATAAGACGTAACACCAGGTTGCCTCTGGGAACATCCAGAGGGCTAGAAGGGCTTGCACAAGGTCTGCAATATGGTTTTGGTTGTTGTTTTCTGGACAGAAGGAGTGTGGGAAAGGAAGACGGAGTAGGTAAGAAGATGAAGGTGGATATAGAGCTAGAATATCTGGGTCAACAGATAAGGAGAGAAGGATAGAAAAATGCTTCCTCCACCCTCCACTGTGTCCCCCTAGTTTACTCTCCCCCACTTCAAGAATTATTGAGCTTCAGGGAAATCACATCCAACAAATTCTTATGGTGCACCTATTCTGTATAAACGTAACTATTTTTATTTTAAATTATTTATCTATTTTGATGTATTAAGTTGTGAGAATGGTCCAAAAATAAATGTATTATTTTCCTGCACTGCTTTGAAGATAAATGGTTTACAGAACCTCATATTCTATACCTGACGGAGGTACTGGGGCAATGTTGTTACTTGCTTACCCGGTCCTAATTCCTGGAGGTATACACCGTGCCCCAGTCAACTCGTGGTTAGACGGCACGTGCTGTCTTTTACAAATCTGCATAACCCCCTCTTCAAACACTTACATTTCATTTTTGCTATTGGGGAACATTGCCCGTAATATTCATGATTATTGTATTACTGTATTACATGATTACTGTATTCTAGTTAGAACTCATTTGACTGATCCTAAAACTACATATTTCAAGCAAATAAGTCTCTGCCTCATTCACGAATATTGGAATTTGGAAGCCAAGGTGTGTTTGTCCCTGCACGGCCCCTTTTTATGCTTAAAATCCTCCTTACTTTTAAGACTTCCCTCTTACCTTCTGTCCTTCCATATAAAAGGAGACTTCAATTCTTAGACTGTCCTTATTGGGAAATCACCCCTGTACTTTGCTGGTTGTAGTAGACATTTATTTTTGTCATCCCAAATCCATTCTTTCCCTTTCTGATAACCAATCCTGGTTTCCCTCTGGGAAATGACACCTTCCCCCGCTCTTAGCCTATATGGCTGCGGTGAAGCTACGCCCATCCCATAGTGGGAGCATGTTCAGAGCTCAAGGTGATCAGCGCATGGTCCTCCCGCACCTACAACCACTGGTTCAGTGCTGCGTTTAGAACTATATCAAAGCTAATGAGACAAAATGAGGGTTCCCCTGGGATTTCAGGGAAAGAGATTTTGCTTTTCTTGCAGTACAGAAAACTTAGAGGATTTAAGGGCTGGATCTGCATCACCATCTGGTTATCACCACCATCTGGCCATCACATGATGGCTGTAAAGGAAGCCAGTGTAACTAAAGACGCACTATAGGTGATTTAAAAAAAATACATGGGGCAAAGGATAGTATTTTTGAGCCCCAAATCTAGCTGTGCCCCAAGCTAGACCTAGCCCTGAATGTTTCATCTTATATAAACCAATACATTTGCACTTTCCTTAAGCCAGTTTGGGCTGACTTTCCTGTCACTTGAAGCTAAAGGAGTCTTTACTAATACAGTTACATTACTGAAAGATGTTTTTGTGCCTGAGAACATGGCCTCCTGGAAACTCGTGGCCATCTGAAAAAACGAAGAGAGTGGAATAGAAGGGTGCTGGAAATGGAAAGGATCTTGTCCATTAGCTGCAACCCGATTCATCAAAAGATGGGAAAACTGAGAGTTAGGGAGGGGATGTCCGTACATGTGCTTAGCTGCAGAAGTGGGAACATGACCTAGACTTGACGTGCAACTCTCTCTCTCACCTCTTCCCACTCAACTTGGGACGGACTCTCATTTTCTACAAGTGACTGTCGTTTCTGGTTTGTTTGCAATCACTTCAAGAGCTGACCACAATGGGCCACCTCTCCCTTCCTTCTCCTTCCTCCTTGATGTAGATTTATTTCTTTAAAACATTCTATTTGGAAACATTTCAAGCACACAGGAAGTACAGAAGTCAAACAGACACTGTGGCACTCCATCTAGTTTGAAAAGATGTAAGTATTTTGCCAGTTTTCCTGCAGGTTTTTCTCTTATTAAACAAGACGGAAGGCATTGCATTATAGCTGAAGTCCCACTGCCTCCTCCACGCCTTCTGCTTCCCGTGTACCCTACCCAGCAGTAACTGCTATACTATATGTGCTTGTATGTTTCTCCATATTGCTTTGTACTTTAAATAAAGAACCGTGGATACTTCAGGGCTGGCCTTTATAATTCTATGGCAGTGATATTGTACATATCCTATTGGAGCTTGCTTTTCTCACTCGGTATTGTATTTTGAGATTTATAATATTTATGTTGAGAGAGGTAGATTTCTTAGCCTTTATTTGTGCAGAAATGTATTCATTTTGTCTTACTTCTGGAATGATAGTTTAGCTGGCTATAGACCCTTAAGTTGACGGTGATTTTGCTTCATCACACATTATTTGGCACACGTGTGTATGTTCAGAAGTCTTCTGCCAGTTCAAATTTGTTCCTGAGTAAAGAATCTGTCATTAACTTCTATCTGCTTTACAGTGTTACCTGTGATTTTTGGATTTTGATTATTTTACCTGCTAGAAGGTCACTGTGTTTCTTGAAATCATGGCTTAGGGTCATTCATCAATGTTGGAAAAACACTTTACCATTATCTATCCAAACACTGTTTCTCCCATATTCTCTCTCTATCTTTTCCTTTGGAACATATATTAGTTATATGTGGGATCTACATTAAACTATTTAACCTAATTCTTCCTTTTTATACTTTCTCTTTACTTGGCTTTCTGTATAATTTCCTCAAAATTACTTCCAAACTACTAATTCCCTCCTTGGTGGTGTTTATTAAGCCATTATTTAGCCTCTCTGCTTGGTTTTAAATTTTAGTTACTACTTTTCTCCATGTCTAAAAGTTGTATGTGGTTCTTCTTCAAAGTTGCCTGTTCTTTTTTCATAAGATCTTCATCTTTTATTTGTGGGGTAGATCCTTTTCTTTATATTTTCAATAATTTTAAGTACACTTGCTATATTCTTTTTCAGATTTTTCTGTTCAAGTTCAAGAAGTCTAGTTATCAGATAGTTTGTGTGGCTGTATGGTGACCTGATCTCTTGCAAGATGTCCTTTTTACCTTCCAAAATCCTGTGGTTTGCCTTTCCACTCTATTTCTGTTTGTGCTTCTGCTGAGTACCCTAGGAGTATCACTGTCCCAGGATCCATTTTTATGCTTTATGATATATTTTCACCTTCGTGGTTCCCTGTACCTTTCAGCAATGTGAAATCAGACCTCAAGCCTCTAAGAAATATAGTCCTGGATTTGATTGTTCAGAAGAAACTTTTTTTGCCAAATGCAGGCAGAGAGAGAAGAGCTTCCTTTTCGTTGCCTCGTACTGATGAGAATGTATGTTTTCTAGTTGTTCTAGGAATGAGGTCTTTGAGGGTCCTGATTCTATGCTTCTCACTTTGCTCAGGCCTAAGGTTTTGTGTCCTTTCTCCATATGGGATTAAAAAATCCAATCCCATAGGTTACTGGTATCAAAAATCACTCTTTCCCACCCTCTAAAAGTAATAACAAAACCAGTCCATACATTGACTAATCTTGTTTCAATTTCCTCTTTTTTTTCTGGGACAATAATGTTTCCCTTCTTTCGAGTCCAACCATGCATTTTAATTTATTTGTGTTCTGTCCAGCAATTTTTGGTATGCATAGTGGAAGGGTTTTCAAGTTGTCTTAGTGTACGGAACCCAATTTATTTACCTCTCCAGATACCCTTGGCCACGTTTTTCTGTTGACGGTACTGGGGAAGCCTCCTGGCCCAAATGCATTCTTGTAGGTACAGAAGGACTGTCATCTCTGTGCCTCCTTCATCGTGTTCCACTTGCTTAGTTGACGGGGTTCTCTGCAGTGGCTGCTCTAGGTCCCTCACATCACTCACAGGCATGTCTTGTTCCCTGATGTACACGACTCTTGCTTCTCATTTCTGGGCATTCCTGTTGGTACTGAGGCATGAGATAGTTTGGGCCTTTGTGACACATGCAATGTCTTGCCCAGCTGGCCTCACGAGGCTGCAGGTGGAGAGATGGGGAGTACCCCTTGCTCACTTCCATCATGGGCTCAGCCTGAGGACTGTGGCTTGTGCCTCGGATGCTGCCTTCCTAGGTGCCAAGGATCTGGTTTCCTAGGTGGCTACTCACGGGCCTAGGAGGTAAACCCAGAAGTGCAGGAGATCTGATGTCACATGGGACAACTTTCACCAAAGAGATACAAAAGCGAGCATAGAAATTCTTCTCCCCTCTTCCTCCAAGATGGACTATTAAAACACGCAGTGTGGGGCAGGGATAAATTAGGAGTTTGGGATTAGCAGATACATACTACTATACATAAAACAGATAAACAACAAAGTCCTACTGTAGAGCACAGGGAATATAAAACTGAATCACTCTGCTGTACAACAGAAACTAATGGAACATTGTAAATCAACTACGCTTCAATTAAAAAACGAACAAAAACAAAATAAAAAAAACCTGCGGTGGTTTCAGGAGACCTCTCCTAATACATCCTAAGAAATTGAGCAATCAACTACGCTTGTTATAAAAGCCGTAATATCATCACTTAAATTTGCCCTCCTGCCTTTCCTGACTTTCTCCTGTTTTTTTTCCACACTCTCTTTTTCGCTCCCTGGAGTCGTACATCATCCTATACCAAACACGTAGGAATTTGCCCCAAGCTCCATTTTCTAGGCAACTCAGGCTAAGATAACTTATTTGCCATCATACAGGACTCTGCAGCCCCTCTCTTTCTTTCTAATCCAGCAACAGCTAGGGGAAGGCAGAAAGCCTCTTGAGAAAAAGGTACGTTCCACCCACTGTTTATTTGTTTATGGATATCAGCCTTGAACTGACTCTCAAAGCTCCCATTCTTTCTACCTCACGGGCATACGGTATCTTGGTGCTGGATATAGGCTAAGTGGGGACAGTGTATGGAAACTGCTTGCAGTGTAAGATGTAGGCAATGCGGAAGAAAACCAACTTCTAGGTTCTTGTTATGGGCTGTGAGTCCTTGACTTGTGTGACCTCTTTTTTTGATTTATAGAATAAAGTTTAACGGTGGACATTGATGGGGGCCTGAGAAATCCCCCTGGTGCTGTTATTTCCTCTTTCTTTTGGTTGAGCAAATTACCTTTCCCAGCCACGCCTCTCTGCCGAATCCGCAGGGTCCTTCTGATAGTAACGTTCATTTTAAATTTGAGGCTCTCTAAAATTTCATCATGAAAACAATGTTCTTAACACAGTGCTTTATCACCAAGGGAAATGCTACATGGAAACATTTCATCATAAAATCTCAAAACAGGAGAGCTAGAGAAACCCCACTGCAATGCATTGTCTGTGGGAGAGATTCAATGTTTGTTAAACGACTGAGCACATTGATACGAGGAAATGTAAAATGGTGAAAAGGTCTAGGAGACCGGGGATGACGAGAGATGGGATTTAGTCCAATAATTTGTGGCCCTCGAGTAGGTCGTTTAACCCAAAGGGGCCAACTGACTTCTGAACACCCTTCCTAGGTGGGGAGAAATCCCAGGAGAGGTGAGAGACAGAATCTTGCGTCCTGGTATGGAAGGCAAGTATAGGAGGGTTAGATATTCCATCTCTCAGCATCCTGGCAACCAGAATGCAACCAGGAAATCTGATTTTAGCCAACTGACTGGTCAAACCACGTCTACAGCAAATGATGCTCTAAGGCAAGTTACTATTTAGAATTCATTTGGGTGGTGGCTGTGTCATCCCTTTCTGTGGCAGCAGCAATGGGACCAGCTGTGGCAATAGCAGTGTCCAACCACACACTTCTTGTGTCCTCTTACAACTGCAGTTCTGTCCCCCGGTCTTTCACTGATTCCTGGATAGTGTCTGAGCCTGGACTTTCAGCTTTGCTACTGAGCCGATGAACTATGTGACGTTGCTCCAATGCACTTAGAGACTTAGTTTCTGCAACCAAAACATCCTAAGAAATTGATGTTTGGCTTCCACTACAAGTGGAAGGTCTGAAATTCTTCCCTTGTTCCAAACATCCCACAAACTGTTGTGTGATGCTTTGGATGTTGCAAAGTGCTTTTAAAACAATTTTTTATTGTGGTATAGTTGATTTACAATTTTGTGTTAGTTTCAGGTGTACAGCAAAGTGAATCTGCTTTACATACACATATATCCACTCTTTTTTAGATTCTTTCCCCATATAAGCCATTACAGAGCACTGAGTAGAGTTCCCTGTGCTGTACAGTAGGTCCTTATTAGCTATCTATTTTATATATAGTAGTGTGTATGTGTCAATCCAAATCTTCCAATTTATCCCTCCCCCGCCCCTTACCCTCTGGTAACCATAAGTTTATTTTCTACATCTGTGACTCTATTTCTGTTTTGTAGATAAGTTCATTTGTAGCCTTTTTTTAGATTCCACATATAAGCGATATCGTATGATATTTGTCTTTCTCTGTCTGACTTACTTCACTCAGTATGACAATCTCTAGGTCCATCCATATTGCTGCAAATGTGGCAATCCCACTCCTGGGCATATATCTGGAGAAAACCATAATTCGAAAAGATACTTGCACCCCAGTGTTCACTGCCACACTATTTACAATAGCCAGGACATGGAAGCAACCTAAATGTCCATCAACAGAGAAATGGATAAAGAAGATGTGGTACATATATGCAAAGCACTTATATACACCTTGTCTTATTTCATCCTCAAAATGACCACATGGGAATGCTTTATTATCCGTATTCCATGCATGGGAACAGATGAAGATCCCAAGGGTCAATGGTTTGCTCAAAGTGACACAATCAGTCCTGAAGGGGAGGACTTGCCCCCAGTTGAATTCTTTGTGCTTGTTTTATATCACCAGTGGAACCGTGGTGAGGTTCAAATGAGATGGTGCACATGAAGGTGGTTCTAACCTTGAAGAGCGCTGTACAATTATTATTTCTGATTAATTACCTAGGAAGAAGGTGGCAGGAATGGAAGGTAAAGGCAGATCTGAGCTCGAGCCTAGTACTATTTTCATTACTCTTCCTTCAAAGGGATGCTTTTAATTACATTTATAGGTTACTTTTGGGGGGTACTTTTTTTTTTACAGGTGGTTTTGGCATAGAAATAAGAAAACCTCTTGGCTACGTTCAAAGAATTTAAGAAATCGTTGCATGGTGTTTTCAAAAGCCACATAACAATGTCTCCACACCACCTGAATCCCTAATGGTTTTCGCGCAAGGTCATCTAACTATAACAAGGATTTCATTGCACCTCTTAGGTAAATGTATGATAACAATGGAGGATCAGCTCTGGAATTATCCCAATGCCATCCAAATTGTCCAAAGGGAAATGAACAAATCCATCATAAACCCAAAATGTGATGGTGACAGTAGGTGGGTGAGGTGGGGGGGAGAGGGGCTCCTTTTCCCATCAACCTTTTCAATAAGCGAAATGACTGACAGCGTCCACTGGGACACTTATGCTACACTGGAGAAGGTGGGGAAGGATAATAACAATCACAGCAACAAGCTTATATTTAGACAGCACTTTACAGGGCGCAAAGCGACGTGAGTAGAGCAGTTATTACGTCTCTTTTATATACAAGGAAATAGCCTCCGAGAAGTTAAGAGACTTGCCAAGCATCATATAGCCATTAGCTGGTGAAGCCAGAAATCAAGCCGAAGTGTGTGTGTGTGTGTGTGTGTGTGTGTGTGTGTGTGTGTGTGTGTGTGTATTTTAGAGGAGGAGGGAGATGAAAAAAGAACAAAGAAATAAGAGGAGATGGTTGAGAAGGGTAGGTGGGAGAAAATGTGGGATAGAGAGAGGTCTCTCATACAACAAGACAGAACTAAGAAGAATAATAGGGATTAAATACCCACCATGATAAAATGTCTGATGAAACCGAGAAAGAAAATCCCAGCCAAGTAGAGAAGGAGAAATAATACAAGTGATGTACTACATTACGTGGACACCAGGATATTGACAGATTAAAAAAAAAATGTCCTCTATCAATAACGACTTAAAAGAAAAACAATGTACTGTCACAGAGCATGGGGGACCGTGACTCACATTTCACATTTTTGGGGTGATACTCTGGATGTATTTGGTCCTATTTTTAACACTCAGAAGGCATTTGAAGTTTGAGGATTAAAAAGGGGAACACATGGCCCATATTCCACATGTACCCCTGCTTACAAGATAGGCTAAGGTATACTTCTTGAATATATCTCTTTGTTGCCCTTTCCTTAAAACTGACCAAGCTAATTTCCAGATCTCTTCCCTGATAATAACAGAGGCTGAATTTATTTGGATGGAAACAGACATCCTGACCTCTGATCTGTTCATCATTTTGGTTCTTAAAGGCCCAGACTCTAGCTCTCAATTTCCAGAAGTGCTGTTCCTACCATGACCAAAATGCTGGCAGCGACTTTGCTTAGAAGAGGATCTGAAATATCTTAGCTAAGCCCTAATGGGAATGAAGGTTATTCTCCAAACTGGCCCCTAGTCTATAAAAGAGAGTCTCAACCATTTTTGTCAACCTCCCACAGTGAATCTACAAAGTGCCATTTTACTGAACAGACTGTCTAGCTGGTCAGTAGGTGGTACCCAAGGGCATGTTTTGAATGAGCATCGTTGTCTTACATGATGTTGCAATCAAAAGTTCCAAACAGAAATGACTCAATAATGTATCCATTTACTTCTTCAATCTGTGTTCTTAGAATAAACTGTCTCTTGGTGGTAATATAGTTAATAATTTTATTACCTATTTTGTGAATTAGTAGTTTGACCTTTCTGAAAATAACCCTCGTCAAGCTTTCAGGACAATTCTCTAATTTTAGAATCTAGTGAACAGACTAGACTGATTTCGTCATCACTCTTTATAGTTTAATCAGATATTGCTTATGCCGCTTTTAGCCTATTCTGTCACAAGGAAGTAGTACAACTGTCGTTACTATTATTATTAGTTTGCCAATCAGATCTCTTTTCAAATGGTAGCTTCTCTATCATTTTATCTTAATTCTCCTTTTGGTTTGTTTTTCATAATAAATAGAAAGTAAATTTTAAAGTCAGACAGATTTGGATTCAAACCCTAACTCTTTCGCTTACTAACTGTAAACTTAAATAGTTTGATCTATGTGAGATGCAGATTTGGCGTTTGAAACCCTCAAAGAGTTTTGAAAGGATTAAGTCAGACATAAAAGTGACTAGCACAAGATAAACACTCCAAAAATGTTACTTTCCTCACTCAATTCAGTTTTCTTATATCTTTCTTGAATTTGGCACCAGAAATACAAAGTAATATCCAAGTGAGCGTACATCACACATTTGTACATAATCGATAAACATAAAGAACGTAATGAATATTCTTTGATCTTCAAAAGCCAACACATACATTGCATTTCTATTTGTCTTTAGGTAAATAAACAGGGGAAGTCCTAAGTCTTTAAAAGCAAAGTAATGGGCTTCCCTGGTGGCGCAGTGGTTGAGGGTCCACCTGCCGATGCAGGGGACATGGGTTCGTGCCCCGGTCCGGGAAGATCCCACATGCCGCAGAGCGGCTGGGCCCGTGAGCCATGGCCGCTGAGCCTGCGCGTCCGGAGCCTGTGCTCCGCAACGGGAGGGGCCACAGCAGTGAGAGGCCCGCGTACCGCAAAAAAACAAACAAAAAAAAAAAAAAAAAAAAAAAAAAAAAAAGCAAAGTAATGTTCATTCAAAATGAATATCATTTTTAGGAGAACAGGAAGCAAATAATTTCAAAACACATGAAACGTTATAATATTCACGAGAGGAACTGGGGAATCTATATAGTTGTACTGACGTTTATGAACTCTGACCGTCCACAATGAGATCAGGTTGACCAGCAATTAAAATAGTCAGGATTTCTCATCATCCAGTAAGGCCGACAAAGCAGATTGTACTGCCCTCCCGCAGATGACAATATGCAAAAGACTCCATATAATAAGTCTTGCAGTACCCAAACAAACTAAATGTTAATGAATCCTACATTTTACAAATGTATTTGACCATGTGACCCCTAAAAACATACAAGAGAGCTAATATTCTGTGGGACATAGTTTGGGAAACACAGATCTGTTGGATCATACCAAAATCTTATAGCACAAAAACCAAAAATCAAACACCAAACAACAATCACAAAGCCCACAATAAACTCCAGGCCTGTCAGTGTAGCTTAATGTACATAAATGACACAGCTAGTGAACAACTTCAGTAAGAAAGATCTTGTTCACATCTTTTAAAATTATCAATAATCCTCTGGCTTAAATAATAGATTCTACTTCATTCAACGACACCATGGTCATTAGAGCCCCCGAGTAACTGCACGTTCATTTGAGTTTTAATCGCTTTGGTTCTCGGTCAGTCAAGACTGTCAGCTGAAACTTACAAGGCATAAATTATTTTCGAGGTTTACTATAATTACTTTTGCACCATGGATTATAAAAAAACACAACACAGGTTGTTCTAACAGTCAGGAGCCAGGGCTTGAGGTCAGGTGGAGGTGAATCTGAATCCTGATTCTACAATCGTGATCTTAGAGAAGACACCTAAACTCTCTGTGCATCAGTTTCACTGTATGTAGAATGGGGCTTTTTCCTACTTGTTAGATGGTTTGAGGATTAAATGAGATTACATAACCTGCTTTGCACATTACCAGACACACATAGTAAGTGCTCAATAAATGCTCACTATTAGTTTATGGACCTCAGATCCTGAGTTTATTCATTGTTTTATTCTCTTTTGTGAATAATAACCTTCTTTATCTTTTGGGTATATATATGTAGCCACTGGAACACCAATGTAGCCAGCAAGTTTCTGCATCCAGGCTGGTGTTTACCTACATGCCATTTACAGATCATTTGGCTTTCAAATAAAAATCCGCAGGGAGCATTATTATTATATGCAGATATCTGAAGGTCTATTTTCATACTTTCTCAGAGAGTGTGTTTCTAAGCAAGGAAACCGGCAGGGAATCAGGGTGGCCCTTCTGTGCTCAGTTGCTTTGCAAGAGTTTGCGCTGACTGACGTTTCAATGGGAGGGAGGAGAAGGGAAAGAAAAGAGGCCTATTTTCTGTATCGCTCACCCTCCTTTAACACCTCAACAGAAATCCAATGCCATTTTGAGGGTTGCCTGGGTGAAAATGAGTGCGTCTAGTGATATGCCAACAGGAGTGCATCAGGGCTAAAGTTTCTGACAGTCTAATAGGGATGCTGGTCCAAGAACTTGATTAGCAAAGTCAAGGATGAAGGTTAAATGATATGGTGGGTACTGCAAAGTCGTTTATCCCAACACCCTTTCCCTGCAAACTTTTCCCTGGCCTGTCTTTTATTATAGGGTCTGGTAAAGCTTACAGAAAAAGAAAGAGAAGACAGAGGAGGAGGAAGGAAAGAAGGAAGGAAGGAAGGAAGGAAAGAAGGAAGGCAGGAAGGCAAGGCCAGGCCCTGACTTTGCCAGTTTCAGTTTGGCTAATGAGTCTGTGGTAGACCATGGCCTCCGTTCTCCAGCCCTCCCTGTATGCACACCTCTACTGCCGGGCAGGCCAGAACAAGCCCACGTGAGCCTGCAGGATGATGGCAGACACTTGGGCAGACGCCCCATCCACAGAAGCTGATTCACCCCGTTGACCACAGCCAACCACAGACACACAAGAAAACCCCACCGACAAACAAACTGTCCAGCTAAGCCGCCCCACATGCCTCCCGCCTGGATGCTCGCTACATACGCGGCTGTTGTCCATGCCCCGTTTGGGAGGTTTCTTAGCTGCGGGAGAGAAGTGATACAGAGGCAGAGGTGGGCATCTGGTGGTACTTCTCTCCCTCTGCCTTTGCTCTCCTGTCCTTGAATAACTGGATGATGTGACAGCTGGAATTTTCCAGCCCCTGAGTAACCATGAGGGAAAGAACAAACTTCTTGGCTTGTGAGGTCAACAATCTCCTCCTCCTTGGTTTAGGCCAAGTTTTCAGTTACTTGTAGCTCAACACAATCCCAGCTGAAAAGGGGTGTTATTGGAAGTCTGGCTGGAGCTAGGGCGATCAGTGATGGCAGGTTACAGCATGGCACGCTGAAGGAGGTGGTGGCCTCAGGCATGTAGAACCCACGCGTGTTCATTCATTCATTCTTTCTTTCACTCAGTCATTTAAATTGGCACTAGTGCCTCTCTGTGGACCGGTGAGTGGAGCGAATCATACCCCCAGGTTCTCATGGTTGGGAAGGATATGAGAAGTAAGCAAGTCCTACATTCCCCCAATAACCCCCTGCACAACATCTCTGGCAGGCTTCTCATGACCACGCGGCCTTCCTCTAATCGTCACAAAGCGACATCCACTTAAACCGTAATCTGCCTACTTGTTACTTTCACCCACTGGCACAGTCTTGCTTCTCAGTACTTTCCGGCTTATTCCTATGAACTACAGCTAAGGGTAAAGGGAACAGATAAAATCCACAGGGATGGGGCTGGTGGGCCATCCAGAATACAAAACAATGAAGCACGTTTATCAAAGTCTAAATTTCCTTCGAAATCACACTTTACCTTGAAAATTCAGAAGCACGTAGGAGAGAATGTTAATTTTAATATAGTTTTAATATAGAAATCGCATTTATATTTCTTCCCATGAAATCAATTTGGTCCTTAAGGAACATATGTCACATTTATTAGGTGGCGTCCTTACCTCTACTCCCGAGGAAATAAAACCATTTCATTCTCCACGATGAGTCATAGTTGTTATTTATTTAACACCTGTGATATGCCAGCTACTTCACTCTCATACCTCATAATTCTCACACAGCTGTATGTGGTATTATTTTCTCCATGTTAACAATAAAATGAACGTTCAGAGATTTTAACTGATTATTTTTCCCCTAAGGCCTCAAAGCTGGCAAAGTGGAAATGATATTTCAACCCAGTTCCGTGGAGCTCCAAAAAACTCATCTTTTCTACTACATCTTTCAAATAAGCAACAGCCTCACATATTCAGAGGTAACCTTTTTCTTAGCTTCTCCAAATATCCTTGGAGGGAAAAGGTAACTAAAAGAAAATCACATTCCCGTTTCAAAAAGGGATTGTAAAATGCTAGACACTCATTAATTAGAGAAAACAGAAGGGAGAGACAGAATTCTTTTTTTGTTTGTTTTGTCTTTTTCAAGTCACTGTATCCCAGAAAGCCTGGGGACCATCTGAACACACGCATTGGAATCCTGGGTGCATGTGTGTGAGGAATAAAATGGCAGGTACCTAGAAGAACATCCTAGTCACCTGACAAGGTGGGGAAACAGATGTTATCCCCCAAGATGGAGAGGTTCTCCATGTCGGGGTTGGGAGGGTCTATGGTAGCCTTAGTGAATTAGAAGTGAATTTCGGCAAAACAAAAACCAACAAGGGGGGGTTTCAAAGCCAATCTAAGAAATTTTTTAAATACACCAAAGACAGAAAATTAGTGAGGGAGCAAACAGGAGAGACCAAGTAGACCAACTTTAGTCTCTGTTTTAGCCTACGAAGGGATACGTTAGACCAGGGGTCCCCAACCCCAGGGCCGCGGATGGGTACTGTTCCGTGGCCTGTTAGGAAGCGGGCCACACAGCAGGAGGGAAGCGGCGGGTGGGCGAAGCTTCAGCTGGGGCTCCGCGTGGCTCACATCACCGCCTGAACCATCTCCCACCCCGCGCCAAGCGCCAACGGTCTGTAGAAAAACTGTCTTCCTCGAAACCAGCCCCCGGTGCCAAAAAGGCTGGGGACCACTGTGTTAAACCAGTAGTTCTCAGACCTTGCTTGATGCAGGAGAAGCCCCTGGAGGAGGTGTTAAAACCCAGCCCCCTTCCCTGGTGGCGCAGTGGTTAAGCATCCGCCTGCCAATGCAGGGGACACGGGTTCGAGCCCTGGTCCGGGAAGATCCCACGTGCCACAGAGCAACTAAGTCCGTGTGCTACAACTACTGAGCCTGCGCTCTAGAGCCCGTGCTCCGCAACAAGAGAAGCCACCGCAATGAGAAGCCTGCGCACCGCAACGCAGAGTAGCGCCCGCTCACTGAAACTACAGAAAGCCCGTGTGCAGCACGAAGACCCAACACAGCCAAAACTCACTAAATAAATAAATAAAAATTTAAAAAACAAACAAACAAAAAACCCCAGCCCACTGGGCACCACCCCCCAGAGTTTCTGATTCAGTAGCTCTGGGGTGGGCCTGATCGTTTTGCCTTCATTTATTTATTTTTTACTTCTTATTTTATATTGGAGTACAGTGGATTAACAATGTTGTGTTCGTTTCAGGTGTACAGCAAAGTGATTCAGCTATACATATACGTGTAACCTGTTCGTAGGTGGCACTGATGCTACAGGTCCAGAGGCCACACTTTGACAACCACTCCCTCCTAAACTATTCCTGGAGCCAACCAGACTGGAGCAGTGCATGCCCGGGGCATCCTGGACCTAAGGGATGGGCCGGAGAAGATGCTAGCAGGTTAGCATCCACCTGCAAAACTTCCATGTTATCACTCAGCCAGGTTATCGGAGGGCAGTTCACTGGGGTGACCCACTTTCATAACAAGAGCCAGGGAAGAAGTTGGACTTGAGAGTTAGACCTTACTAACCTAACTGTGAACTCAAATACTAGCTCTGCCGCTTAATAGCTGGGCAAAGTTGGGCAAAGCCCTTAATCTCCTTAAGTTTCCTTTTCCTCATCTACACCAGGGAAATCATAGCACCTAACTTGTGGATCTGTTATAAGAACAAAAGAAGATATAGGTGAAGAACCTGCTGACACACAGTGATGTTCAAGAATTGATGTTGTCTCGGGGCCTTGGACAAACTCATCCGACTTCCTCTGCAGGTTGTCAACTGGGGGGTATTAACACTGGAAAGATGAGGTTTGAGCCAACTTGAGTTACTCCTCCTTGCTAGAGCCTGGCCCTATGGACTGTGCCTTAAGGGCATCAAGGCTGATTTAAAGAGGGGTCCAAGAATCAGGGATAGTTCTTAGACTCTTGGAACACTGAAAGGCATCTGGGTCTTAACCCACAGTGGAAGGGTTGGTGGAGAGCTGAACTCCTCCACCAACAAAGGGAATTCTGTGAGCCTTAAGAATTTTTACCACTTTGCTTCCACTGCCATAGAAACCTTTCATTTTGGTGCCTCCAGACTCAGGGAAAGGAAAATGATCAAATCTGTGTGTATCAGAAGCAGCACGTTAAATCACACCAGTGGTCTACCCAGGTAAATTATGGTGGTGTTACCCAAGGGGGCCTTGGAACTCTGATCCTTTATGACGTTACCCATATATGGTTGGGGTGATATCCCCCAAGCTCCTAACTTTCTCAAACAGACACGTGACATGTCAGTTGCTTACAAAGACAACACTGGACAATAGTCCCATGAACCTGGAACTATGGATCCCTGAGTCTCATGACCTTCTATTTTGTCTTTAATCTTGCATTTGAACCCATGTCCAGTTTCCTTTTTTTCTTTTTAGAGAGGGTAATTATAACTAGTATTCTCCATAGAACTGTATTGGAAGGGCAAGTCGGTTAGTGTCTGACCTAATTAGGTGGGTAACTTTTAGAATCTGTGCTGGCTTCTTCCAAAAGAAAAGCAAAAGTTATTTTAGACACGGCTGTTACAATGACACAGTGATACATGGGTCTAATGAGTAATTTTATCAAATGAATGATTTCTGAAAGGATAAATTTTTATGCTTAGAAAAAATCGCTCCGGCTTTTTTACGTTTTGATCTTTGTAACTAATTTTAAAGGTCACACTGTGCCTGTTCATTTGCTTCCGTGAGTCTTGTAACGGCCCCAGTCAAAAGCAATAACATTTGAATTTGACCAAAGCCCCAGTCTTTATGGTTTCTCAGCGTGTCCTATCACCCTGGGTGATTAAAGTTGGTTGAATTAGCTTTCAGAATTTTCACAGTTTTAATATCACAGCTTCAATAAGGCAGCTGTGAGCGAGGAAGACAGCTGAGCTCTTCCAAGTAAGAACCATCTGAATTAATCATCAACCTCCAACCACATCCCACCTGCCTTGATCAATGGGCAAACAATGGTTTGTACACTGGGGAGGTATTTTTCCAGGGTCAGTAATGAATGGATGGCTTCAATTTCCCAGCAGTTAATATCTAGCCCCTTACAATTTAACTGAAGCTTCGTGCCTGGCGCAGAACTCCCTTTCTAGGTATCTCATCAGCTCAGATATCCTCTAAGGACTTGATACTTAAAATGATGTATTCTTGGCATCCATCTATTTGGGTGAGGTCAAATATTAAGCAGGTTTTAATGTTATATATCTTAATTCTTTATGACCGTGGTTCTCAAACTTTAGTATGCATCAGAATTACCCGAGGGCTTATTAGAACATGCATTGTTGATCCCCACTCCCAGGGTTTCTCTTTCAGTGAGGGAGAGCCCAAGAATTGCATTTCTAACAAGTTCCCAGGTGATGCTGAGGCTGCTGGTATGTGGGCCACACTTTGAGAACCACTGTTTTAGAGATACTAATACTGCTTTAATTTTTTAAAATTAAGTTCTAATGGTTTCCCATGTGGCACAAAGAGGACTGAGAATATGTGCTGTGAAGTTCTTACCTTTCTGGATATTTTCTTTGGCAGAAGAGTCTGCCGTAGAGAACTTGGTTGAAAACGTCAGCTCCCCGATTCTCCCATTGACTTCAGAGGTGGGAAGGGGCAGTGTGTCTACCTGATCTGGGCACAGCAGGTCCTACTTGTTTATAGATGTCAGGGGGACTGCGTCTTAAAAGAAATGACCATGCAGAAATATTGATTCCAAATCTTGGTTTTTCAAATGTGAGGTCACCAACGAAATGGTTCACACACAAGGTGAAAAACTCAGGAATGAGGGCTGATTCATTTCACAGGAAGGTCCTTGAATGTGTGAAAAGTACCCCCTCACTTTCATTTTCCTCATGGAGGCAGGGGACTGGACACACCCCAGAGAGCACAGGAGGGGACCTTAGGTTCCTGGTTCCGCCCCCACCCCCGAAAAGCCATCAAGGAAGGACAGAGAGTGCTATCATCCCCAGGAGTACTTCAGACTCAGAAACCATCAGCGAAACTCCTGATCCTATCACCCCAGTCCTACTTACATCCAAATGCAAACACAATTCTAGGCAGCAACAACACTGTCCTCATTCTGAATAATTTTATTTCAAGTTTATAGAAGGTTCCTAAGTCTCTATCTCCTGAGAGATGGGTCTGTGTATGTATGTGTTTGTGTGTGTGTGTGTGTGTGTGTGTGTGTGTGTGTATTTGAGAGAGAAAAAAATAAATTGGATATCCCTAAAACTTGAGGACTGCTACTCTAATAAGACAGAGAGTCCTGATGATTCATTCTGCTTTGAGGGGGCAACTGAGATTTCTTACTAACACATGAGTGATGTGGGGAATGTTAACAGAGTCATACTGAGAAATGTGGCTCATGCTGTATCTTAGAAGAAGCCCACTAGAGCCATGAATAACACAGGCCTGCAGCTAGTCAACCTGGTCCCGGTAGAGACTCCACCACTTACTAGTTGGATAATCTTGGCCAAGTTTCCTAATCTTTCTGTGCCTCACCTACGAAATTTAGATACTGATAGTACTTCCCCCCTAGCGCTGTTAAGTAAATGAATTAATATATGTAAACTACTTAGAGGAGTGCCAGGCACATAGAGAATGTTCTAAAAGCACTAGCTGTTATTATTTATGTCCAAATAGCGTGCCATCCTTCTTTTGTTCTATGATAATTCCTCACGCTCATGCTACTTAGATCGGCTAACATCCAAAATCGAGACTTCTGCCATAATTATCTACATATGGCAACAGGATCATTCCAGAACCACCCTAATGACTTTGATTAGAACCAGTCACCTGTGCCTATTTACACAGCAGAATGATTGGCAGGGTTTTGGAAGGACTGGGTAGTCCAATTAGACTCTCACTGGGTATGAACCAGCTTGAGCAAATATGTCAGTCATGCTAAAACAGATCCATTTCTGTACATTTTATACAACCCAACAGAGACACCAGAAAAAAAGACAGAAGGAGAGGAACGACTGATTCATTCAATAAATGTTGTTGGAGCTTCCTCTGTGGGTTTTTTTTTCCCCTTAAATCTTCTGCATTCTTTTTTTTTTTTTCTGCTGTGTTCTGAGCATCGTGCAAGATGCTGTGGATTGAGAGGTGGGCAAGCTACTCCCACCTATTCTCAAGGAGCTCGCTGTCCAGTGGGTGAAACAGATTAAAAACTCAACAAATACTGCACAGGAGACTAAGGATGATAATAAACACTCCCATGGGCTGCTGGAGGAGCACAGAGGACTTGCTTAGAACTGCAATGCCTATCTTGGTCTGGGGAGGTGAGATCCTTCCAAGGTCAAGAAAGAAAGAGCTGAAAGCCAAGTGGGAGCCAGCCATGACAACAAGGTGGGAAGGACATTCTGAGCCACACTTGTGTGCAAAAGCCCAGAGGTACAGATGACATTGAAGAAGGTGGAAGAGGTAGGGAAGCAAGACACTAGTTCTTTAGGGCTCTTAAGGAAGGACAGGGGGTGGAAAGTGACAGGAATTCAAAGATGGAGGGACAGTGATTGATTCACCCCATGGGTGTGGTGCGGCTCTGGACCAATGTGCCTATGTGGTTGTGTAAATGTACAACACAGATTGCTCCGGGAGAAGCCAAGGAAACATTAGCCAACAATTGAGAATTAATTTTCTGTGTGAAGGGAGTATACTGAATGTGCCGGCTTTGCTAATGTTGCCGTTATCTTAGAAATGGATATGTTTCAACGAGCTCTTCTGTGATGATAATACGTATTGTCTAGCTGTCTGGGAAAAAAAATGCAGTGCCCAGCTGGTTGGAAATGGATTTTGGAGAGTGATTGGGATGGGAAATAAGAAGCAGAATCACAGACCCACGCTGGTAGGAAACAGCTCCCGGACCAGCAGTTCTCAGCTGCGGCCACGCTAAGTTATCACCTGGGAAGCAGTAGAAATTACTAATGTCTGGGTCCCAGCCCCAGAAACTATGACTTAGTTGGTTGGGGGTTCAGCTTGGACAATAAGGATATTTAGAAGCTCCCCGGAGAATTCTAATGTGTACCCAAGTTTGGGAACCATAACTCTACCTTTGTTACCCAAAGTTTGCTCCTGGACCGGCAGGAACCCCAGGGGGCTTGTTGGAAAGGCTGCATCACAAACCCACCCCAGACCTACTGGGTCAGAATCTGCATTTTAACAACATCCCCTGGGTGATTCAAAATGGGAGTTGAGTTGCACAGACCACAGCTGGTTATCAGAATCACCTTGGAAGCTTCTCAGAGTCACAGATTTGCACTTCTACAGATAATGATTCAAGAGGTCTTGGATGGAGACTTCCATCTGCATCTCTTTCTTTCTTCTTTTTTAAAAATTATTTATTTATTTACTTTTGGCTGCATTGGGTGTTTCTTGCTGTTCATACTTCAATTGGCAGTGTTTTTGTTCTTTTCTAAAATATTTATTTATTTATTTTGGGCTGTGTTGGGTCTTTGATGCTGCGTGCGGGCTTTCTCTAGTTGCGGTGAGCGGGGGCTACTCTTTGTTGCGGTGCACAGGCTTCTCATTGTCGTGGCTTCTCTTGTTGTGGAGCATGGGCTCTAGGCACACGGGCTTCAGTAGTTGTGGCTCGTGGGCTCTAGAGCACAGGCTCAGTAGTTGTGGCGCACGGGCTTAGTTGCTCCACGGCATGTGGGATCTTCCTGGACCAGGGCTCGAACCCATGTCCCCTGCATTGGCAGGCAGATTCTTAACCACCGCGCCACCAGGGAAGTCCCTGCATCTCTTTCTTTAGTTTTGGTGAGTCTGATAGTAAGTGGAGGTGAAAACCGCTGTCCTACTGTACAGAGTTGAACAAGGGCCCATGATGGAGGGATTTGGGGGAAATTGCTCTTATGCAGAAAGCGGGGAGGGGGGAGGTGAATGCTTCCCGTTCTCCCATAAAGGGAGCCCACATTGAGAAGGGGAGCAGTCCGTGACTCAGGGATCCTGTGCAAGGGCTGCCCACCCCTTGTAGCTGCAGAGAGAAGAGACAGAGATAATAGACAGGCCCAAAGGTTTACATCCTTGTTGTGCTGTAAAACGATTCAACTTCAGCGTGACTCTCCAGACAGGAAAGCCATGGGGCAAAGATTTTACGCCTCCTCGTGCACATCAGTGTGCGTGCGTGTGCACGTGTGCGTAGTGCATCCTTGGCATGTGTCCCTGACATCCTTAGTTCTTTTAAGGAAGTCTCTCCAGCCGAGGAGTCCCTGTGATTCCTGCCTCACACTAACCGTCAGCCCCGCAGCCTGTAATTGGTAGAGAGTTAGAGGCCCTTCGAGGAAGCGGAAGGGCTGGTGAAGGTGGCCAGCCAGACATAAAGAAATAAAAATGTGACTTAATCATAGGCATTTTCTCCCCTCTTCCTCCATTAGGGGGAAGTGGGAAGCGATTTGGTGTCTGGGTCAGCAGGACGTTGGGACACAGAGGCACAAACTCCACCCTCATTCTGGTCTTCAGTGCAGACTGAGGCCTGGATGCCATTCCCTGCTCAGTGAGATTCTTGCCAATAGATCTTCCAGTGTCTAGCCTAGGGTCAAACGCATTGAGTGAATGAATGAACAAATGAAATGAGTGGGTGGATGAATGAAAGAATTAGTAGACGAGTGCACGAAAACTATGTGATTTCTATCGCAACGACTCATTCAAACGAACAAAGAAGAGGAGTCTCAGAATCACCTGCGCCGGGAGCCTTCACTGAGTCTGGCTTTGATCTCCCTAGAATCTTCTAATATTTTTCTCTCCCTTTTGACAGAACACATCGCTTCTTTGGCTGAAGTGTATAATTGCCTACCTAGCTCTTGAGTGGTGCCTCAGCCCTCACCTGCAGGAGTAAGAAAGCAGGTGTGAGAGCTTCCTGTGCCCGGGGTGTGGCCTCGGGGCGGCCGGGCACGCCCCCTGCTGTCCCTGCCTTGTGATTTCCCCGGCGACAGTGCCCCTGAGTGGCCCCAGTGGGACCTGCCTGGGACTGACTGACAGGAGCCCTCTGGGAGTACCTGGAGTACCTCCAGCCCTTCTTTTCCTCTGCCTCCAATTACCCAGGGAGGGGAGCGGACTGAGGACATATTTAGAAAATGTGTTCCTTGTTGCTTTTAAAAATCTCCTCTGTAATTAGGTACTCCGGGGGTAGTCAACCACGAAAAGCCACAACCAGTGCTGTCAAGTCCCATAAAATAAAAGAGAAACCAGTTAATCAAAAACAGAGAAGAGGCTGCTGAGCCTCGGCACCTGTGTGAGCCGCTCATGCCTCCACCCGCCCAAATGACAGCTTCGACTCTCAGGCAAGCCCCACTCCGCCTGGGCATTCCCAGAGCCCGTGCTGTGCTGAGGTGAGGGCACTGGGTCTTTGACTGCTCCCCCAAGAATCCATCTCATCAATAATGGGGTCAGCAGTTTTGTTGTATTCCCCTGGTAAAACTTCCAGAATGGGACTGTGAACCTGTCAGTTACAAAGTGAAACAAACAAACAGATTCTTAGCCCTTCTGGCATCATAGTGGCTCCTAGGATGTATTTGCATCAAGAAGGCTGCAAAGACCTGCTCAGATTCTATTCTGTTCCCTGACGGCTTTCAGACTTTCTCCAATCAAAGCTGAGTCTTGGGAGTTGGTGGCTCTCTAACAAATCGAGCGATTCCAGGGACTGTGAGTTTTGGTTAGGATGCTTTAGATGAAGCATCAGTTGTATTAGCATAACCTCCAAGAAGCATGGCATCTCAGGGCCACTAAATCTCTGGGATCCCAAGCCACACAGGACGAGTTCTCTTTCAACCCTCCCTCTTCATGAGGGAGACTCTTTGGGGTACCAAGGACCAAGGATAGGAGGCTCTGAGGCAGCCAGTCCAGGAAGAGCACAATTCTCTGTACCAAGTGCAGTTACCAGCATCAGGTATTTGTTCGACGGTGACCCAAAGGAAGGACCTGCACCTTCTGCCATCTTCTGAACAACACCCCTTCTCGTTGCCTTACTGGGGGCCTGTCTCAACTGTCCAGCCTACAGCTTCCACCGAGCAGTGACACGCTGCAGACTAGTCACTATTTGCCACTCCTTCCCTCCCAGTGCAAGAAGAATACACTTCTTTGCCATCTCAAAGTTTGGCATGTCCTCGTGCCTAACTCTGGCCAGTGACGTGAGTGGAGGTCCCACGCATCACATCGAAGTGGGAGCATTTAAGCGCCGCTGTGCTACTTTCCCTGCTCCTCTTCCCCTCCCACATTAGCTGAGGAGGTCAGTATTTTAACTGTATAAAGTGACTAAGAGTAAAGAACCTAAGGGTGTATCTCCTCCGAAATCTGCAGGGCTCAGAATACCTCCCATTAAGTGGGGGAAAGAGGCCTGGGGCAAAGGAAATAGCAGTTCTGAGGACTGTATCTCAAGAACGATGTACGTTTACAAGCGCTTGGAGTTGAACAGAATCAAACAGGTAAGAAACCTCCTGTTTTAACAGAGTTGAACTGCCAGAGGACCAGGGAGCCTGATTCTTTCAACAATCTTGAGACCTCTGACTCTCTGTGGGAAACGGGTGGACTCAGAAGGCTATGTCATTCCTAAGAAATAGTCCCCAACACCTATTTCAGATACGGCCAAGGAAGATAATAGGAAATGAGGAAAATCTAGAGAGCAGAGCCAGGAGCCATGGGAAACACTGGATGAGGAAGCCCCTCCAGAGAGCAGAACTTCAGCCCAATCAAGAAGCGGCCTCCCACACACATCCAGATCAGGAGCCCCTTGGAATGTCTGCTCAGAGAGTTTCAAAATTGCTATGGATCAGTGTCTGCTGAGGGCCTCCTTTTCTTCCCCTTTCTGAATGGGCGGGTGGCTTGTCCTGCAATCCCTGTCAATATGCGATCACATCAGGTGTGTGTGGAAGGAAACATGTCTTTTTAATTTACAGCTCTCCAGAGAGATGAAGAAGAGCCCCCTACAGACCTGACATGGGGACGCACATCAGTACATTCTCTAAGGGAACATTTTAAGAAAGAAAAGAGCAGAGGGTTCACACAGAGCTTGGAAAATGTGCATATTTATGGTGTGATGGGAAGAAATGATCCCCAAAAAAGGAGACACAGAAGGCATGGTCAAAGAGAACTGTAGTCTACCATCACAAGAAATTAATTCCGAGTCAGAATGGGAAGTTCACAACATCAAATTCTGGAGAAAAAGCAAAACATGAAGAATGAAGACTAAGACAAATCCTTAGATTTGGATATTAATTTTTACCAGGGGCCTCTGGCAGTGGAGTTTAGTCTAGTTCTTTGTCTGAAGAGTTGCACCATCATTTGCTAAAATTCCTCACCTTCTGGGGCTTCCCTGGTGGTGCAGTGGTTAAGAATCCACCTGCCAATGCAGGGGACATGGGTTTGATCCCTGGTCCGGGAAGATCCCACATGCCACGGAGCAACTAAGCCTGCGTGCCAAGCTACTGAGCCTGCGCTCTAGAGTCCGCAAGCCACAACTACTGAGCCCGCGTGCCACAACTACTGAAGCCCACGTGCCTAGAGCCCACGCTCCGCAACAAGAGAAGCCACCGCAATGAGAAGCCTGCGCACCTCAATGAAGAGTAGCCCCCGCTCGCTGCATCTAGAGAAAGCCTGCGTGCAGCAACGAAGACCTAACACAGCCCCCGCCCCCGGAAAAAAAAAATTCCTCACCTTCTGCATGGCCCAACATTTCCATAAAAATTGTTCTGATTCCTGTCCTCCTGCATCTGCCACTCTAGGGAAATGGAGAACAGGGTGATGACAGAATTCTACGGTTGTCAATGACATAATATTTAGTCCTATATCCAATCAGTAGAACTAGTGATCACCAGTTAGGTTTTCCACAGTCAGTGGCAAAAGCAGGAAGTCACTACTGCATTACACATAAAGCCATACACTATAGTTGATCAGGTAAGACTTTCTTCACATGTGCAGCTTTATCCATTTACCAGTATATTCCGCAACCCCAATCTATCTCTCTGTTGTAGAATATAATCAAATATAATCAGACAGTCCTGGCCTTAATTCTACCTCTGTTATTTCTAGCTGTGTGCTTAACATAACCAGAACATGCCCAGATTTTAAATTACATTTAAAAAAAAAAAAACAAAAAAGATATCTCAGCAAATCATCTTTCTAGTCCTGCTACAAGCCTTGGGGTGAACAAGGTCAGCCTGGAAATAAAAAACTATATGCGAGAAGAGGAGGAGACAGCAGCAGGCCTAAGAGTGACCTAAAACTGCTGTCAAAATGAGAATGTTCACCCTAAGTATGAAAACACAGAGAAAGTCATCTGGTAGGTCAGAGTACTGGCTACATGCAATTCAAAGCAACCATCCTCTAAAATATTGAGAAGAAGGTAAAAAGGAAGGGAGAATCTTTGGAGACTGGCTGGTAAAGGGGAAAAGAAGCAGGGGGGAATGGAGCCCTATAAGACAGGGGTCCCCAGCTCCCGGGATGCAGACTGGTACCTGTCCGCAGCCTGTTAGGAACTGGGCCGCACAGCAGGAGGTGAGTGATGGGCGAGCAAAGCTTCATCTGCCGCTCCCCGTCATTCACATTACCACCTGAACCATCCCCCCTCCCCCACCCCGGTCCGTGGAAAAATTGTCTTCCACGAAACTGGTCCCTGGTGCCAAAAAAAATTGGGGACCACTGCTATAAGAGAACAAAAATGACAGAGATGCACATCTCCTTCCAAATAGTAATAATGATAATAATAATACCCATTAGATAAATTGTATTTTCTATACTAGTAGAAACAATACCATTAAAATAGGAATCTGATAACCTCCTCCAATCAGAAAAGAGATAGAAGAAATAGGAGTAAACACATACGAATCTACTGTTAAAAAACATAAGCTGGGAATCCAAACACCTCTACTAGTAATAATTTTCTTCCAATCCCACACAAAAATAACCATGAAGCAAAGGAAAACTAAACACAACACTCTGAAGTGAGTTAGACTTAAAAACACATTTGTAGTTGTTAAAAGAAAACACCTAGAAACAGAAATTCAAAACCTAAAAACAAGTGGCAGAAAAAGAGATAGAAATTTTATGAGAATTCACTGAACACAGGAAAGATGTGAAAGAGACAAAATGAAGACTAAAGTACAAGGTGCCTAGGAAAGAAGAGAGTCAAAATAAAACTTATTTAAACGCACTGATGAAAAGGCAAGAGGCAAACAAGAGAATGACAATGAACTAATAAAAGCAAAACAAATTATATACAGTGTGGATGCACTGAAAGACAGGAAAGAAAAAACAGCATCCCTATAATTGGAGTCTACAAGAAGAAAAACAAAACCGTGGACGATAACTAATATACGAAAACATAATTCAGGACTTCCCTGGTGGCTCAGTGGTTGAGAATGGGTTTGAGCCCTGGTCCAGGAAGATCCCACATGCCACGGAGCAACTAAACCCACGTGCCACAACTACTGCGCCTGCACTTTAGAGCCCGCGAGCCACAACTACTGAGCCCGCGTGCTACAACTACTGAAGCCTGTGCGCCTAGAGCCGGTGCCCCGCAACAAGAGAAGCCACCGTGATGAGAAGCCCACGCACCGCAACAAAGAGTAGCCCCCGCTCGCCGCAACTAGAGAAAGCCCGCACGCAGCATCGAAGACCCAACACAGCCCAAAATAAATAAATAAAAATTTAAAAAAAGAACAAAAACGCTGCCAATTAAACTATGAAAAAAATGTATATAATTCAACAAAACTTTCTTTAAATTAAAAGAAGATCCGATGGTACCAATCAAGAAAGCCCAACAGGTACCTGGGAAATGTACTCAGAATGATCATCTCGGATGTCCTAGTAGAACTTGCAGACTTCAAAAATAAGAATTCTCAAGGCTTTCAAGCAAAAAGAAAATCACTTACAAAGTCAGAAGAATAAACTGTCAATAGACTTCAAAAAAAAAATCAGACTTCTCAAAAAATAGCAAACAGAGCAAGGCAACACTGGAGCAGCATTTTCCAAAATCTCAACGAAAGAAAGGGTGAACCTAGAATTTTATAACCAGGCAAATTTTCCTTTAAGTGTCAAGGCTATAGAACAACAATTTCAAGATATAAGAACTTAGGGAATTCCATATCCATAAGCCTTTCTTGAGCAATCTTTTGGACGATGAACTTCATCCAACCAAGAGATGACTGGGCAAATTTCAGAAGAAAAATAACAATGATGAGCATACAGACATATAGATATGAGTACAGATACAGATCTCAAAGACTAAAACACAAGTGAGTAAGAGGGTAGGTGATTAATGTGAGATATTTTATGTGACAAAGTAGAAATAACGTAAAAAGTGGGAGGATAAAATAGAATAAATATGCTGATTGCTGTGTAGGCAAAAGGATTTTTTTTTAAGAAAAAGATGATAAACCAGACGAAAAAAGTTAAATATTAACACTTGGGACTAAGGAGCAGTAAACATTAAGTATAAAGGTGACTACTAGAAAAAGCCATAGAAACCAACTTAAATACCAAAATTTTAAAAATAATTTAAATAGCAAACATATATATATTTTTGTAGAGAAAGTTATTAATAAATTACCCCAAAGCACTAGGCAGTGATGGTTTTATGGAAGTATTATTTCAAATCTTCAAAGACCAGATAGTCCCAATGTTAAACACATGGTTTCAGACCATTGAAAATGAAAGAAAATTCCCAATTCCTTTAATAAAGCAAGTAAAATGTTGATACTAAACATGATACAGATGGTACCAGAAAGAAAAGGACAGACCAGTATCATTCATGAATACTGATACAAATACTAAATGAAATATTAAGAAACAGAATCCAAAATATTGTATTAAGAAAAAAATACCATACGACCAAGTGAGATTTATTCCAGGAATGCAATATTGAGTTAGGAAATCCACTGATATTACACACAGTGGATTTTAAGATATTAAGAAATCTAAGAGAAAAATCATAAATTATCTCTCCATAGACGATGAAAAAGCTTTTTTTTTTTTTTTTTTTTTTTTTTTCTTCCTTTCAAACTTATTTATTCATTTACTTATTTTTGGCTGTGTTGGGTCCTCGTCTCTGTGCAAGGGCTCCCTCCAGTTGTGGCAAGCGGGAGCCACTCTTCATCGCGGTGCGCGGGCCTCTCACCGTCGCGGCCTCTCTTGCTGCGGAGCACAGGCTCCAGACGCGCAGAGCTCAGTATTTGTAGCTCACGGGCCCAGCCGCTCCGTGGCACGCGGGATCCCCCCAGACCAGGGCTTGAACCCGTGTCCCCCGCACTGGCAGGCAGACTCCCAACCACTGCGCCACCAGGGAAGCCCTGAAAAAGCTTTTGACAAAATTCAATACCTAAGGAATTTGAGGGATGCTTTTTTTTTTTTTTTGCGGTACACGGGCCTCTCACTGTTGTGGCCTCTCCCATTGCAGAGCACAGGCTCCGGACGCGCAGGCTCAGCGGCCATGGCTCACGGGCCCAGCCACTCCGCGGCATGTGGGATCTTCCCGGACCGGGGCACGAACCCGTGTCCCCTGCATCGGCAGGCGGACTCTCAACCGCTGCGCCACCAGGGAAGCCGTGTACTAGTGGTTTTAAGCCAATGCCATCAGATAAGAGAAATCAATTAATAGCATAAGGGTAAAGAAGATGTAAAACTACCTTTATCTGCATGTGACATGATAGAGTACCTGGAGGCCAATGATAAAAATAACTCAAACAATAAAATAAATCACTAAGATTGCAGGATATATAATTAACACACAGAAACCAACGGCCTTCATATATACAAAAACAACCAGTTACAGGTCATAATGGTAGAGGAACTCCAGTTACCAATAGCAACCAAGGGAATTCCCTGGTGGTCCAGTGGTTAGGACTCTGCGCAGGGCCGGGCTTCAATCCCTGGTCGGGGAACTAAGATCCCACAAGCTGTGCGGTGCAGCCCAAAGAAAACCAGGATGATCAAATACTTAGAAATAAACCTACCAACATGTGACCCTGGACAAAGAAAAACTTTTTCTTTTTTTGCTACAAAGAACATTAGCGGTATATCTGAATACAAGCTGTGGATTAGGTAATGGTATTTTACCAATATTGATCTTCTGATTTTGCTAATCAATACTGTGGGTATGTAAGAGAACGCACGTGATTTTAGGAAATACACACTTAAGTATGTAGGGGTAAAGGGCCATCATATCTGCAACTTACTCTCAAATACTAAAAAAAGTATGTATTTATATACTTTTAGAAAATAAACGTATATATAATATGTGTATGTTTGTATATATATACATATACATGTATATATAGAGAGACAGAGAGACAGAGTCAGAAAAACAGAGACAGAAATAGAGAGATAAGGAGAGACAGAGAATGATAAGGCAAATGTGCTAAAATATTAAAATTTGGAACATGTGAAGGGCACATGGGAACGTTTTGCACTATTTTTGTAACCTTTTTGTAAAATTATTTCTAAATAAAAACATCAAAAAATAAAAATTCAGTTTAAAGTAAGTGGCGGGTTACACCACTAATACTGGTTACATAAATGACAGCATAGTAATAGCATGGACCATGAAGCAGCCATTTTGGGGAAAAAGAGGTAGATCTCTGTGTGCAGATATCCAGTGATCTCCAAGCTCTATTTAATTTGAAAAGCAAGATGCAGGATGGGGAATATATCATATTCTTTTTGTGTTTAAAATGCATATGATGGGAGTTGTAAAGGGTATATAAAGGGGAATGTGGGTACCAATTCTCAGAAGGTGTAAGGGGGTGAAGCACAGCTATAGAGCAGACTGAAGAAAGGACATGGGAAACTGCTTCCACCATCCCTGACCTGCTGTTTCAGAACATACGCAAGTTCCAGAGCAACAGGACCAGGAGGCATCTTGCAGGAAAGTTTACAGGTGGGGAGACACAGACTCAGAGAGGCAAAGCAATTTTCCCCAAGACCACATTCACCTTCAACAACATCTCAGGTCTCCCGACTCCCAGTTTAGTGTTGTTTCAGTCCATTCATTCATCCATTCACTTATTCATTGGCAAATATCCACCATTCTTAAAGACAGGAGAAGAGAAAGGAGGAGGGGATGCGTAGTGATCATCAATTAGAAGTTCGAACTCAGCCTGCATCGTGTGCCTGGGAGAATTCAGGACGCTGCCTCCAACACACCTACCTTTCTAGTTTCATTTCCTGCCATCCCTACAGGTGTGCTGTGGCCCCATCACTTTCCTGCGCTCCCCTGCCGTGAGCTATGGTCCCAGAACCTTCCTGCAGCCCACTATGGGTGTCATATACCATGGTCACACTGACATTTCCACTTCCGTGCCCTTGTTCCAGAGGCGCCCACACCTGACGTGCCCACCCTGCCCCAGTCCTGCCTCCCATTCTTCCTGCCCCGCAAGGACCATCTTAACTCCTGTCTCCCATAGGAGGCCTTTTAGGACTCCTCCATTCAGAGGCGATGCTTTCCTCTTTTAAACCCCCTCTGTTCTTCTCAGGACCTGCTTCGTGGCACCTCTTATTTGCTTGGCAGGAATGGTTTCTTGAAGGCAGGTGCTATTTTACTCATCTCTGCCCAACAAATACTTAAGTTTCATTGAAGCGGTAAATCCCCATGCCTCCGACATCTGGGCAGGTCACTGGAGTCTTAGGAGGTCCCCCTGCCTCAACCCTCGGAGCTCAGGTATTCCTCCTCAAATTCCTTCCCTCCCCAGCTGTGGGACAACCTGCCTTCCAGTGTGCAGGGTATCAGATGAGACTTCATGGCAAATGAAATCTCAGAAATGGAAGTGACCTTGAAGACCAGCAAGGGGACCACGCTTAAAGCAAAAATTCTATGGCAGTGCTTCTCAAACTTGAATGTGCGTACGAGTCACCTGGAGATCTTGCTAAAACGCAGATTCTGATCAGGAGGTGAGGGCCCAAGGGTCTGCATTTATAAATAGCTCCCAGGGGAGGCCCATGCTGCTGGCCCTAGAGTTATTCCCTGAGAAGCATCATCTCAGCACTCTTAAGCTAAGACAATAAGAAAAACTACCATCGCTTGAGAGCTTGGTGCCCTGGTGCGTGCGTTATCTCATACGATCTCCGCAACAGCCCTGTGGGGTAGGTGGTACCAACACCTTACTTTATAGATGAATGTAACGGAGGTCACGGTCACATGGCTAGCAAGTGGTGGAGCTGACAGTGAACCAGTATGTCTGGCTCCAGTGACCCCCTTTTTCTCACCATTTTTCTTCTTCCACAACCATCTAAGGAGGGAAGTTTACCTCACTACTGGGAGGGGAGTAAGACTGAGACTGAGGCCATGACTCCAGGCAGGCAGGGCTGGGACTCCTTTGTTCTGCCACGGACATCATCTGCATAAAGCAGAGTCACAGAGTTATATGGCTCTGTTCCCAAGAGTGCGGTGCTGAGAACCTGAGAACAGTATTCTGTCCCGCTTCGGAGCCACCATGAAGTGCTGGAAGCTGTTGATTGAGAGGCTATCCTCTCCTGGCCACAGATTCCAGCTAGCAGAAAATGGCATTGCCACCACCTTTCCGGGACCGGACAGCCCCATGGCTTAGCTGTCAGGGTTCATGAGACTCTTGTCAATGAGCAGCAGAGAATGAGGAAGGCAATGCCAAGGGCTGGCTTCTGGGAAGGGGAGATTCCTAACTTGGATGACGGGTCAATGCCATGACCAGTGCCAGGAAGAGACTGTACTGGCCACCAACCTGCCCCTGGAGTCAAGTTGAGCCATGGGTCATGGCAGGAGAAAGCTTGGACCTGGCACCAGCAAGAGACTGGAAAATAAGGACATCCAGCCCAGAGCTGCTAGACTTCTGGCTGGGCAAGTCAGCCTCTGGGAACACAGAAGAACTCCATCCTCTACCTTCTCCCAGTGGGATTTCAAGAGACCACCAAGATTCAGGGTGCTAAAGGGATCCTGTATACCTCCTCCTCCTGTTTGAGCAGAAAAGGAGAGTCAGGCTGGCAGAAGATAAGGAGTGAGGGATGCTTCCCTGACCCCAAGACACCAAAGAGACTTCTCTCTTGACCCACTGGCAGAGACTATAGGAGATCTAGCTGTATCCGGGTTACTTCTCCTTTGAGGAAAACATATATGTACCCTATAGGTGAGGTGAAACTTCCCAAGGCAAGGAGATTTACAGCGCCTCCTTCTCTTTTGTTCTATAATATCTCCCCTCTTCTTACACCAGCCCAGCAAATTGTCCCAGCAGACTGGACTGGCATCCTACGTAAGCCAGTGGCAGCAGGCCCACAAACAAACATTCAACAGAGACACGTATGGTCCAGGACTCAGCCGATGGACTGACGGATGGGAATTTTTCTCTGAGCCACCATTTACCAAGGTAGTTTAAATTGGTGATACTTTCAACCCCAGCACTGCCCTTAGAACAAGACGAGCCCAAGAAGGATGGAAAACTTGTGGATTGACTTCTTGGTACCTTGAATGAGTCTCCCAGTGGCAAACTGGGTGGTCCTACCTTAGAGGTGAACTCTTGGGCAGCTCAGGAAGTGGGCCCAGGGCTCCGTGCTCTTCAGATGGAGCTGCAAGCATTTAACTACTGCCCAAACTAATCTCAGTGGAAAGGGAGTCCTGGGCCACATTGAGGAGGGACATAGCACGCTTACTGCTTCCTGGAGGGTCATGGGTGTACTTGTCAGCAGGACCAACATGGGAAAGAGGGTTTTGTAGAAAAGCTGCCTTCAGGCAAAATGGCTAAGTTTGTAAGTGGAAGTGCTCAAGTGAAAAACTCTCAAAGGTATTGCCCTGAGCTTTGCTTTGCCTTATTTCCTCTTATTTTGTTTGAACAGCGGTTACATTGAGAAAGGGATTCGCTTGGTGAGTGTGGAGCTCCACATTCATGTGGATCCATCTCTGCTTCTGAGGCAACCGATTGTAACCAATTAGCCACCAGGCAAGATTGACTCAATTCTAACAAAATATGGAATCACACTGATGCCACAGATTTCCCTAAGTGTAAGGCTTCGAGGCAGCCTATATGTGCTGGCACGGGGCGCACGAAGTACCGCTGAGTAAAGCTGAGCACGCTAGGTCAGTGCCTGGCTCTCGGTATTCAGCCATTAATCAGGAGTCAGCAGGCAGAGGAAACCGAGAGAGCAGATCAGAACAATCAGTAGGCAGCTTAGAGCTTTGGTGCCCTCAGCCCACAACCGCAGAGGTCCTCTGGCCTGTTCCCACTGCTTCCTGGTGCCCCCGGCCTACAGAGAGGCACAGGCAACAATGTTCCCAGGAGGTGCTGGCTTCTCAGAGGCTGATCTCAGGCAAGCTAGGCCCAGCCTTCCCTCCCTCTTGCTCTATTTCCCAGCTCACTGCTGCCATGGAGACCGGACACCTTCTGAGCGCTGCGGTTTACTTGGAGTCCAGCTTCCGAACACCTTGGTGGAGTCAAGCCCACTCGCTACCCTGGCTCCCCAGAGTGTGAAAATGTCTAAGCTGGATTTCTGGAGCCAAACAGCACAGGGTCTCCGTCCACAGGATGGTCTGAAAGCCCTTGCTCAGATCCTGGTGCAGGGAGGCAGCCTGCAGTTCCACAGAGGCCCATGCACCTGTTCTGTCTTTTCTAGAAGAGCAGATCTAATTTCAAACCCTGTATCACACGCGGCCATGGCAGCGCCCAGACAAATGCGCTGGAGGGAGGGGTGAGCACGCACCCCGTGGAGAGTCTGCTGGGCAGCAGGAATGGCTATTTCCAGCCTAGCCCTAGGGAGCATCATCTAGACAGAATGAAGCGATCCATCCAGGGTCCTTCTGTGGGGTCTGGGATTGCTCCCCACAGGGCAGCAGCTTCTGGGGCTCTGGCCTTATCTCCATCTCAGGGGAGTCCCAAGGCCTCTGAGGCTGCGCAGGTGCCAGCTCCAGGCAGCAGCATCCTCACTCCACTTCTCTGGGCTCTAGAGATGTGTGTGGAAGATGCTCTGAAACCAGACAGGCTGGGCCTGCTCACACGTCCTCACTAAGGTGACCAAATGACCTCATTCGCCCAGGACTGAGGGGTTTCTTAGGACGCAGGCCTTTCTGGGCTAAAACTGGAACAGTCCTGGGCAAACTGGGATGGTCGGTCACCCTAATGCTTACAGTGGATGACCCTGCTTCCCGAATCACTGAGCAGGGATTCCCACATGCCCACCTGCATGCACCTGGGGCCGAATACCCTGCTTGCGACTCTGGGTGGATTTCACCCTTAGACAAGGCCAGCCCCCCCGGGTGACAGATTCCATCAAGGAATCTCTCGCCTATGGAGGATGTCACTTCTGAAATATACCTTCCCCCACTCCTGCGTAATCAATTTCCCCTTCTTTACTGGATCCTTCCTACCAGCATACAAATATCAAATATACTGTGATTTCTCCCATCTTAAAAAAGACAAACCTCTCTTTACATCACACTGCCTTCCAGCTACTGCCCTCACCCAGCATCCGGCCTCAGGTACTGGAAACTCCCCCGTTTACATCCCCAGCCAGGACAACTCCCCTGAACTTGACATTTCCACATGGTTCATTAAGACGCATCTAAAACTTAACATGAAGTCAGACTGAATTCACCTCACCCCCAGCCTCTGCCGAAACCCTGGCCCTCCCACAGACGTCCCTCTTCCTAATACCTCAGGCCAAAAGCATCTTGTTTTTCGCTCTGCCCAGAGTGGCAACCAGATCCTCAAGTGACCCCCAGGCCCTGGGGGGTCCAGCCCCGCTCTGACCCTGCCCCCTACTGCCCACACCCAGGCCCCATCTGCTCCAGCCTCACGGCTGTCCCTGTGCCAGCCAGGTGGGCAGTGGGTGGCTGTTCCCTTGGCCTGGGAAACGCTCCCACCCCCCTTTGCAGGCGACTTGACCCTTCACCTCCTTCAGCCTTTGCTCAAATGCCAGTTTTTTCCTGAAGCTTTCTGGATGCTCTTTTTAAAAACTGCAACTCCTTCCTTCATTCTCTGCCTCATTTTGCTCCATAGCTTTTAACTCCTTTTTGACATACTTCAGAGATTTACTTCTTTCTTTCAGTAGGTCTGTCATCTCTCTCTGGCATGTGAAGTCTGTCTGCTGCATCCTCAGGGCCTAGAAGAGTGTGCGGCACAGAGCAGATGCTCTGCATGTGAGCTGACATGGAGGGATGAATGGCCAGGTGGGCAGCAGTGCCTACCTCCTCCAAACGGGAGTCACTTTGGGGCTCCTACCATTCAGCAAAGGCTTCAGGGATTTCTCTGTCTGTCTCTTACACACACACACACACACACACACACACACACACACACACGGGTGGAAAGGACCCGAGGAACAGTGCCGGTCAGCACAGATCAGATGCATTTGCTGACACCACCACCTGGAAGGACTTGGGCCTGGTGTGGCCTGGGCTACACGGGTGGAAATCAAGGGAATTAACAGTAGGTCTCATGGGAGTTTCTGGAAAGCGTCTTCAGGCTTTTTCATCCGGACTCAAAAGCAGCCCGCCTGTCTGAGATTTTTAACCAAACCACCTGGACAGCAGAGGGTGTCCGTAGGCGTGTTCATTGAGACAGACCCTGAATAATTATCTGAGGAGACTGAGTTTCCCTTCTGGAAGGACAGACCCTGCTCATCTGGTGTAAATGCTCTGACTCCTGATCTTTTTTTTTTTTTTTTTAATTGAAGTTTAGTTGATTTACAAGGTGGTGCTAGTTTCCAGCCCGTCTTTTTTTGTGACTTCCTGTCTTATAAAGTGTGTCCTCTGATAAAACAGCCGTCAGTCACTGAATGCTCACGACATGTGAGTCCCGCTGACCCACCGCCCGGCCCACCTCGGCCCTTCTGTCTTCAAGAGACAGGATGTGTGGGGCTGGAGTACCTACTCTGGAAGCAGGTCTGGATGGGATGAAACAGTGCTAACTGTCGGAGTTGACCTGGGCAGGCCACTCAACTACTCCAGCTTCAGTTTTTCACCAGTGAAAATGGGGACAAGAGCTCTCCCGCGGGGTTACTGGAAAGGTGCAAATACGACAGTGCCGGCACATAGTAACTGCTTGGTAAAGAGAAGCCTTTATCCTTGGGTTTTCATCGTGGCAGCCTGAGTAGACCCTCTGTGCCCTTAAAGACTGCCCTGGGTTCCCGCGGGAGAGTCTGGGGGCTCTTGTCTAATCAACAGAGGAAAAGTTATAGGGGAAACTTGGTCTAAACTCATGGCCACTCTGATCAGTATCTTCCTGAGACTTGACTCCCATTTACCCGAAGGAATGAGCAAACAGGAGGTCAAAGAAGAAATCAGAGCAGGGAGACATGCAGAATTAGTTCCCTAGGAGAAGGAGAAAATAAAAGGAAAAGTAAGAATTATAGGAAAAGGTGAGATCACATCATTCAGTTAGAAAGTCCTGAAAAGGGGCGTAAGTACAAATTCTGATGCCTGTGAGCCTAAGGCAGTGCTATGCCACCTAGGAGGCTGGCCAATGACTGTGTGGCCCCCTAGGCTAAAATGTGGGGTCTCCCAACAGGATAGAGATGGAGCAGGGGGCCGTGGTGGTTAGGAAGCCCCTAGGGTCAGAATTCTATTTCTTCTAATGTCTCACCTTCTCCAGCCCATTAACAAAAGAATATCTACTTAGTTAGGCCTCATCCAAAGAATTTAATTATCCATGTACCTATGAATCTTGTTATAAAGCAGGAAGACATATATGCATCCTCAACCCCACTGTCTGAATTTGGGGGAGCCCCACCGGAGCTGGAGCGCACATCTCTCTGTTATGCCTCGGGGACCCATAAAACGGAGCACGGGGCTGGGAGCATCCCAGCCTCCAGTGAAGGTTCCCAGTGCCATTCAGAACAAAGACCATCCACGCTCGGTCTCCGATAATCAGAGTCTGATAGAAATCCATGTTCAACTCAGTGATGTGGTCGGTAGGTCAATGCTATCACCTTCTAAAACAGGTGCTAGCTACACCACAAGTTCCGAGAGTCATAGTGGGGCCATGCTGTGGGCAGGTGCCACCAGAAGGCCTAAGGCACACGTAAGAAGCTGGAACAAAAAAAGGAATAAAGGGGGAGGGACCAGAAAGGCAGTAATTGGAGTTGAAGCAAAAGTAAATAAATAAGAAAAGAAAGAGAACCAAACACACATGATGGGGGGACAGCCCCAGGTTGGATGTCTCTGAGTGGTCCCCTTCCCGTGGGGCATTTACAGGGGGCTGCTTTACTCAGAAGTACCATTCAGAGCTGAACTTGGTTTGTTCTGAAGGAAGCGAAGATAGAGCTTGGCCCTTTTCCAGAGATCTAGGCTGCGCAGGGATAAGGGGTCTTGATATTGGAAGGGAATCCCCATTTCCAAATCCCCACTCCCACCCCAATCTCTTATCATCTAAATAGGAAAATACACGCAAGGTACATTCCCGGAAAGAGGAGGTTTCAGAGGCCTTCTTGAGCGGAAGGGAATGGAGAAGAGGATCTCGTAAGGGTGACAGACCAGGAGGACAGGCCATGCACACACAGGAGGGCTGGATGAGACCACAGAAGAAGACAACATGGGGAAATAATAAGCAGAGGCCACGGCAAAGCCGCCACACGCATGGGCGGGGTAGAGTCTCCCGGGTGCCCAGGTGACAGTGACTGGAAGGACAGATAAGGATAGAGAATCACCTGTATGTGCTCCGATGGAGGTCTAGCTAATTTGAAAGCAGCCTCACAGCCACACCCATAAATACATGATCGGGCTCCCCTGTGGCTCTGATCTCATCTCCTTCTAGCCTGCTTCACTCACAGGCCTTCTTCCTATTTCTTGATCTACAAGAACCTACTTCAGGGCCTTCCTGATGCCCCTGCCTGGGATGCGAGTCTCTTTTCAATTACCCCCTCATCCCAGAGGTCTTCCTTGACAACAGTAGCTCCCCGCCCCCTTTACGTGCTTTAGGTTTTCTCCCTGCACTTAGCATCAAGGGTTTATTTTGTCTGCTTCCCCCAATGGAATATGAGTTCCACAAGGCTGGATTCTACTTTGTTTTACTTCTGAATATTGCTTAGTGCATGCCAGGCCTCATGAAATATTTGTCAAACGAATGTGTGTACCCAAAGCCATAACATTTATAATATACATATAAAGAGTTCTATTGATTGAACTGTTGGGTGTTTCAGGTTGCACCAGCTATAAGGGACAGGGTAAGGGTGGGAAGCCACTGCCGTTGAGAAGCCTTAGTAATAAGTGAGGGTAGAAAGCACCTGCAGTTGAGAAGGCCACGTTCTGTTGGAAAGATCCCGATTTGTAGCTCTGCTCTGAGGGTCATGGGGGTGTGGTAACCAGCCTCCAAAGTGGCCCTCAGTGATCCTAGGCACCCGACATTCACAGCCTTGTGCAGTCCCCCATCCTGAATAGGGCTGACTTGTGTAAACAATAAAATATTGTGAAAATGATGATGTGTCACCCATGGCCTTGGTCATAGAAGACATGGTGGCATCTGTCTTTTTCCTTCTTGGATCACCCATTCTGGGGAAGCCCAGCCACCATGCTGTGAGGACACTCAAGTAATCTTGGACAGAATGGCATGGGGAGGAACTGAGGCCTCCTGCCAACAGCCAGCACCGTATAAGTGCGCCACCTTGGAAGCAAGTCCTCCAGCCCCGGTCAAGCCCGATTCAGCTGATGCAACCCGTGCTGATACCTTGGCTGTAACCTCATGAGAGACCCCCCAAGCCAAAAGCACCCAACTCAGCTGCTCCCAAATTCGTGACCCACACAAACTATGTGAGATAAGAAATGTTTATTACTGGTTGAAAATGCTACATTTTAGAGTAACTGGTTTCACAGTGATAGATAATTATCAAAAAGCAGATGACACGGGAGTCATAGATCCCAGGCTTGAGTTGATATGAGTACGTCAAGGATTGTGTCCTTTACCAGTTAACTGGGAGGCCCATTTCCCCTTCCCAAGCCATCTGGTCCCAATTTGATTCTGCAACTCTTAGTAGCCACAAATGCCACCTGTATCCTCAATAAACTTTATTTAGACACAAAGAGACACAACAGAAAATACATACACAGATACAGATTTTTTTTTTCTCTATAGGATGAACAAACTATAGGGAACAAAACATAGGGAATTTAAAAATTGGATGCATGGAATGTAAGAAAAAATTGCAAAGTTCCTTGTTCACTCACACTTAAAACAAACACGTATTTCAGGGGAAGACAGGGATATACCATCCCTACAACAGAATTCACAGTTGACTATAACAGTACACAGGTGTTAGGAAGGTAATCAAAGGAGTTAGGGATCCAGTTACTCTTGATATGACAGAATGCTCACAACACTAGTAGAACTCTGTTTAAACAAAAGACAGAATCGAAGATGTCACACCCCCTGCACAGATGCTCTGCAAGCTGTCGGCTAGGTCATAAAGCAGCTCAACAGAAATGCCACGTTAACTTTCAGCTTGTGGCTTGAAGGTGTGTGTAACCTCTACCTTTGTATGCCCATCATGGAGAGTTTACATAGACACACTTAGGACGCCAAAACTCTCGACATGCGTGCTGGCTTCGAGACCCACAGTACAGAACATTGACATCAGTTTATAAAATGTGGCTTTCAAATGGAAAGGAATAATAGCCAAGAGGAGAACGAACACTTTGCAGATGCTGCCACATCCATCGGCAGTGTTTCCCACCATGCCGCCCGTGGTCCCCTCCCACGGGGAGCCACTGGTATCTGTGTCCTGCTCCACGCCGTGGGCGGGGCAGGACGCATACCTCTTGGAAGTCTATTATTGCCTTCTAGAGTTACACCTGTGACCTCCTGGTCACACCTGTCAGAAGCCACGCATGTCACCAGGATAAGCAACCATGGAAACCACCCAACTTATCCTGTCCTGGACCAGCCTCTGGCCTCCACACCATCTTTACATTTCAGATCGGGGTTCCCTAGGCAACCTCTGTATTTTAGTAAAAAATGGTTTCCACTGTACCCTTCGTGTGTCCTCTTCCTAACGTGACAAATCCAGATGAGATGAAGTTATGGAGATCAGGTCCTCCACTTCGGTAAGCATCCTTTCCATAATGTCCTGCAAGAAGATGGGGCAGAATTACCTGGCGCATCCAGGACACCAACAAGAAGACAAACATTGCTGCTCCAGCTCACCCAACAATGATGGTGAGCTTAACTTCAAATCAGCAGAAGGTAGAAGCAATCAAGGAAAAAAAAATTATATATATATATATTATTTTATAAATTTATATATAATATATATTATAAACATATAAAGTATATATATGAAGTATGTAATATATAAGTATTACATACTTTATATATATTACCAATTTAAATACATACACATTTATGTGTGTGTATATATATATATACACACACACACACACACACACACACACACACACACACATACACGCACATATAACTGTGCAACAAAGAAGAAAGTTCTGGGAAGCTTATGTTAAAAGGAGAGGTGGGAAAAAGGGCTTGACTTTGGCATTTCTGACTGAGCACATCAGAACTTCAGTCTGTTTGTCCTACCATCCTTTCCTTTGTCCCAGCTTCCTTCTTTCTTTTTCTTGTCTTATTCCGTTGGCTTCTTTCTTTCCAAAGCATAGAAGTGCGGGTCTGATCAGAATGCTCTATGTGTGTGTGTATGTTTATGAATCATACCTCATCCTATGAATTATAGCCTTGTGGCTTAGGAGAAATCCAACATCCGCTGAGGCTGACAGGTAGGGTGGTGGCTCTAAAACATTGGGAGAATATGTGTTTTTCTCTCTTGACTTTCTGTAGTAAGATTTTTATCCCTCATCAGCCTCATCTATCCATCTACCTATGGGGTTGGGGTGAGGAAAAGTCCGAGGACAGATTAGGACCCTGGGAGAAGACATTGAAAGAGAAGAGAAAGAGTTAATATTCTGTTTCTGATATTCAAAGTAGGATTTCACAATATGCTTGAAATATAGGCATTATAAAGAAAAGAAGTGCTCTCTAAACACCATCTTGAACTATGCACATGTGAAAATGGAGGAAAGCTGTATTTTTGTCATGTTGCCACAAGAGCATATTAAAAACTGTACTTACAATTGTAACAATGTACAGTAGACTACCTAAGATGTAATGTTAAGTAAAAAAGTGGAAGAAAATGCTATATTAAGTATGATCACAACACTGTAAAAAAATGCAAACCAGTGTATTAAACAAACAGATTGAAAGAAAACACACCTGATACTGACTACCACCTTTAGATAGTTGGAACATGAGTCTTATTGCTTTTCTCCTTTCAACTTTTCTGTATTTTCCAAGTTTTTTTTCTATAATGAGTATGTAATTTTTATAATACAAATAGGTAAAATACATTTCCAACAGAAAAATCTATGATAAATGTAAAGACAACCTAAATCACATTTTTTCTTAGCGAGGCACCCTCTGCATTAGATCTCAAAAATGGGCGCGTGTCAGAATCACCTGGAAACTTTTAAAAGTACAGATGTCCCGACACTACTCCAGGGATTCTGGTTCAGCTGGTCAGGGTATTTTTAACGAGGTCTCTAGGTGGTTCTAATGTGCCACAGGGAAGAAGAACCATTGCCCTAGAGTAAATGGATAAACAACTGAATTTCAGTTTGTTCAGGTGGGTGCAATGGACATTTGCTTGGGGTCCTCGTGGGGGCCCAGCACCACCCACTATTTAGGTTCCGGAATCCAGCATCCTTCCTCTGAAGAGTGACGTCTGGCTGGCCCTGTTCCTTCCTTCTTCTCCCAGATCAAAGGTTCTCAACCCTGAGTGTGCATCAGAAAAACCAGAAGGGCAGGTTCCAACCTGCTGGGCCCCGCTCCCAGAGTTTCTGAGTCAGTAGATCTGGGATGGGGCTCAGGGTTTTGCATTTCTATCAGGTAGCCTGGTGATTCTGATGCTGCCGAGCCTAGGGGCCAAACACTGAGAACCGTGGTCCTAGTGCATGAAGACTATAAGAGAATTTTGCCATTGTTTCCCTCACGCCCTCCACTCTGGAATAAATACCTCCTTCCTCAGGGCACACAGCTTTTCACAAGGAACTCCCTTGCTGTAAAATAATGTAGTCACAACCCAGAATTTTATAGAAAAGAATTATTGGAGCTGAACTAAGAGGCTTCTGCCCATATCCCAAGCCATGTCACAGGAAATCCAACTCTAGTCCTGGAAAAATGCAACTTCATCAGGGGATGAAGGAGAGGGGGACAAGCGGCGTGTGGACGGGTCATTTCCCCCCCACGGCCCCTCCCGACAACAGAAGAGTTAAGAAAAGGAAGTAACAATTCTGAACGCTCATAAATTTGGGCCTCATTAATTCAGAACCTCTGTTACATCCTGCAGAGTTTGGGCTGGTTTATTTTTGTGCTCCATATAAATAAAATTTTTGATAAACAAATCAATCCTGAGAAAGATGGCACATAAAACAGTGCCTTTGCTACTTCAGTTCATTCTTATCTGTCAGCTGGAACAAGGTCCCTCAGGGTTAAGCACTGCGCTACTGCTTTGGGGTTGTGCTTGACTGAAAGCCAACTAAATCACCCGATCACCTACTATGTGCCAGACAAAGGGACAGAGCCTCTGAAAATACGGTTTAATCTGACATAGAAGCCGAACATTCTGTAGCATTATGCAGTTTACAAAGATCATTCATATATATTATTTCCTTAAAATTTTCATCACTACCACGTGATAAGTTGTCTATTATTATTATTCCCCCATTTTATTGATGGAAAAACTGAGGCCAGAGGTGTCAAGTCGGAAGATGACTGAACCATCACTAGCACCCTGGTCTTCTGTCTGCAAACCCCATGTCAGTTCCATCCTGTGCACCTGGCTTCGTTTACTCCTCACAAGAGCCCTGTGGAAAAAGGTCACTTTCCCAAGTTCATGGAGCTAGTCAGTGGTGGACCCTGGATCCTGACCAGGTCTACCCGCCTCTAAATCCACACTCTTTCTACAACCCTCTCCCTAGCCAGCTCACCCCTCAGTCCGAACAAGTGCAGCTGTGATTCTTCTCTGAGGCTTTAGCCAGGACCCCGGGGCAACGCTAAGCCAGGAGAAGCCCACGTGATGATTCCCAAGTTCACAGACGTTGGATCTCAGACGTGTGGAGTTTCACATACTGAGGTTTGGAGGGGAATGAGGCAGGACCAGGAGCACAGAACAGGAATACGGAATATTCTATGGTCAAACAGGTATGGAGAATACTGAGTTCAAATGAAAAGTAAATACAAAAACCAAGTCTAGACACCTGTCACTGGGTACCCAGGTCTCCAGGGAGCCTTTCTATTTTTCAACAGCATCTCTCGGGACAGCTGGAAAGGGCATGGTGGCAGTTTCAGCTTTAGTTCGAGCCGTGGTCCTCAAACTTGAGTTCATCAGACTCACCTGGACGGCACAGATTGCCCAGCCCCAGCCCCGGAATTCCTGATTCAGTGGGTCGGATCATTTTTGTTTCTAACGAGTTCCCAGGTGACGCTGATGATGGTCACAAGTCCAGGGGCCAGACTTTACGAACCACTGTGTTTCAGAGAACCATGGGCAGGTCAGTCTTCAGCCAGATCTAGGCCAATGCGAAGAGGTCAAGGTCTAGAATGATTTCCGTTCTCTGTACCCTCCAAAGGAACAATCACTTCCTTCAAGGGCAGTGTGAAGAGAATGGCTGGTAAATTGAAGCCCTATGCAAGTGGACGGTCAGATGTGAGGAGAGGCAATGCCCCTTCTTTGCCTTGGGGATGTGCAGAGTTCAAGGGTCAATGATGTGAATGGTTATGAATGGGTATCACAGAATTCTTTAGCCATAACACAAAGAGCCGCCCCCTTCTCTTTTCTGCAGCTATGACCCCAAGTCCATGCCCTCCTGCTGGCCATCGAGGCAGGAGGCTAAAGGAGTACAAATTTTGCCCAAATCGCAGTTCCAGAGAAATGGCCCTATATCCAGCAGGGCTCCAGGCAGAGGTAAGCGGGAGCTCTGTGAGCACACGTAAGTAGCAGGAATACACACCCACGTGGCAACGTCACAAACACACAGCCCCAGATCAGGAACAAGGGTGGTCTCAGGTTGCAGAGAGAGTGTGCCCGCCCCCACCTGCTGGACCAAACTTGCAAAGCAGCATCTGGATGACGTGGCTCCCTCCAGATCTGCCCCTGCCCTCTCACCATCACCATCCTTCAGAAGTCAGCAGTCACAGGAACAGCACCGAGGGGACAATGGTCCCCAGGTGGGAGGCAGATGAAAGCTAAAGAGAGGCCTGGGGCTGGGCTGCTGGCGTTGTCTGATGCTGGTGGCTCTGATGAGAAAGCGACCTTGAGTAAATAGAAAGTTTCTCTATAAAAGAGATTTGCTGCAAGAAACAGGAGGATAAAAAATAAGGTAATATCTGAATGGTAACCTCAATAAGATGTAAGAGAATTTCGCATCCGTGAAATTCAATCAGCAGCCATGGAGGAGGGTCGGGGAACAAACTGATCAGGACAGTTTGCCTGAGCTGCAAATATGGACAGCAGGGTGGATAGTGAAGAAGTAGGTGAAGGCAATTCCAACGAGAGAGATGCACTGGGTACTCAGTAGGGAAGAATGAAGAGACGAGAAGGATGGCAGGAAGGAAGAGACAGAAAGGACAACTCTAGAAGTCACTATCTATTGAAAATAAGATGCCCAGGAGAGAGACAGAAGGGATAATTCAGAAACAATAATTAAAAGTTAACAGATTTTCTTTTGAGCAGGTAGAAGACTTTAGTCTTGAGTCAAATATCAGACTATATATTTGAAGGACAGAGATCTAAATATATATATATATATATATATATATATATATATATGCTGGTGAAATGCCATTTAGGAAAAAAAGGGGAAAACACAAGCCAACTTCATAAAACACTAAATCTACGGAAAGTGAAGCGATCTTTTAAAGACTTTTGAGACTTTTATTTCGGTAGAGGGGAGGGGATGGGGTTGAGACAAAATGGCTGAAGGGGATGGAGAAGTACAAACTTCGGTTATAAATAAGTCATGGGGGTATCAAGTTCAGCAAGGGGAATATAGTCAATAATATTGTATTAAGTCTGCACGGTGACAGATGGTAACTAGGCTTACTATGACGATCATCTTGCAATGTATATAAATGTCAAACACTAATATAATATTGTGTATCAATTATGCTTCAATAAAAAAAAAGAATACAAGAAGTGTTTCTTCTTGTTTTGCTGAGTTTGGTTGGTTGGTTTGTATCTGTTTCTGGTAAAAGCACCTTCTAAAAGCAAAAGTATACTTCTTTTTGTCGAACTTTAACAATCTGAGACTTCTATATCAACCAGTAATGTAAATAAAGTCCGTGCTCATTAATAAAGCAGAAAAAAATTAAACTCTGATACAGCAAAGGCAATCATGAAACTCTAAGTCAACGGATAGAAACATACATTTATAATAATATCAAGAACACACAAATAACTTCAAATTAATAAGAAAGTAAAACAACCCGATAGAAAGAACAGGCAAAAGAGATGAAAAAGCAAGTTATAGAAGTGAAAACCGGAAGAGCCAATACACATAAAGTGGTGTTCCATCTCACAGGTAATCAGGGACATTCAAATTAAAACCATAATGAGATATCATTTCGCACCCAGTAGACTGGCAAAAATGAAAATGCCTGGGACTCTGGACACGGATAAGCAGAAACAAGAACTCTTGCACACTTCTGGCGGGAGTGCAAATTGGTACAACTGCTTTGGAAGGAACTTTGGTGACGGCTAACAAACTTGACAACAGATGCACCACTGAACCGACAATTTCACCTTCAGGTCTATGCCCGAGATAAATCCTCACGCGTGCGCATAGGGAGATACACACAAGCATGTTCATGGACAACATTGTTTCTAAAAAAGACAAACTGGGGAAAAAACCCTGTATTCCCTACCAGGAGAAAAGGGATAAATCGCAGTATATTCAGACAATGTAATCCTATACAATGGGGCAGATAAAATGAATCAGAGCTGTAAGTATCAACATGGACGATTCTTAGTTATGTTGAGAGCCACACTAAACTAGCTGAAGGCAAAGAGGATGACATCACAGAGAGTTTAAAAACATGCAACACACCACTGTATTATTTAAATATGTACAAATGCAGTGCTATACAAGTACAAAGAAATTCATGGATGTGATAAATACTGACTTCAGGAAAACAGATACTTCTGGGGACATGTCTGACTCCTAAATAATTATCTTATTTTGTTTCTAAGATAGCTACAGATAGATTCATTGATAGATGATGGATGAATACATAGATTAAATAGATGATCGATAGACACACAGATGGAAAGGTTACCCAAGTATTTTACTCACTTCCAAATTATTCTCCAACAATAAAGGAAACAGAGAGTTTCCAGTTTTTAAGAACTCAGAGACTAAAATATCCTCAAGTCCTCACTGGGAGAAGAAAAAGCTGCCCAATGATGAAATCTGTCAAGCAACGAGTAAAAGTACAGAATTTCTAAAATCATGGATGTACTGATTTGTAATCTTTACAGTTCAGAGATCCAAAACTTCATTAAGAAAAGATTGGTAAATTAGATTGTACATAACATTTAACAAATTGTCTTTATTGACCTAAATAAATTTGAGTGATACTGGAGTTGCCCTGGAAAATCTGGTATGCAAATAGGGCAATAAAAATATATTATTGTGATGAAATAAAACCAGAAGTAGCTTCTGCGATAGGGGGAACGGTGCTCCATCTTTACAGCCTGCCTGCAGTGCACTGCATGTGCTCAGAACAGACAGGGAGCTGGCCTCTGGGAAGCTGGCAGGGAGCTCGACGGTGCTGGCCAGGGCCCTGCTCTGCAGCCACTTCACTGTTGACCTTCTTCACGGGAAAACAGGCCACAGACCAACATCAAAACATATGTAAAACCCTGGGGTTTTACGTGAGAAGGGGGTTTCCCTTTGTTTACAAAAAGCTCCATCATTTCAATAGCAATAGCCAACAACAATAATAATAATATACTAGAAAAAAATGCACAAGGAATATGAATAGGGAATTACTCTCCCCGCCCCCCAAAAAAAGAAAGAAAAAAATTTTAAAGTCAATGGAGATATAAAAATGTGCTTAACCTTAACTCATAATTAAGAAAATGCAAATCAAAACATGAGCTATCTTTTTCAAAAGATGAATCGATTTGGCAAAACTGAAGCATCTGATGAGACCCAGTGCCAGGGGAACGGGCTTTCTCATTGTTGCTGGTGGGAGTATAAATTAGTGGTGCCTCTTTGAAGGACAGGCCATTGACTTAAGTATCTCACTACTAGGAATTTTCCCTACATATATGCTCTCAAGTTTTTCCATAAGATATGAACCAGGCTAGACAGTGCAGCCTTGACTGCAATACTTTCTGTCAATGGGGGGCTAAGTCAACTGGAATCTGTCCAAACAATGGAATACTACACAGCTGTTAAAAAAGAACGAGGCAGGGCTGTGTGTGCCGATATGGGAAGAGCTCTAAGGTACAGAAAGTGGAAAAGAAAGCAGAGTGTAGGGCAGTGTTTCAGTATTATGCCTTTCGTGTAAAGTAAAAATGAAAATAATATACACAGAGAGACTACATAGAGACCCGTTGCAGGTAGACTGGTTTATACAAAACTTCTTTTTTCTGCAAATAATCTTCTAAACGAAATACCAAAACTATCTTTCCTCTGGGGAGAGGGTCTGGAAGGAAAGGATGTGTTTACCTTTGAGTTTTATTACTTCCTGTACTGTTTGAATTTCCTAAATGCGTATATGTGTTATTTTTCTTTTTGTACTGTTGACAGAGTTTATTGGGGATAAGGGAGTGGGATCATGGGCCATTCTTTGTTTTTCTCTTTGTACTTCCTAATATGAAAAAAAAAAACCCCTCTAATAACTGTCATTTTGTAAAAAGAAGTATAGGGGCCAGGAAGTGAGAGGGGACACTTCTCCTTGTGTAAATGACACGGCATTTATCTAACACAGATCCTAATACCCACCTGGCGGGATGGTGGTAAGGATTGAACGAGATCCTGTGTATAAATCGTTTTGTCTAATACTCCGCACCAATAAACCTCAATAAATGGGAGCTCCTATTCACATCGAGACCACGGTCTTTCCTCTTTCCCATACAGGGAACTCCCTGGGGTCTTCTTATTCTGTGTGCACCCTCAGCTGACCTCAGGCCAGAGAGAGTCACGAGCAGGAGCTGCAGAGAGCTTGGGCTTTGCTATCTGGCCTGAGAGCTCTTCCCCCAGGAAACCCTAGGGTTCCTTCTAGTTCCCAAGAGCACACACGTATGGCTCCACGAGGGATCTGGGGCTGGGAGCCAGGAGGCCCGCATTCCTCCATGCAGACATCTTTGGTTGAGTGAATAAAGCAGCTCTGAGCTAGCTCTACCAAGGTAAACTGGGGGCAGGCCAGGTCGAACTGCAGATTGCACTGACAACGACTAGTTTAAAAATCTCTAGAGAGCAGCCGCTGGGAATGCTTTATGTGACCATTCTAGTGCTTGCTCGCACAAGCACAGGGGGACAGTTTCCTCCAGAGTCTGTGCAGTCAGCAGAGCTGTTGGCAAATACTTTGGGCAACCCCAAAGATCTCCCCTCTGGCGTCTTCCCTCTGCTGACCCCATAGCCGGGAGACCTGGGGATGGGGGCCAGGTGTGCGGCCCACCTGGTGAAGGCCAGGTGTCCATGGCTCTGAGGGACCAGGCAAGCAATCCCAGATCGCCAGAACAGTATGGGAACCACCTTGCCCGATATTCTCATTTGACAAAGGAGGAAACGTAAACCCAGAGAGGGGGAGGCGAGGCATAGTCAAGGTCACACTGGGAGACAGTTTTGGAAACTGGCCCACCCCACCCCCGATCTTGACTTTCAATTTGGTGCTTTTCATCCTATTATCGTTGTGCTCTAGGAAAGTAGGGGCATCTCATCAGATACAGAAGAATGAGGATTTCGAGCAGGGTGGAGGAGGGGCAGAACCTAGAATACAGCTTGGTAACCACTGACTGCACTAGGGAACAAATCCTCCAGAAAGTGATTCATAAAAGAACCCCTTTCAATTCAAATTAATGTCCTCTGAATCACCAGTTTGGCTAATTTGGATTTAAGAAAACTGGTACTTTGTGCCTGAAACCAAACCAAACAAACAGACAAACAAAAACATCAATATGTACTCTGTAGAGGTCTCCAGCTGTGGCCAAGGGCAAACTCCAGGTCAACTTCATCCACTGCAGTAGGGGGCTCTGCTGTGGTCTCTTCTATGTTACATATGCTTTGGGGTAAGATTTTTTTTTTTAAAGGAAGCATTATGTGACTCAAAAATAAAAGTTTGAAAACCACATCTCTAGTGCATCCTAATTATTTACCAAGGGGATGAGGGCAAGCCTTATTGGTGACGGCGTTAATCTTCAGGGATTTTAGAAGGACGAAGCCCTCCTCCACCAGCCACTGGGATAGAATCAAAGAATGCTACAACTGAAGGAGCATTCAAGGTCACCTTTTCTAGCCTCAAGTCTTACAGATGAGGAAACTGGGGCTCGGAAGGGAGAACGAACAGTCCAAGATCACTGCTGGCTGTGACAAAAATCCGCATCTTCCCAGATCAGAGCTCTCCCCAGTGCCCACGCAGCCCACGGCCTCCTCTGTACTGGAGGAAAGAGTGCAGAGGTTGATTTCTATTTCAGGGGCCCCCGGTGTGCCATTTATTTTCTCTTTAGATGTGCTGGCTGTAATCCTCTTGGAAAGATGCCCAGCATCTAACCAAATTCCCGTCTCTGCCTATGACACCAATTCAGTTGTGTCTCATTGAGAGCAGGACACCGGCCAAGAGGAGGCCTGAAGAAGGTCTGGGTAGAAGAGGCAAAGGATGCTGGGAGGGAAGAATCCTTCCTTGCCCCAAACCTTTTAGGAGATTAGGGTAGATGCAGGGGTCAATCAGGACATCTGTGAATTACTCAGACTCTCTCTTGTTATCGCAATGCAGATCTATAGGGAGTGGCTTAGCCATGGGGTGACTGGGGCCTGCTTTCCCCTCTGTCCTCTTCTCCTACTCTGCAGAAAACACTGAGCTTCCTTTGAGTGCGTCCAAATTAGTGTGTGTGTGGGGGGGGGGGGTCAATGGAATGATGCTGAAAAACTCTACCATCTTACGGAGTTTTATCACGTGCCCTTACATGGAGACATTGCCAACGAATGCCTGTTACTATCTAGGGAAAGTATTTGAAGACAATATTATCTCCATTTTGCAGATGAATAAACAGTCTCAGAGAGGTTCAATAATGATACAAAGTCCCAGTATGACTAACCTGTGATTTAGGACAGAACCTAAATCCTATGTCACTACATATTCTTGGGGTTCCATTCATTCCATCATGCTTCTGGGAAAGCCATGATTCTAGCCACCACTCAAGGGACCCCATCTCTTCCAAAACACACAAGAGAGACCCTTCTGCCTGAGAGAGAGCAGAAGAAGTAACTGGAGAGGAGAGAATTTGGGGGGCTATAATTTTTTTCTGACTATATCCCAATGGGAAGACAATTTAATGTGTGGGCTATTACATATATCTGAGAAGTTATCCATGAGAGAAGATTTATATTCAAATGACCCAGACATGTCTCAGTAATAGACAGGAGGTAAGAGCACAGGGTTCCAACAAATCAACTTGGCTCTGACACCAGCCATGTGGCTCTGGACAAACCGTTTACCCGTCCTTAGCCTCAGTTATTCTCATCCATAAAATGGGAATGCTGCCTGCCTCATGAGGATGTGACAAGTATGAAATTAGATGCAAGAATGCATGTGAAGCACAGAGCATTTTACACTTCTTCAATAAATTGTTACTATAACAATGATTATTACTAGAGGGGCAAACCTCCTCTAGTATACTATTTCAAAATACTCCAAGGAGAAAGGAAAGGAAGAGTCTTAGGTTCACAATTATTCAAAGCTCCAGGGAGGCGCAGTGGTTGAGAGTCTGCCTGCCGATGCAGGGGACGCATCCACCCTTCCTTCACCGTGACGTCATCTTCGTTTACTTACATCTGCAAAAATCCTATTTCCAAATAAGGCCACGTTCACAAGGATTCAGACTTCAGCAGATCTTTTTGAAGGACACGATTCAACCCATAACAACGATCAGAAGAAAACTTTGCTTCTACAGCCCCCAAAACCATTTCTACCTACTCTTCCTCACCATCACCTACCCAGTCCTAGAGCCTTGATTCCTCTCTTTATCCCATCCTCCCATCAGCGAGCTCTCTGAGGACCATCTGCAAAATGCATCTGATACCCACCCACTGCTCTCCGTCTCTCCTGCCGCCTACTAGTTCAAAGCCACCACTACCTCTCATCTGACCTCCTGCGACAGTAGGACCAGCCTTCCAACCTACCTCTCTACCCACAGCTATCTATTCTCTACAGAGCACACTTAAAAGTAATCTCCTAAAAAGAGACATCGGATCCCACTATGCCTCTTCTAAATATCTTGCACGGCTTCATAATACACTTAAGAAAAATGTAAAATACTCTGCAAGACCCTGCATGCCACGGCCCTGCCAGCTTCCCCCTCCCCATCCCACTACAGCCACGGTGGATCTTCTGTTATTCCAATGTGCCCAGCTCATGCCTGCCTTACAGCCTTGCACTTGCCATTCCCTCAACCTTGGAATACCCAGGCCTCGGATCTGTGCGAGCCCAGATCCTTCTTAATCATTCAGGTCTGATTGCAAATGTTACCTCCTGGGAGAGACCTTCTCTAATCACCCCATCTACCGTAGGCTCCCTGACATTCTCTATCACATCATTTTACTTTCATCATATCCATGGAGCCTTATGTAAAACTATCTTGTTCACCTCTCTGGTTATTGTTTATTGTCTATTCCTCTTCTTAAACCCAGAGCTTACCTTCCACAAGAAGGGAAGCCGAGTATCTAGAATAGTGCTGGGCACGTAGGTTGTACCCACTGGATAGTTGTTGATGGATTAAATGAATTTCTTCTTCATAATTCTTCTTTAATCAATGCCAACTGCCTTAGAGAACATTAAACCATTAAAAAAATATGTATGTGTGTATATATATGTTTATATATATATGTATATTTGACAATTTCAACCAATAATGTCTTTATATGCAGGACAACCTTAACCAAATAGGGGATTTCTTGACCTGGATTATATCAATTGCAGTAATAATAATATTAATAATAGCAATAATAATAACAACTATAGCCACAATAGTTATTATTTAATACTGAGGGTTTTTATGAGCCAGACCCTCTGCTTTGTAATCATTATCTCATTCAATCTTCATAAAACCTCTGGAGGTGGACAAGAGTATCCCCTACTTTGTAGTTGAGGAAATTGAATCTCCAAGTGTTTCGGTATCTTGCTCCTATTCACATATCTCATTGGTGGATGACCTAAGGCTTAAGAGCAAGGTTTTAAGGCTTAAAAAACTGCTGTTTATAACTACAATGAGATACCATTACACACCCACCAGAATGGCTAAAATTAAAAAGACCGGCAATACCACATGTTGGTGAGGGATGTGAAGCAGGTAGAACTCTCATTCACTGCTGGGAGGAACCCAAAATGATACACCACTTTGAAAAAAATTTGGGGAGTTCTACTGAAGATAACATATTCCTGCTCTACACCTCAATAGTTCCATATGGCACATAAACAAAATAAAATCTTCCCTGTTTTAAATAATTTGTCCCAAACTGCACAGCTAGTCATGTAGGTAGGCAAGATTTGAGAAGAACATTGTTTTACCCCTGGCCTGTAGCCCTTCATCAGCTTCAGGCTGCCATGAGAAATAAAGACATATTAAATGGCAAGAAAGGGAAATTGGGGAAAGCATCAGAAAGAAGGTCAGTGGAGGTCATGTTCCAAAGAACTGGGCCCAGGAATATGGGATCAAGGATTTCAGCTCAATGGCAATAAGTGAAAAAGAATATTGTGTCCAATATCCTGGGCCCAAGCAACCCTTTGGCAAGTCCTGCAGGTGAAATCAGCTATGGCGTGTAGCCTGTTCTCCCCATGACACGGAAAAGGTGAAAGTCCCCTGAACCCAGGGGGCCATGACCTGGTCCCAACTCTGAGTACCTACAGCACTTGCCCTGTTCCTTATGGCACTGATGCCCTTCACTTCCATTATTGCTACTGGTGAGAAAAGAAAGGAAGAAATAAAGGTATTGGTTATCTAGGTGGGGAAAACTGGACTCATGTCTACAGGTTCTCCTCAAACAGACGTACTGGGATGCTTGCCCAGACATACATCCTTTTGGAAGGCCCACACTAATTTCCTAATAAAGAGGGAAACCTTGGTTATTTTGTATCAGACGACCGTCTCCCCTTTCCTGGCTGGAGCTGATTGAGCCAGAAATGAGAAACAGGCACAGGCAAACCAACCCATGAACTGTGCTGAACCAGTCGCTGTTTTGCTCTCAAGAATATAAATTAAGAGTCTGAAGCATTCCCAGTCAGAGTATTTGGACGTGTAAAGTCATACAGAGTTGATGCTGGTGTCAAGACACCCCGAGATTCTGTGCATTCCCAAACCAAGTGGGAGCAGAAACACCTGGTCCAGAAAGAGGAACGTTGTTGCAAAGAGAAAGGCCCCAGAGAGAGACTCTTGGCCCCGTTCCCAGGAGGCCCAGGAGTTTCTGCAGCCCCCAGACACCCCTGTGTTGTTGAATAAGCTTCTTTTTATTCGAGGTATGTTGAGTGGGTTTGTGTTTCTTGCAGACAAACATATTCTGAGCAGAACATACGCCATTCATCAAAACATGTTCCAGTCGGAGTCCAGAATTTAATAGGAAAAAATGAGTTAGTAAAAGAAGTAGAAGAAACTGTTGGTGAAGATCTTCCCAACCTTGGCTGATCGAGACATGTCTACACATGAGGGCAGAGAGGAAGCACAAAGAAAGGAAAGATGAATGGAGCAGATTTTATAAAAATGTTTAGAATCGCGTATGTCAAAACCCACCATAAATGTACACCTATGTTCGTAGCAGAGTTAATTCACAATGGCCAAAAGGTAGAAGCAACCTAAGTGACAATCAAGGAATGAGCAGATTGACAAAATGTGGTCCACATATACAATGGAAAATTATTCAGCCTTAAAAAAGAAGGAAACTGTGACACATACTACAACATGGATAAACCTTGAGGACATTACGCTGAGTGAAATAAACAGGTCACTAAAAGACAAATACTGTATGATTCCACGTACAGGAGGTGTCTAGAGGGGTCAGATTCATAGAGACACAAAGCAGAATGATGGGTGCCAGGGGCTGGGGGTGGGGGAATGGGGACTTGTTCAGTGGGGACAGAGTTTTCATTTTTCAAAATGAGTAAGTTCTGGAGATGGATGGCGGCGCCAATTTGCACAACAGGGTCAGTATACTTAACGTTTCTGATCTGTACACTTAAGAATGGTTAAGATGGTGACTTTTATGTTGTGCGTTCGCCCATAATTAACACTTTATAAAAAAAACAGTAGTTTTAAGGTATATAAAAAAGCTATTGCAAATAAAGAAGAGATGAACTTCCTCAGGGGAAAAAAAAAGAGGCTGTGGACGTGAACAGGCAACACAGAAAAGAAGAAATAAAATGGGACAGTGTCTCTTTAGGGCAATCAGTGATGTAATTGACTTAAGATATAGTAAGAGTCTTAAAACATGCACCTCTTTGGACTTAGTCATTGCTTAATCATAGCAATCTATCTAAGGGAAATAATTACAGACAGCAGAGATTTATGTATAACGATTATCATCACAGTATTGTTTATAATAGTATAAAATGAGAACCAAGCTAAATGGAATCGACGGGGGGTGGGTTGAATAAATCATGTCACCTCCCAAGGCTGGATGCCCTGCAGTCATTCTATGTGATCTTTCGAAGAATATTTTAATGCTGTGGAAAATTCTCACAAAACAACATTAAGGGAACAAGAGATTTATAATTAATATATAATGTGATTACATCTTTGTAAAAAAAAAAGCGGGGGCGGGGGGATACGTACAGTGGGAGAGGCTACATCAGTTGCTCTCAAAGGGTTTACTGGGATTCTGAGTAATTTTTAATACCCTTCTGCGTTTTCCAAACTTTCTTTAAAGGGTAGGTGTTCCTTTTATAATCCGAAATATTCTATATATATTAGAAATAGGGTGCGTTCGGATGGGAGGGGGTTACTAAGAAATGGAGCAAAATAAGTCACAATGCAAGAAAGACGGGGTCCCCTACAGCCTCATCTCAGCACCGCAGGCCTTGGAATCTGTTCAGCATCCTTGCTCCTTGCTCTCATCCCTGCTCGCAGCCCAGCAGACTGGGAGGGAAAAAACCCTGCCCCAGCCAGGTCTCTCTCCAGCCCTCACGTCCCTAAGCCCGGAAAAGCCAGGAAGGCCCTTCTTCTCCTACAGCTCAGATTGCTTCCCTTGAGTGGCATTTAAAGGAACGGAAGATGACTGACATGAGCCCCACCCTCGCCCAGCAGGGACTTACTTCTCTGTGCATCTTCAAAGGGACACCACGGGGGCTTGGGTACAGGAGGCAGTAGCTGGTGTGCCGCTCTCCTTGGGTACAGGAGGCAGTAGCTGGCGGTCGGTGGCTCGCCCGAGGTGGTCCTCTACCCAGAGGCAGCATCAGGGCCGGCAGAGGCCAGACAGACGGACACAGACCCCACAGCTGTTATCCAAAGGGAGGAGGCCTCGCAATTTTCTGCTCATTTAGAGGCAATTGGCCATCAACACCCTCGTCTCCTCGGGTGTGAACTTTAAATAAGATGTTCCAGCTGAAGTGGGTAGAGGGAGACTGTTTTGCTGTGACCGGGGGAGAAAACAGCCGCGTCGGATGTTTGCATCTGCTCAACGGCAGCTCTGGGAGCTGGCTTCACGCAAGTGAGACAGACCAAGGAGGAGAGTCTGGAGGAGGCTGACCGGAGGCAGCTGCCTTCACGCCAGCTGACGGAGCGGGGGTTCGGGCATCCCTTGCGTACGGCTTCTAACTCATGTGATGTGGACTTGCCCGGATGGTGCCTGAGTCTCTGAGAGTCCCGAGGGCAGGGTTTACACCAACAGAAAAAATGGGGAACTGGTGCAGGTCTGCTCATGAAGCCAGTCTTGTAGTGTGTGGACCCAGCTGGGCTGAGTCTCCTCTTTCCCCTCCCCAACCTCGCTCACAGCCCCAGAAAGGGATGTGGCATCTGAACTCCCCGCCCTGGCCATGAATGGCTGCAGTTTGGTGAAACCGCTTGGTCAGCAGAAATGGATTCAGTACCTCATCAGAGCTACTTGTTCACAGGTGCGGGGCAGATGGCGGGGCGGGGAGGGTGCTCCTGATGTGTGATTCTGTGAGAGCCATTCCACCCGAAGAAAAGCGAGGGAAAGGACAGGGTTGGGGAAGGGTTAGGGTCAGGGGTGGGAGCGTAACTGTGGCCAGTTCAGCTCCCCCAAATCTCATCAGCCTGAAATCCTGCTGGGTGGGGTCCACACCTGGCGAAGAGGCACCCCTCTGACCCTCACCCCTTCCCGATGGCCCACAATAACCTTGAAAGGGAAGCGTCATCACACCCAATCTGCCCAGGGAGAAATCCGATTCAGAGAGGTTAAGCAAATCACGCAAGGTTACCCAGCCACTGAAAAGCAGGGCTTCAGATCCACGACCCAAACATTCGTGCAGGGGCTGGTCATGGTCACGAGTTTGTTCTGGAATTTAAAGGCGACGCAGGGTGAAAGCGCAGGTTTGAAGATCGTCTTGAGCCTTAGACAGAGATGTAGGTTCCAGGCTGTGTCAAATGTGTCTGCCCGGGAATGAGGCAAAGCTGTGGTGTGGAAACCGTAATTGCTCAGGGGCTCCCTGTGGCTTAGGGAGACCAACAAGGGGATGGGGTGGGGCGTGTTACCAGCCTCATTTTCAATGTTGAAAAAAAAAATGGGTCTGTTTTGGAATAAAAATAGCATATATCAGCAAAGAGAAGACTACACACCTGGGTTTACGGCTTAGCAGGACCTCGATTTGGTGGAAGGACTTCTCAGGATAACAAACAAGCCCGTCTCAGGGCCTTCAGGGCTTGAGAACAGATGGGCCTGCAAAGGGCCCTGGGAGTCTGCCGCTCCCTAAGCTCTGGGTGCAGGGGCCTGGAATAAAGGCTCTCAACCAGCCTCTCTGTGTTTTAACCCTAATGTGTTAATAGTTCAGTGCTTAATACATGACACCCCCTGTAATTATCTGCATTTAATGGGAAACAATGGCTTGGCCAGGAATCCCTTTTTAGAGGGTGGGTGAAAGTGGGCGTAGATATCTTTTCATTTTGCTCCAAATCATGACCCTCCTTGGCTTCCAAATAAAGCCGGCTGCTCGGACTTTTAAAGAAAGTTCCGTGATTAAACATATTCACATCTGAAGGCTCAATGGCGCACAGACTGGAAAGAAAGAGAGCCTTCAGTGCTATTGCATTTAAAAATGGCCATTCCGTTTCCGGAGGGAAGGAACAAATGTGGAAATCGTTGTGTGAGTGTGGGATGCACATGCCCACAAACACGGCACAGACCATCTGGTCCCCTTAGCTGCTGTGCCCTCTGACCTGCGCCCCGTGGACTGAGACACAGCTGCCTTGGCTGACGTGTGAGCAACTCCGGGCCTCTCCAAGGCTTCCGGTGGGACATTGGAGGCATAACAATATAGTTGAGTTGTGCCTCGTTAATTTACTCCATGCCTCCCCAACCGAGAATGTGGAGAACGGGACATGGAATAGCAGGCCCCCTGTTTGGTGGACGTCCTTGCTGAGATGACAAGAAGGGGGTCCTGGGGTGTGTGTGTGGGGGGTCCCTGCTGCCACCCAGGCTCCACCCTGTGCAGTGGGAGCCTGTGCAGGAGAAAAGTTGGGCAGTGTGAAGACCTTGCTACTCAAAGTGAGGTCCTTGGAGCGCCAGCATCAGCATCACCTGGGAGTTTGCTGGAAATGCAGAGTCTCCACCCCAGACCTACTGAGTTGGAATGCGCATTTGAACTCGGTCCCCAGGTGAGCCTTATGCACCTGAAAATTCAAGAACCATTCGTGTAGAGCCGTGGTTCTTTTTTTGCCCCTCCAGGTGACATTTGTCAATTTCTAGAGACACCTGTCAATGCCTGGAGACATCCTTGGTCACCACAGCTGGGGTTGGGCTGCTCGGGGTAGAGGCCAGAGATATTGACAAATATCTGGCAACACATAAAAACAGCACCCTAACAACAAAGAATTATCCAGTCCAAAATGTCAGGAGTGCTGAGGGTGAGAAATCCCTGGGTTCGAGAGTTTCCTTAGGAAAAGGGAAAAACACACTGGCATCTGTTCTCTGTCTTCCTCAGTTCACTTGAAATCGTTGTTTAAACGTGAATTTACCCAACATGCCCAGGACAACTCTATAACCAGATGTCTCTTTCCAGCATTTGGTCCCAGAAGACAGGAAGGCTGTCTTCCATTTCAAAGCAACATTAAAATCTAAATTATGAACAGGTAAGTTATCTTCCCTCCCTTCCTCAAAGCATCTGTCTTTTCCTTGTGTTTATCATGGTGCCCTCTGAGTACCCCCATGACGACGTGAGGGCCCCTGTGGCTGTAGGCAGACCCGCTGCATGGTTTTTCCTAGACCTGGAGGTCGAGTAGGTTGAACCCAGTTTCTGTATCACCTCAGTCTGGGCCCACACCTTACTTGTTAGTTGGAGTCACCAACGATGGCTTAAGCCATGAAGCCAGTTTTCTGTTCCAGATGGTAAGGACCCTTTTCAAGGTCAGATTCTGAAGGAACCAAGCCAAGATCCTCACCAGGTATCCAATTAGTCATCAAGTCTTGTTGATTCTTCCTTCTTATATCTCAGTTCTATGCCCGCCCCGCCCCCCCCCACCCCCGCCAAGCCCACTGTCAATCCTCTCTTACTGCACCATTAAAATATTGTGCCTGCTGTTTCAGATTTTACTGCCTACGCAGTAGAATTCTACTCATCCTTCATGTTTTAAGTCAAGCAACACCTCCTCTGTGAAACCTACCCTAATCCTTCTGGCAGATACAATTCCGCCCTTTCATCATTTCTTAAACATGTCCTGCGGCCACTTCCACCGTTGCAAGCAGAGTGGTCTTTTTTTAAAGAGCCATTCTGATCCAGTTTCCCTCCTACCAACCAGTACCAACTATTTTCGGGGACAACAAATTTCACGTGTCTGTTTTGATCTGTTGGTGATGTTATATTTCCTTTTTTAAAAACATTTTGTTTCTTTTATTTTATTTTTGGCTGCATTTGGTCTTCGTCGCTGCGCACGGGCTTTTCTCTGGCTGCAGCCAGTGGGGCCTACTCTTCGTTGTGGTGCACAGGCTTCTCATTGTGGTGGCTTCTCTTGTTGTGGAGTACGGGCTCCAGGTATGTGGGCTTCAGTAAGCCCTTATCTGTGTGTGGCACACAGGCTTAGTCGCTCCGCGGCACGTGGGATCTTCCCCCACCAGGGCTCGAACCCGTGTCCCCTGCGTTGGCAGGCGGGTTCTTAACCACTGCGCCACCAGGGAAGCCCATATGTTTCCTTTTTCATAAACACCGACGTTTAGAGAAGTGAACAGCTCTCACCCACGTGATCCACACTCTCACGATTTTCAGATTCTGATCATGTCCTGCCCTGACCTTTGCCTTTCCCAAATGGAAGGGCACTAACCTCATGTTTGTTTCCACAGGACAGCCCCCAACCTCCATTCCACCAATTATTTTCACGTTCCTCCTTCTTGACCGGCGGTAACCAGAGCCACACAGAGCTTCTCAGCTGCCAGTGAAAACCGTCATAAAAAAGGAACATGGTTTTCCACGGTTTTCAGTAAGTCATTCATTACCAGGTTGGGTAGCAAAGGGAATGTCAAAAACATTTCATTAGATAAGCCAAGTATGTTTCGACTCTCCTTTCAGCCCTTCTTGACTCTTCCAGGGCTCCATTCATATCTATTAAGAGAAGGCCCAGTGCAGGGTATTTTAACACTGGGTCCATCCAGCTTCCATGCTTGTTCATATTGGCTCTCCACATGCTTCCTTTGGGTGGGTTGTTTTTCCTGTCTGTTTGTTTTGGTCGCACCGTGCGGCTTGTGGGGATCTTAGTTCCCTGACCAGGGATTGAACCCAGGCCCACGGCAGTGAGAGCGCCGAATGCTAACCACTGGACCGCCAGGCAATTCCCATGATTCTGCCTCCACACGCTTCCTTTTCATCTGCTTGAAACTTTTAATTTGAATAATCACTTTTTTTAAAAAAACATCATTCTATTACTTCTTTCCCATCGGTTATCCGACTTAGCAGACAATTGAAGTTGACTGACAGGCAGAACGCCACTGAGACCAGCACAGACGTTTGGAAAGCACTGGATCTTTGTAAACAAAGCAGTTGCCTTTAGCATCAAGACCTGAGCATCCATCCAAGGCTGCTTACCTACGGGACTCAAGCCCAGGGAGGCAGTCACTGGCATTTATAGTCACTTCCTTCCAAAGTGTTGCCCAATAAAATCTGTACCAGAAATAGCTTGTATTGTTAACATGGAGGTGGGTGACAAAAGCCCTACTCAAAGGACTTTGTGCCAGCAACAATGCCAAGTAATCCTGTACTGGTGTATTTACTCCAAAACAAGGAATCTGAGAAGTGTTAACCTGATAGGCTACAAGGTCTAAGCCCCAAGCTGATAAAGTTTCCTTCTGAGCCAATCAGAGCTACAGCTTGAACAAAATAATGCCGATGGATGATCACCATAGGCACGGTTCTGTTGATGATCCGTGATGGAGAGAAGTCATGGGGGAATGGAATGGTACAAGTATGGGGTGGTACTGCTATAGCAAAATTATCACGGCCAGCTAAGGTTTTATACGTCTTTGCAAAGCACAAGCAACACAAATGCATCTACCTGATGGTGTGTTTCTCCAGTGGCATGAAACTTAACCAAAGGATCCTGATACCAAGCAGGGCCCTATGGGGCTCCCGGGCACAAAGCTTTTCTGTGTCCCCCATTTCTTTGATTAGAGGAAGTAGCTTTCATTCAGCCTCCATGACCTTCCCTGAGTTCCAAGGGGCAGATTCAAACAGTTGTTAATTAGGGATGGGAGGGAATGTGAGACCAGGGAGAAACAAACAGTCAAGAGATACAATAGTGCAGCCTTGGGGCAAGGTCCTGGTTCCCCATCAACAGATACACAGGATATGTTTGAGCTGTTTTGCAAATACTGAAACCCCTCCAGGTGGGAGAAATTAATGATTAAGGTTGGTATGCTACCCACAAGCAGGGAGACCCGAGACCAGTTGGAACCAGAAGGTTGATGATGCTGACGCCTACTTACCTCACCAGCAACCCATCAGAAGAATGTCCACAAGTTGATCATGCCCTCTTTGAACCATTATTGTAAAACTTCTCACTATCCTCCCCAAGTGGGGACACAGAGTTTTTCGAGGCAGGAGCCCGCTGTGGCCCCCTTTGCCTGGCAAAGTGATAAAGCTCTCCTTTTCTACTTTGTCCAAAACTCTGTCTCCGAGATGCGATTTGGCACCGGTGTACAGAGAAGCTGAGCTTTCGGCATCAATCCCAGGCCACACATGGCCTTCAGCTCATCTCGTATCATGGTCTAGAGCCCCTTTCTTGGCAACATCTCAAAGCCCGTAGGAGCTACTCTGGGGATCAGTACACCTAATACTTGCCCCTGGTACCCTTACTAGTGAAAGCAGAGCCAGCTAAGTGGGAGGAGACAAAAAAGGATGGCCAAGTTTTCCTGATTTCAGTTCTGATATTTATTTCTGTGTTTGCTCAACTCTTTTCATCAGTGTGAAGAAGACGGTAATTATGTGGTTTGGAAATGAGCACTCTGGATACACACATGAAATATATATTCTATTTTACTACTTAGGATCTTGAGTGTTAAAATATACAGACTGGGTAGACTGCTAAATACAGGCCCCCAAAGGAACTGTTTCTTTAAAAGGAAAAAAAAAAAACAATGGGGGAAAGAAAGCTTGATCAGATGTTGCTGAATATCAAGAGGATAAAAGGAATAAAACTTCATTCACCGATTCAGACCAATGGTGAGCTGGCCCACGGGGATCATACACTATGTGAAAAGAAATTATATGATTATATATTTATTTAATTAACTGATTGGATTAAATAATTATTTGCTTTTAACACAGACGGTGAGAAGTGTCATTAACTAACCAAGAATTGTCAGGAAGGTGGCTTTGGGAGACCCGCTTAAATTACAGAAAAAATGATATTTATAGTTGGCATATCCCTGATCTTGTAGGTGCATGGTTATTATTAAGTTCCTAAGCATCATTTATGTTCTCTTAAGGAGCTATAAACCCCCATCCCTGTTTATATAAACAAATCACTTTACAAATGCTTTTCCGGTCCCATTAATAGAGCAAAGCTTCAGCCTAGTTCTTGTCCAGAACTTCATAAAAGTCAAAGCGATGGAGCCCAATTAAATGCTGTTTCATCAACCCAATGTGTGGGGGAAAGAGGGGCTGGTTACCTCAGCTGGGACACATCTCCTATGGTGCTATTATGCGTTATGTAACCACCCTATTCTGCAAACGAAAAGAATTTTATACCCTGTTATGGGTCACCAACTAGCTCTGCCAGGCTGAAAAAAATCCTGTTCACTCTCAGAACTTAGCTCTGTGTTTTGGTTTTATACGACCCCGTGGATCTCTCCTTCTAGGTCCAGTCAGTTCATGAAAGAGGGGTGGAGTGAGTGATGGGGGACAAACCCCCTGAGCGCCAGGCCAGATGCAGCGTTGAGAGTCCTCTACTGCCACCCAATCAGGGCTCTCAAGGAAAGGGGTCCACGTCCCCCCTTGGGCACAGCTCTCTCTTCTCTGAATCCCCTCCCATCTTTGCTGATAGGTGCTGGACCCCTCCCGTGTGTCCCCGCACTGCTTTGATTTTCTTTAGCACCTGCCTTCTCCTTTAGAATCAGATTGGGTTTGAATTTCAGCTCAGAACTGACTTTCTTTTTGACCTGAAGACAGTTTCACTTAAGATTTCCAAGCTACTGTTTCCTCATCTGCGAATGAGTATATCAATTCGTTACATAAAATGATATATGTCATGTGAGCATTCGTGACTATATCAGCAGCGGCATATTGAGTAGATCAGTGAGACTCAAGTAAACATTCCTACTCGTTATATCAAACGATAAAGTCTTACGGGCATAAGGGGCAATTATTCCATCATAACAAAAATATTATTCTAGGCTACAAAAGACTAGCATAGGATGGTATATTATTGGGGGATATTATTTTCAGTTTTCTCTATCTCCAGAAATACCGAGTTACTGGATTACCTCAGATGATTCCATCTCAGGATAAACTGGCATGTTACTTTACTAGTTTAGAATTTCCAGGACTCTCAAACAGATCCACGTTTTCAAAGTAAAACTCATACTTCAAGCAATCATCTAGCTTTGAATCTCTGAGAGCTTGTTCTAAATGGTTCTTCAGATCTCAGAATGATTTCAGAGAGGTAAAACTTCTTAGATACTTCTGAATATAGATGTAAAAAGCCTTCATAAAATACTAGCAAACCAAATCCAGCAACATATAAAAAGGATTATACACACAATGACCAAGTAAAATGTATCCCAGAAATGCAAGGTTGGTGTCAAATCTGAAAATCAATTAATGTGATATGTCACATCAGTAGAGAAAAAAGACCAAAAAACTCCCCACATGATCATCTAATAGATATAGAAAAAACATTTGACAAAATCCAACACCCTTTCATGGTAAAAACACTTCACCAGCTAGGGATAGAAGGGAACACGCTCATCCGATAAAGAACATTTTTTAAAAACCCACAGCTAACATTACACTTAATGGTAAAAGACTGAATGCTTCAGTCTTTTACCCCGACCCAAACCAGGATCAGAAGTAAGATACAATGTCCACCCATAATTTCTATTGTACTGGAGGTTCTAGCCATGACAATTAGACAAGAAAAAGCAACAAGAGGCACCCAGATTGGAAAGAAGAAAATTAAACTATCTCTATTTCCAGATGACATGATCTTGTATACATAAAATCCCAAGCAATCCACTAAAAACACTACTAGAACTGATAAATAAGTTCAGCAAGGATGCGGGATATAAGATCAACGTACAAAAATCAATTGTATTTCTATACACTAGCAACTCTGACCTTTGGGCAAGCTGCTTAACATTTCTGAGCCACTGTTTCCTCAAACAATCTGAAAATGAAATTAAAAGATCAATTCTGTTTACAACATCAAAAATAACAAATTTAAAAAAGAAACACATGACTTTTACCCTGAAAACTACAAACATTGTAGAGAGAAATTAAGGAAGACCTAAATAAGTGGAAAGACATCCCACGTTTAGGGACCAGAGACTTAATATTAAGATGGCTGTATTTTCCCAAACTGATTTACAGCTTCAGTGTAATTCCTATCAAAATTCCAACCAGCTTTTTTTTTTAAAAAATTGACCATCTGATTCTTTAAAATGCATGTGGAAATGCAAGTAAGCCAGAACAGCTAACCCAACCCTGAATTAAAAAAACAAACAAAACAAAAAAAAAAACCCCAAAGTTGGAGGACTCAGACTTCCCAGTTTCAAATCTTATTACAGAGCTACAGTAAATAAGACAGTGTGATACTAGAAAAGAGTCCAGAAATAAACCTTTACATTGTCAATTGATGTCCAACAAGGTGTCAAGAAAATTATATGAGGGAAAAATAGACTTTTCAACAAATAATGCTGGTACCTCCGGATATTCACATGCAAAAGAATGAGGTTGGCTCAGAAACCTAAATGTAAGAGCTAAACTCTAAAACTCTTAGAAGAAAATATAGGATTAAAGCTTAATGAGCTTGGATTAGGCAAAGGCTTCTAAGATACGAGACCAAAAGCACAAGCGACAAAAGGAAAAAGAGATAAAATGTATTTCATCATGTTTAGAAACTTTTGTATTTCAAAAGATAGCCTCAGAAAAGTTAAAAGACGACCCACAAGTGGGAGAAGATATTGGCAAATCCTACATCTGATAAGGGACTTGTATCCAGTTACATAAAAACACTTTCAACTCAGAAATAAAATGACAAATAACCCAATTAAAAAACAGACAAAGGATTTAAAGAGACGTGTTTCCAAATAAGACATACAAATGGCTAATAAGCATATGAAGAGATGCTCAATGTCATAAGCCATTGGAAAATGCAAATTGAAGCCAAAATGAGACACTACTTCCACCCACCATGATGCTATGATCAAAAAGACAGATTAATAGCAAATATTAAAGATGATGTGGAGAAACTGGAAATCTCACTCACTGCTGGGGATGAAGCCACCCTGGAGAACAGTTGAGCTGTTCCTAAAAATGTCAACCACAGAGTTACCAAAGGACCCAGAAATTCCACTCCCACTTCTCTACATACGAGAATGGAAAACAAATGTTCATACAAAAACCTGTAGGCAAATGTTCATAACAGCATTACTGATACTAGCCCCAAAGCAGAAACAACCCAAATGTCCACCAATTGATGAATAAATAAAGAGTGATGTATTCCTACAATGGAATATTATTCAGATGAACTTTGAAAACATTATGCAAAGTGAAAGAAGCCACTCACAAAAGACTGTGGGTTGCTTGAATCCATTCATCGGAAATGTCCAGAATGGGCAAATCTATAAAGACAGAAATCCTAGGGCTGGGGGTAGGGGAAATTGGGGGAAATGGAGGGAGAGATTGCTAATGGAAATGGGGTTTCTTTGGGGAGTAATGAAATTGTTCTAAAGTTGATTGTGGTGACAGTTGTACAACTCTGAATATTAAAAACCACTGAATTATACACTTTCAGTTACTGAACTGAATGACATATAAACTGTACCTTGATAAAGCTGTTTTTAAAAAACACTGGAGATCCTATTTACCTGTCACATCAAATCCAGCATCCATTGCCAAATAGATGTGATGGAGGACACCGAGAGATGCCATTTTTGATATTATGGGGGCGGGGCAGGGGGGTAAAACTGAAGTTTGGGACAGTAATTGGCGGTATCATGGCTGGGACTGCTGAAATCCTGCCCCATCCCATCCACCCTTCGATTCCATATGAGGGTGGTTAATGATGGGCAAAGGCACGTGGAGAAAAGGCGCTGCTTTATTAAGTGGGCTTGTGCCAGAAACCTCATTTTAGAACGCTTTACTAAGCACGGCTGAGTCTTACCACTCAGCCCAGTGGCTCTGCAACTGTGGTTCTCAGACCAGCGGCACCAGTATCACTTGGGAACATGGTAGACATGCAAATTCTCCGGCCCACCAAGACTTAAGGAATGAGAAACTCTGGGATGGAGCCCAGTAATACATGTTTTAACAAGCCTTCCAAGGGATTCTGATAGAGATCAAGTTTGAGAACCACTGATTTAGCCTAAAGCCTAGGGGACCCCTGTCTCATGATCTCACAAACCCTGGCCAGGTCCCTGCTATAGGAGGGACCTACACGAGTATACCAACTATTTCTTATGCCCCACCCCACTTTCTCTTGTCCTTCATTTCTGCTCTGGCCGTTATGATGGCAGCTGGCTGGCTGCACACAGGTGAGTCTGGAGAGTCCCTCACTGCAGCTGCACCTCTTGCGGAATTCCCCCCTGGGGCTTTTCGAGTGGCTGTGGGAGCCCGCTCAGCCATTCTATCACGTGTGCACATCTGGAGTGAGGGGATTTCACCACCTCTGGGTATGGGATCCAGGAGATAAATGCACCCCAGTTCAGCACTGCAGGCCGGCAATTTCAGTTTCCCTTCCCATGTTCTCAGCAGGACTGAGTTCCTATTATCCACAGTTATCACCAGCTCATTAACCCCTGGATTAGCTTTCTCCCTTTCCTTGTTTACTTTCTCAGTCCTCCACTCCTTGGGATCGTGTCCCCAAATGAACTACCCGCGTAAGCCCTTGTTTCAGGCTCTGCTTTCTGGGGGACCCAGGCTAAGTCACAGAGCCTTCTGAACGTGGGATAAAAATGCCAAGTGCTCGGACCAATCATGTCAGTTTCCTGCCTCCTAAAGAGGATCAGGAAATTGATTGGGAAACTTAGCCTGGCTTGAGGAGGGGAGAGTTCCTCTCTCCCTCTTCCGGATGCTAATTCGGGATGACACATAATTTTCAGTTACTCTCCTAAATAAATTATTACTTTGTCTCCAAGCTAGAATCACAGACAAGATATAGGGGGAAATAGAGGAATCTGAATGAGAGTCAAGAGTTCCAGCTGTGTGAGTCTGGGCACGCTTTCCGCAAGCAGGCCGAAAGTCAGCCCCCGTGGGTTCTGTCCCTTGTTGCACACCCTCATTCTGCTGGTCTGTAAAGTGAGAGGCTTGGACGGGAAGCCTCAAGGTCTCACCCAGCCCCGGCTGCCCCTGGTTCTGTTTCTGGAGAGATGTGCAAATCACACAGCCTGAAAAACACATTGGAAATGGGGAGAGGTGTATCCTCAAAACCCACATCAGATAGGGGCTTGCTCTGCTCCCACCCCACTCCAACAAGCTGAACTTTCCAGAACCAGGACCTTGCCTGTGGTACTCACGGCCAGCACCTGTGGCCGACTCCTGCGCAGAACAGCCCTTCTATAAGTATGTGTGCCGTGAAATGTGTCTCTTCCCATGAGAAAAAGAACATCTACAAAATTTCTATGAGAATCCAGGTCTGTCTTATACTCTAAGAGGTGGGGGGGGGGGGGATTGGCTGTTTCTTTTGGGGGGACCCCGTAACCTGTACTCACTAGTACAGAGATGTTACTGCTCTGCTGATGGGAAACAAGGATTTGAAACATCCTCTGTGTCTTTGGGAGCATCCTTCTCCTCTGCCTTTATCGTCAGGGATGATACCCTGGATACTGACAGTCAACTCCAAGTCCTTCTTTCTCCCTGAACCTCTAATATTCCAGCCAGGCCTGGCCTTCACATCGGCTGAGAGCTGCCCAGGTCTTGGACATCTTCATCCCTCCCTCCCCCCTCCCTCCCTCTGCCCTCTCCTCCCCACAGGTCTAAGCATCCTCATGAGGGATGGCTCCCCCTCCCCTCAGAGACAGCCCCTCCCAGAGGATTTTGGCTCTTCAGTGATTTAGTATTTATATGGCTAAAGGCTGCAGCTCTGTGAATCCAGCTTTCTGGTAGACACCTCTGCCTTTCTGCACCCTGGAGCGGCTGCAGTACTTCTGGAGGCTCTGGGGTTGGCAAGTAAAGAATAAAGCGGCGGGGGGGGGGGGGTGTGTGGGGAGGGGAGCATCTCCCCATCACCCCACCCCATTCCAGCAGTGACATCAGCACGGAGGTCATTCAAGAGCTGGATGAAAATTAGCCAGAGAGACGGGACAGCCTGGGGATGCACAGTGGCCTCTTGAGAGGCTCTGGGGGAGGATGGGAGGGGGCACAGCAGGTGGGCTGCAGGAGGCTCCCACCTCCGGGCTGCCCCCCAGCCCCTGCCCTTCCCCTGCTGCTCAGGTTGGCTCAGGACTCCCAGGGCTCTTCTCTATGGCTGGGCCAGGCAGCTGGGGGAGGCGGCAGAGCCCCTTGGGGTGGTGTCCACTGCCTGCCCCCCAGAAACACTGCACCTGGTGGAACGTGGGCTGCTGGAGGGGGGAGACTGTGGAAGTGACCTCACCCACCCCTACGGCTTTAGGCCTAGCCAGGCTAATAGAACACAGTCCACTGGTTTGTCCTCAGGTATGAATCCGCAGTAACCTGCACCCGGTCCCACCGTTCTCACTTCTGCATGGGCAGGTTTGGGGTTCAGCGTGCTGCTGCCCTTGAATCCCCTTCCCTTTACTCTAGACTCAATAGGGACAGGGCGCCAATAATACCACCCCCAGAGGACGCATCCAATTCATTTTGGAAGACTACCGCGTAATCAACAGCGACATCGCTAGTCTTCCCCGTGACAGTCTGCTGTAAGTGAGATCGCCAAGTGCACCTTATGGGCACTAGGACCACAAAATAGGGGAGAACAGAGCTTGACTGTTAGTGGGGCACAGACTCTGGAGCCAGGCGGTTGGGGTTCAAAACGTAGCTCCACCTTGCACAGGTTAATTAACCGCTCTGTGCCTCTGTTGTGTCATTTGTAAAATGGGCCTAATAAGAGCATCTTCTTTATAGGGTTGTTTTGAGGATTCAAAGACTCAAGACATATGAAGGCTGCCAGTGTTTGCTGCCGCCACCACCACCATCATCATTGCTGTTATTACAATAACACTGTAGAACGCTGGGGTCACGGGCCCTGAGACAAACTCAGCCCTCAGTCCCCCAAACACCGCCCCATCCCTGTTCCCAGTATCTGTGAGGGAGCGCATCTCAGCCAGAGGCCTGACTGACACGGCTGTCCTTCAGGAGGTGGGACAGGATTCTTGCTGCCATTCACCAATTATCGTCCACAGGAGAGACTTCAGAGGACTCTTTTTTAAAAAAAAATTTGTTTGTTTATTTATTTATTTTTGGCTGCTTTTAGGTCTTCGTTGCTGCACGCGGGCTTTTCTCTGGTTGTGACGAGCAGGGGCTACTCTTCGTTGTGGTGCGCAGGCTTCTCATTGCGGTGGCTTCTCTTGTTGGGGAGCATGAGCTCTAGGTGCGCAGGTTTCAGTAGTTGTGGCACGCGGGCTTCAGTAGTTGTGGCTTGCGGGCTCTAGAGCGCAAGCTCAGTAGTTGTGGCACATGGGCTTAGCTATTCCGCGGCCTGTGGGATCTTCCCGGACCAGGGCTCGAACCCATGTCCGCTGTATTGGCAGGCGGATTCTTAACCACTGCGCCACCAGGGAAGCCCCAGAGGACTCTTAGGGCAGCATCGTGCCCGGCTGAGAGCCAGCCCTGCCTGGACCAGCCCAGCTGACCAGCAGAGCTCCAGGGGCCACAGCCTTTATAACCCCCCCCCCCCATTTTTTTCCTTTTTGTCTCCCTGGGGACTAGCTGGGAGAGATGGTCACTGCATGTCCACTATTCTAGTTGGGCACCCCCAAAACACTCTGTGATCCCAGCCTTGTTACGGGGGCCTTATGTAACGGGGGTGTCACCTCTTTGGAGTGGAGATGATCTTGGAGACTTCTTTTCTGTGCTGCATTGTCCACAAAGATGATCGCCAACAATTCCTCCCATTCCTATACCTGCAGTGTCGACTCCATCTAGAGGGAGTGTCTGCCTTCCCTCCCCCTGAATCTGAGCTGGCCTTGTAAAATGCTTTGGCCAACACTCTGAAGCAGAAGCAACGCTTTGACGGGTCTCGGTCTAGGCCTAGAGTGGCTTGGAAACTTCAGCTTTAGCCTTCTCAGAACTCTTTAGCCACCACGTAAGGAAGCCTGGCCTAGACTACTGATTGATGGGATCACAGAAGAGAGAAGCCCAGACTTTGGGGCCTAGATAAGCATAACCCCCAACCGCCCCACCAGCCGATGCAACCACAGGGGTGACCTCAGGTAAAAACCATCCAGCCAACCCTCAGAACTGCAAGAAATAATAACGTGTTGTTGTTTTAATTCACTAGGTCTTGGGATAGTTTGTTACACGGCAATAGATAACTGATACACTTCACAAATCCCCAAACCACTGCCCATTCCCAGTCCGTTTGTGCTCAAGCTTACATCCTCATGCCTACAGAGTCACTGAGAATTCACACGCTCTCAAGGTTTAAAATGACAAAGGGAACAATATACACAGGCAGGCAAAGCACAGGTACCTAGTTTCATTACTTAATTAGCTTGACACAATTAGAGTAGTAATTAGCTCCTACCAGGGTGTCCCTTTGTCTCTCTCCTGGGCCCTCTTTACGAGCAATTCTGGAACTTTCCTGACTTTTCTGGCATGTCCTTACCTTCTACCTGAGCTCCAATTCGAATGTCTTTCTCTGTTTCCTTAACTCGCAAAGGACTTTGAACCCAGGTCACAGGTCCATGCCTCTAAGTCACAACTGCTCCCTCTCCATGGCCACCAAATACAAAGAGGGAAAATCTCCCCTGGGCTCCCGCCAGCCGAATCCTTGGGCCTCAGCCCACTTCCACCCGCACGCTTAATCCCTGCAGCCCCACTCTCCGGCAGTGCTGGGGAGAAGAGGGCTGGAACGGAATCCTCGCAGAAAATCTGTCTCACTGTGGCCTGTGCAGTCAGCTGCTGGGCTTTTTTATCTTATTGCGTGGTGAGCAGAATATAACTACATCAAACTGTGTAAACATTGAGAGGGCTGCTAATTTTCACACTTAGCCCCCCAAAAACTATTTTTCAAAATTACTACACACACAAATGAAACAATTTTTGGAGAAAAAATAGAAACCACAGGCACCCCCCAAAAGGGGGTGAATCGCTCATAATCCTGTTGAAATAACTCCAGTCAACATTTGGAGATGATTATTCCAGATCTTTTCACTCACATTGAAATAATTATAGTGAAAACAATTTGATCATGGTGAGTATACTAATTCTTGATTTGCTCACTTCATTCAGTATATTATGAACAGACCTTCATGTCAACACATGCCCACTGGCAACATAGTTAATGGGATGGGGGGCAATTTGGTGCCTCGTTACTTTCTACTGTCTGGATGGACCACACACACCGGGTGCCTGTTTGTTTGTTTGTTTTAGTGAATCCCTTATTGCTGGGTATCCATATTGCCCCTATTTTAAACATTATTGTTGGTAATACACATGGATGATTGTAGTTTTATGCACATCATTCAATTAATTCACTAATCCCTGTCATTGTACATTTAGGTTATGCCCAGTTTTTCAATAATTTAAACAGCTCAACATCTTTTTCACGTATCTCTGCAGTTTCCACAGTAATCTGTAAGGGAACAAGGCTGGCCCTATTTGCTAAAATTCAACGTCACAATCACAGAACAGCCAATTAAAAGACTGATAAACCTTTCGTTAAAAGCCTTCTGGTGGCTGTACAGTAGAAACTAACACAACATTGTAAAACAACTATAATCCAACAACAAAAAATTCATATCTCCTAATGTCGAAAGAATAAAACTCATCAGAGCTTAAAAAAAAAAAAAGCCTTCTGGGATGAAGGGGACTTGCTGAGCGGCTGTGGCTCTAGGATACGGGGTCTAGGTTGCTTTTCCGCGAGTAACTGCTTCCTGGCCCATCACTCTGCGGCAAGAGGCCCCAACGATTATGGAGCTGGGAGGAGGGGGGAGATGGTGGTGCCCCAGCATCCTCAGTAGCGGATGGATGCCATGCCCCTACCTAGTCTGCGTACAGCTGCTGAGGACCGTATCTTCGTGTGCTCCACCCACTGCCAAAGCCCTTACCCAAGGCAGATGCTGAGTCCAGAAACACCTCCCTCAACCATGAAACGCTCTACATCGTTCCTACCTGCACCCTGGTGCCAGGTCTCAATCACCTCTTCTTGGGTCATTGCAATGGTCGCCGATGGACACCTGTGCTCTCACCACTTATCTTCCAAGGCTCCCTAAAGCTCAGACCTTGCTACTCCCCTGCTCAATCCATGGTCATGAGTAAAAGCACTTTGTGTACTGGGCACTGTTGGATGCGTGAATGAAGAAGAAACAGCGAACCAACAATTACTATAGGTCAGCTAGTTTGCCAGGGGCTCAGGGAACAAAGGTGAAGCAGTGATGGCTCCTCGTCCCCCAGGAAGCCACGTGTAAGACAGACAGGCAGGGAATCATTCCCTGGTAGGTCCAGTGGTCAGGACTCTGCGCTTTCGCTGACGAGGGCCCGGGATCAATCCCTGGTCAGGAACTAAGATCCCACAGGCCGTGCAGTGTGGCCAAAAGAAAAAAAAAAAGAAAAGAAAAGAAAAAAGACGGGCAGAGCAGCAGTAGGACAGCAGTGGGACACAGCTGTCCAAGAGCCAGGTAGGAATGCCACGAGAAGGCGTTCAGAGGCATCTCCCTGCACCTGGCCAAGCAGAGCCAACCTGAAGCCCAGAATCCATGAGCTGATTCTCAAAGGAGAAGGGAGAGTCTGTCGGAAGGACAAAGCAGTCGCCGTCCCTGCCTTCCTGTGCCTGGATGGAAAAGCCACACTTCCCAGGAAGAACTGGCTTCTTTTCGCCCATGCGATTCACCCACCCCACCGCATGTCCAGGCCCCTGACGGACAGATCTCGGAGCTGCCAGCCTCCCACGTCAAATGTGCCAGGTGTCTGCCTGCCTTACTGCCTCAGGGTTTTGCCCAGTCACGTTCAAATGCAACCCAGAAGTGCCGGGAACTAACGCAGCAGGTGCTGGGAACAGGTGGCCAAATGGTAGCCCCTCCCTGCACCTCCCAGGGCAGCAGTCTGCGGGCGCGTGCCGCGTGGTGCCCCAGAGGGTCCCCCGGGGGCTGGATTCCAGTTTCCCACAGGATAACCCGCTCACTCCCACATCCTGTGCCCCTGGCACTGTGCCCACTCCTCGCTCCTGCCCCCTGGACCCCCTCCCAAACAGATGACCGATGGCCAAGTTCTGGCTTCAGACTCTGCTTTGGGGAACACCTAAACTAAGACACACTCTAATCCTCTCTGCGATTTGGGGGGTCCTAAAGAAGATCCGGGGCTCAGTCTTAGATGGAGGGATCCACGGAGGAAAGACAAGGCCAGTCCACGCGAGCTTCAAGTCTGGCTCATCCCTGTCTGACGCCATACTCCTCCCACCTCGCCTCACACAGGCTCCCTTGAACTTGAGGAACCCTAGTGTGTTCTTAACACCTCTGCACTGCCTGCCCTGGAGGAAGTTTGCAGACGCTGGAGCAGCTCCCACATGGGTCTGTTTAATGACTTTCTGGAAGGAGTCAGAGGTGACACGATCACTGCAGAGTGGCACAGTGTGCCAGCTCTGAACCCCTGCGCCCTGGGCGACTGGAGAAGAGGAGGACAGATGGCACCTGTCAGGCCTTTAATTGCAGGATGTTCCTCGGAGATGGTCGGGCAAAGGCTTGCTCGTGGCTTGGCTCCTGTCTCATCCCTGACAGAATGGAGGGTGGGGGGAGCTTCTCGCACCCCCCCCCCCCACATTGGCCTTCTCAAGCCCCGGCTGTGGGACGTGGAGAAGCTTCGTCACGGGGTCAGGGTGAGCATGGACATCCCGGGCTGACAGCTGCAGGACATGCCTCGTGAGCTCAATATCGGGGTCCCTCGGGGGTCCACCCTCTCCTCTCCCTCTCCCCTCCAACGGCTTTCTTCGCTGCCCCTTTAGTTCTCAATATGCCTCGCCTCCCCATGCCCACATAAGGCTATTTAGGAAAAACAGGTATGTAAGGACCACAGCCATAAAACAGAGAAACGTACAGAGTTAGCCATCCCTGCATAACACTCCACGGGTTTACAGGGTACCACACGCAGGGCTCATTTGGACCTCCAAGTGATGCTGTGTCATAAACACTATCGTGACCCCCATTCTACAAATGCAGAATAGGAAGCTCAGAGAGGTTCCCTGACCTACTCAAAGTCGCCCAGCCAATGTTGGGTGGCTGGAAAGGAACCGAGTCTACCCTCTTTCCTCTGCACTCATTGGAACCTTAGGCACCTGACAACTTCCGGGGGAAATCCCATTTTCCTTGGGCAGGAAGTTCGTTGAGACTCTCTGCCTCAAGAACTTTTCTACAGAGCCGGCTCAGGGAGACAAGGGAAGAAGGAAGCATGCATTGGGTGTTTCTGCAGCCTCACCCCTCACTGGCCTTCGCTGGCCCCGCTGCACCAGGTCCACTGCTCCGCTGCCCACGGGCCCCTACCATCAAGCACAGAGAAGGAGCTTTCCACACCTCTTCTCTTCTGTTCCCTTGTTCACCCAACACCTGTCTGTCACTGTCCCCCTGTGGCTGGCACTTCTTGAGGCTCTGGAGTACATTCCCCAGGGAGAAGCAAGTATCCAAACAGACACCTGCCACCAGGATGGGTATTCTGCCACACGAGAACCAGCCTGCAAGGCCAGCGGAGGACGGGGCTCTGTGATGGAGGGGAAAGTCCTGCACTCGCGCCTGCATCCCCTGGTTCCGAGACTGTCACTGTTTCTGAGAAGCACGGACCACGCTCTCTCTGCAGCCTGAGGGAAGATCTTGAAGAGGCACCTGGCAGCACCCACGAGAGGTTTAAACATCCTCCAGCAAGTCCTGCCCAGGCCAGGGTTCCACCTGCGCTGGCTCAGAGCACCGGGGGCCGAAATGATGCTGCTGGAGCTGAGGGCTGGGCTTTCGGGAAGCCTCTTAAGGCTCCTGGGCAAGGGATAGTGGCACCGTGCAGCTCTCCCCTCCCCGCCCTCGGACAGGCCCCCCCACACCTGCAGGGAGAACCAGTCCTGGCCAGGACTCCAGCTCGGCTCCGATATCAAACCTAGATGTACACGTTCCGTGCTGTCCTCGGGGGCAGAGGGGGCCAGCTGTGTGGTAGTCACCGGAATCCTCTCGGGGATGCTGTTCCTCATGTAGCTGTGCCCAGGGGGGATGGCCACCCTGTGGGTCTGATGCAGACAACGGCTTTCAGCCTCCGGGGAGTGGTTCTCATGTGCTCTCAATGAGCTGTTTTTACTCACAACACTTCTACCACCGAATGCATGGGTTTCCACACCAAGCAGTTCTCCCGTTCTCTGGGGACGACACCAGCTGGGTGCCCTCAGTTCAATTCAACAATGACGCTATCCACCTGGAGTCAGTGTCAGATCGCACAAGTTAAGGGCCGCCCCCACTGCAGACTCCAATGGCAAGTCCCACTCCTGGGCCACCCCTACTTCTGACGAACTGGCTATAAACCCAGGGTTCCCATGATCCCCTTCTCAGTTTGATAATTTGCTAGAACAGCTCACAGAACTCAGGAACATGCTTTAGCTGTTGTCACCAGTTCATTATAAAGGATGCAACTCAGGGACAGCCAGATGGAAGACATCTACAGGTCGAGGGAAGGGAGGGCAGAGATGCACAGAGCTTCCATGACCCCTCCGGACGCACACCCTCAAAGCACATCAGAGGGTTCACCAACCCAGAAGCTCTCTGAACACCACTGTTTAGGGGTTTTGTGGAGCTTTCATCACATAGGAACGACGGATGAAATCACTGGCCATTGCTGACCGAACTCAATCCCCTGCCCTTCTCCCTTCTCTGGAGGGCAGGGCAGGGGGTGTGAGAATAGCAAAAGTTCCAAGCTTCTAGTCATGGCTTGGTCTTTTCGGTGACCAGTTCCCATCCTAAGCTACCTAGGGTCCCACCAAGAGTCTCTTCATTAAAATAAAAGATGTTCCTATCATCCCTCACCCTTAGGAAATCACAAAAGTTTTAGCAGCTCTGCTTCAGGAGCTGGGGATAGACCAAATACACAGCTCTTATCAGGCCACTCTCTTCAACCCTTTGGCTGTCATGGATCCCCTCTTCATGTGGACCAGAGGAACCCACCCATCCTTGAGCATCACGGGACAGGGCATAAATATTCCCTATGATGCAAGACCTATCCAAGTCCTGAAGCAACACCAGGAGGGAGCCATGACTCGTGGGTTCCCATCACACCAAGAAGCAAGCCACCCACTGGCAGCCGCTGCACACATGCCTCCCTCTGAAGTTCATCAGAAGGTTCCTGCTCTCACCACCTCATTACAAAGACGGCTCCTGGGCACTGTGCTGGCAATATAGGCGTCCACCACCACCCGGGAGGCAATGGCACCAAAACACTCCTGCAGGCTTCAGGGCCGTGATTTTTCTAAAGTAATAGAAGTGCCTTAACCACTGATCCTATACTGTCACAAAGCGCTGCATGGACGTGATTCATCCGCTTTGGTTTAAAGCGCTCTAAACCTGGAGGAGGTGGATCCCAGAGGAATTCCACGGAGCCTGGTCTGCAGGAAAGGGGAAAGTGGCAAAGGCAATGGAGAGCGAACATGAAACGTGAGCTGGAGCAAGGGGCTCACCCCCTTCCATCAAACATGGCCCGTGTCCACCCTGCATCATGGGAGGCGGGAAGGGCCAGAGCTGGGTCTCGTTTACAAATGACAAGGAACAAGGGAGCTTTTTCAAAAGTTTCTGGGGTCCACGGAGCTGAGCCAAGCTGTGATCACAGTGCATGTTTATTCCTAAGGGTCTAGATAAAGAATTCATCATCTTACCCAGAGGGATGGACAAAAAGCAAGCTGTCCCCAGTCTACGGTGCCCAGAGTGGCAAAGAGCTGGTGGAAAACCAGAGAAAGCCCACAGACGACTCATCCAGCTAGAGGAAGGTAAACACGTTATTATCTTTCCTTTTTTTTTTTTCAACCCTGGCGCTTGTGTCTATTGGTGTCAATGAGACCGGTAACGTTTTAATTAGGACGCTTGCCTGAAAGAGAAGCAGTGGGGGGAGGACTGTGGTGTTTGGATACTTGAATCCACAACTCCTGCGGCTGTAAGTGCATACGACTAATCAAGGAGAGGGTGTGTGCATGGGGGGTGGGGAGGGCAAGGAGGGAGGAAGGGAGGCGAATGAGATGGATGGGAGCTCAGGCACAAAGAGAAGAAAGGAAGGGGCTGAGGTCGCCTGGCCGCGCGTGTGTCTGTGAATGAAAGAGACACAGAAAGGGAGAAGCTGCTACTGAAGGCTTGTGTTTGTGTGCAGAGCCCAGAGGGTCGGAGGGAGGAGGGAGAGAGATGACCATGAGACTGGAGGTTGGTGTGTGAGAGACAGCTGGACGGAGAGGAAGACGGAAATAAGGAAGTGACCAAAGTCTGTGTGTGTGCGCGTGTGTGTGTGTTTAAGAGAGAGAGAATGAACTGTGTGTATATGAGCTGTGTAAGAAAAATACAGATGCAGGAAGAAAAGAAATAAAGGAAGCTTGTACGTGAAGCAGAGAGCAGGCTGGTGTGTTGTGTTTAAGTGTGAGTTCACGTATGGCTGTGTGCTTCGGCCCATGCATTTGGTTTAATGCATGCTGTCTTTTCTATTTTAAGTGTATATTGTTTATTTTCATTTAAAAAGTAATACAGAGTCATTAGAGATAGGAATATATATATATATATATATATATATAGAGAGAGAGAGAGAGAGAGAGAGAGAGAGAGAGAGAGAGGGAGAGAGAGAACACTGAAGGCAAGAAAAAAAATCACCCAGAACAAAAGATGTAGCCTTCGCATTTTTTTCTCAAGTGCAGTTGTAAACCCTATTTAATTGGACTTCTGAATTCAGTGGTGAAATTCACCTGAAATAACTTACATTAAGCGTTTTGCAAAGGGTCCAGCTGAGAGTAGGCATGCAGTAAATGCTGTGCTTAGTTTAGGTTGTCTTTTTTGGCCTGTGCTTTCCTGAGGAGGAAGCTTTTCTCAAGGAATTTCTGATGTGCCTTGACAGAGCTGACCAAATCGAGAAGGGTAATAATAAATTAGGAAATCCCTGCCTCTGAAGCTTCATCCAGATGACACTGGGACTGGGTGACAGTCCCCGTGAGTGGCTCATTCAGCCCAGGTGAGGGGTCCCGCGCAGGGGCTACCCCTCCGGACCTCTGGATGGGGGCCCATCACCTCCACTGCAAGGACTGCCAGCCTGTGTTCCCGACTTCGGTGATCTCTTGGTTGGCTAGAACTTCGGATCTATTATTTCCCAAGACCATGCACACGCAAGAACGACTTCACTTGTCTCTGGAGGTGAAAGATGTCTTGTCTGGGTGGAAAGTTCCCGGCTCACAAAATCACAACAACGGGACACTCCTCTTTTGTCTTCTGGCCTTTGATATCAGACAAAAGGCAAAGGCCAGCCTGAGTTTTATTACTTTGAATATACAATCATTTTAACATCACCTTAAATAACTGGTGCTTCCTGAATTTTTTAACCTTGTTGGTATACTCCAGTCATCTGGCAAGGTGCTCTAGGCATGGGTCTTTCCCCTTGATGTTTGCCTGTAACGCGTATTCTTTTAACAAGGACTCCAGGGAAGCTCTGGGAAAGTGATCTGTTCATATCCTTGATTCTCAAGCCTCTAAGATTGTTGTGGAATTTCTTTAAGAACAGCTCGAATTGTAGCCACTCTTCTGTCTTTTCGATCTCTAATCTCTCATTCTCCCTCTCTTGTTTCTAGCATGATTCTCAGAATATGGGGGAAAATTCTCAATTTACCATCCTCATTACTAACTAGATTCTTCTGGATGTAGGTTTTTACTTCTACTTGCTCCGGCATCATCTAGCACAGGTGGAATGGGTGTGAGTTTTCATCTGCCTAGAATCCCTAACCTTAGGCAACCACGTCAGCCTCTTTCCACGGCAACTCCCCATCACCCTGGCGGCTCAGATGGGTGGTCCCTCCTCCCCTGAGTCGCAACTGCATGATTAGTCCGAGCAATCAGAGGACCCCCAGCCCCCTGAAGTTGGTTTAGATATGGGCCAAACCAAGACAGGTCAACAGGGATTTTAACCAGAACCTGGGAACATTTGCTGGAAAGATAAGGAAAGGACTCACTTTCCTCTGGGATACAAAGCTGTAAGGATTATGCAAGTTGGGAGTTTTGGGGGCCATTTTCCCCTGATATGGCAACAGCTTGCCCAAGAATGAAGTCAAGAAAATTGGGGGGGGGGTTGCGGAACTGAGAACCGAAAACATCATTCCACCACCTTGATCCAGGTGTGCCTGACTCATTACACACGATGAGCCAATACATTCCTATTTTAGGTTGGTTTTTCCTACCCGACAACCACTAAGAGTCCAGACCAGAACAGCTGATTCTGCCGGACTGTGATGGGATTTTCTCCTGTACCCACTGACTGGTTCTCGAAGACTTCCTTAATGAAAACAGTATATAAAAAAAAGCTGTAACACCAGCGTATTTGTTCCCAAGGCTCTTCCTAACTCCACGCTTATCTAAAACTATTTCCTCATGGACATCACAGATTCTAAGATGTGCTGTGCCATCATCGCCCATGTCTTTGCCCCCTTCCCTGTTTTCTAGAGTCTGCACGGAAGAGTCAGGAAGGGAAGGGCCAAAGACTTGTCACTTGGAGAGAAGATGGATGCCCAGTTTGTCTGGAAACTATGATTCCTCAATCAGTGGGCAGCCACTGAAATAACAGTGAATGCTAATCCTGCATACATTCCTTCTGCACATTTGATGCCAAGTTACATTGTTAATCCCGTTCCAACAACTTTGTAATTAGTGGAAATTCCTCCAAGATTCTGACAGCAGGCTGACTCACAGTTGAGTCCACAGCAGGTGGACTCAACCAGCCGTCCACACGTGGTTGTACTTCCTTGTGTCTTCATAGGCCGCTTGATGGGAAGTTGGAAGAGGCTACACCAGGAGCCGTTAACCAGACAGCATTTAAAGCTGGAAGCCCTGCCATCTTTTCTTTATTCCCTCTTTGAAGACAGTCAACAGCCATTTTAAAGCACACGCGGGTGATAATAACTTAGAGGACTAGGAGGGGCAAATGTGCCGAGAGAGGTCTTGAACATCTTCGGCACACTCGTTACAAGAGCATTGTTTTATGTACTGTTATGACCATTATTATTAGCTGCGGAATCACATTTCAGCATCAGGACATTTTTTTTAAAATTTTTTTAAAGAAGATGTTGGGGGTAGGAGTTAATTAATTAATTTATTTATTTTTGGCTGTGTTGGGCCTTCGTTTCTGTGCGAGGGCTTTCTCTAGTTGCGGCGAGCGGGGGCCACTCTTCATCGCGGTGCGCGGGCCTCTCACTATCGCGGCCTCTCGTCACGGAGCACAGGCTCCAGACGCGCAGGCTCAGTAGTTGTGGCTCACGGGCCTAGTTGTTCCATGGCATGTGGGATCCTCCCATACCAGGGCTCAAACCTGTGTCCCCTGCATTAGCAGGCAGATTCTCAACCACTGCGCCACCAGGGAAGCCCACAGCATCAGGACCTTTACGTTCACTGCTCTCTCCGCCAGGAACCCTGGGTTCCACATGGCCTCAGGCGCACTCCGCCATTCCGTTCAGCTCTTTATTGAAAATGTCACCTCCTCCGGGATGGCAATCCAATGAGACCCCCTCTCCATCACTCTCCATCACCCCTTCCCCTGCTGCATGTAATTCTGCTCCATCGTATTTATCTCCACCGGACTTAACGCATGCATACCTCGGAGATGCTGTGGGCTCACTTCCAGACCACCACAATAAAGCAAATATTGCAATAAAGCGAGTCACATGAATTTTTTGTTTTCCCAGTGCATATAAAAGTTATGTTTACGCTATTCTGCAGTCTGTTACGTGTACAATAGCATTATGTCTAAAAAAAACCAATGTACATACATCAATTTTAAAATACTTTATTGGGGCTTCCCTGGTGGCACAGTGGTTGAGAGTCCGCCTGCCGATGCAGGGGATGGGGGTTCGTGCCCCGGTCCGGGAAGATCCCACATGCCGCGGAGCGGCTGAGCCCATGAACCATGGCCGCTGAGCCTGCGCGTCCGGAGCCTGTGCTCCGCAACGGGAGAGGCCGCAACAATGAGAGGCCCGCGTACCGCAAAAAAAAAAAAAAAAAACTTTATCGCTAAAGATGCTGACCATCATCAGAGTCTTCAGCGAGTCAATCTTTTTGCAAGAGTAACATCAAAGATCACCAATCACAGATCACCCTAGTACCTATAATAATAATGAAAACATCTGAAACATTGCGAGAATTACCAAAATGTGACACAGAAACACGAAGTGAGCAAATGCCATTGGAAAAATGGTGTTGATGGACTCACTTGATGGAGGGTTGCCACAAATCTGTAATTTGTAAAAAAAAAAAAAAAAATGCAATAGAGCGAGATATGCCTTATTTATTTATTTATTTATTTCTGTACTGTCTGTGTCTCTCCATGAGAGAAAGACTGTTTTATGACTTGTACTTTTGGTTGAATTTTTTGTTAAATTACTCTTGTTGACTGTTTTATACGTTACAAAACACACAACTTATTTATTGTTACCTAAGTACCAGCTACTGTTCTAGCACTTTACATGTATTAACTCAATCCTCAAGAAAATCCTGTAAGATGGGTGCCACGATCCCTCCCATTTTCAGATGGAGAAACCAAGGCACAGAAAGGTTCACGAAATTGCCTGAGGTTATGCAACCAGTAAATGTCAGAGCAGGGCTTTGAACCCTTGCAAATGTGGCTCCAGAGCTGTGCTCTGAATTGCCTCACCCCATGCAAAATGATCCTCTAGGGTCTATTATTATTATCTATTATTGTCACTCTTTACCAATGGTGAGACCCGAGCCCACAGAGGTGAGGGCACCGCCCTCAGGTCACGCCATGGAGAATCTGCGCTCCCCACAGGCCGCCCGGAACCCAATTTCCAGACCAACCTGTTGTACTTTATGTACTTCATTTGCTGCCCGCATCAACCCCTTGACACAGTTTCTATCATCTCCACTTGATAGATGAAGAAATTGAGGCTTAGAGCACTTAGAAGACTGTGTCAAGGTTGCAGAACTAGTAGTTGACAAAGTAATTTTAAAATAAACTATAAGTCGCACCAAGAAAAGTGAAAGAGCCTTTCATTTATTAAAAAAGATGTTTTTAGGACTTCCCTGGCGGTCCAGTGGTTAGGACTCTGCGCTTCCACTGCGGGGGGCGCAGATTCGATCCCGGGTTGGGGAACTAAGAACCCACGTGCCGCGAGGTGCAGCCAAAAAAAACACTTTTTTTTAATTATTAAAAAAAGATGCTTTTAAGTGTATTAAAACATATGTGTGTGCATGTGTGATGCTTCTAGAGGAAGTCTGGATTGAAGAGCTTCAACATTTGTCTTTTCTCACACGCTGGTATCTCTTCACTTTAGCATCACTGGATTTATATTGGATTTACTGCTGCCACGGCTGACACATTTCACCAGTAAGGTAGACAGAGCTTCTCTCTCCTACCCTTGGAGTCCTGGAGCCTCTCGAAGCTAGAGCACTGGAGAATAACCACCCTCTCCTTTCTGATGGGGAAACTGATCCTCAGGGCAGGGAAATGACCGGCCCAAGGTCGTCAGTTAGTGGGCAGTAGAAACCCTTACTGTTAACTAGAGGTAACGTACAGTCACAGACTCTCGGAGCAGGAAAGACCCCTAGAGATTATCTAAGCCAACCCTCTCACTGTGCCACTGAAAAAGTTAGGCTCTCAGAGGAAATAATATTTCCAGGTTTAGCGACTCAAATCAATGTCTCTTGACATCAAGCTTATTCTTTTTCCCCCTGACATGGTACACTTTCCTATAATTATTTTTGCTTCTCCAGACTACAAAACATAAAAGTAGATGGGAAAGATTTATTGTCATTTCACTTCCTAATTCTGTCTTGTTTTAAGACAGTCAAAACACCTCTTTCCCTTATTGTTTGGGACAAGGTTCCTCTAACAAGAATGGGCTCGATTCCCTTTGGTGTTGTAAAGCTCGCTTCCACCTAAAGAGCCTGTCTTTTGTCAGTGCCCTGGAATTAGGGGCTGGAATTCCAGATGGAGACGGACAAGGAGATGACCATTTCTGGGTCACCCAGCTGCCCAATGCCCTCGGGTGGCAGCAGCAGCGGGAGGGTAACCTAGTTTGTTTAGGAAATATTGCAGCTGTCCCAGTTTATCTGATGCAGTCCTAGAAAAGTATTGCCATTGTCCTGTTTCTACAGCTCGTGCAGTTAAACCTGGCAAAGCCCCGCTGCCCCTTCAGCCTGATCAGCTGAAACACAAGAGTCCAGAGCCCCAGACTCCACATTCCAGCCTGTCTTGATATGCCCGTAAGTCTTCAATTCAGCGCTGGGGTGATCCTAGCTTGGATCCAGGGTATCCTGACATGTCAAGGTTGCCATCTGATAATGATGGCACGTCTCTCAGAAATATTTTCAGGGACCTTCGGACCCTATTGGGTTAGGAGCTGGAGAGCCGGTAGCTAGGACTTCAGGGCTTATGCCTGCGTTGGTCAGTCTGCTTGGCTGTGTGGAGCAAAACTGGTGGTAAATGGGGACGTTTGGGGCAGAACCAGGGGAGTGGGCTACAGCACGTGGGATCAGGGAGATGGGAGACTGGAGTTCCTATTCTGGCCAGGCTACTAGTTGGCCATGGCACTTCGGGTAACTCCCGTCACCTCTCCGAGTTTCAATTTTCTCATTTGTAAACTTCCTCATTTGTAAGGAGCCTCTTGCCTCTACTCCCCCCCCATCCCCGCCACCCACGGGCATTTATGGATTTCAAGTAAAAAGACCTCTACCCACCAGAAAGCTGGACACCTAATTTCCTAGGAGCTCCGTGAAGGCAGAGCTTCTTCAGTCTGTTTTCACTCACTGCATCCCCTGCGCCCAGCACAGGTGGTGCTCAAGCATAGTTACTGGATGAACAAATTAACGTGAGTTCTTTCATTTGCTTTTTATGCCAAAGACAACTCAGATAATTTTCCTTCTAAGTGCTGTGTTACAGGGGAAAGGAAGGGTGTCAGAGACAGAAAAGGAATTCTGGAAGTGGACTGGAAAGTCTTCCTTTGTATACAGGCATCAGACTCAACAGCCTACGTGTGCCAGTCTGACACACTTACACAAATCTTAGATAAGATGAAAAACCCAGCACCAAAGCTGAGAAGAGCTACAGATGGGTAGGGGAAGATTTCCAAGAGATCTGGATCCAGAAACTTAGAAATACGGGTCTCTGGGGTTGTCATTTCTGGGAAATAGGAGTGCATCTACTTCTGGGTATACACCTTGAAGTGTCAAGGGCACCCCTCAGTTGTCTTACTTGCAATAGCCTTCTTTCTCTATTTGATGTTCTGAGATCTGAGATCTAGATTTCAGGCAGTGACAAAAGAGAAATGAAAAATGGGTGCATTGTATAGTATGTAAATTATATCTCAGTAAAGCTGTTTAAAAACGTTAGGTGAAGCCCAGGTAAAGCCAGGACTGCATCAGGGAACTCAATCCATGCTGAAGCCCCTGCAGCATAAGGGAAGGAAAGGAAAGACCTAAGGAGAGAGATGTTTGGTGTCTGCAGCACATGACATGCTGGATGGGGGAGAGCAAAGACTACAAGTTCAAGTCCCAGCTCGGCCGCTAATGAGTACAATGACCTTGAGAATCCTTTCTAAAGTCTCAGGTTCCTCATTAGTAAAATAAAGGTGGTTGGATGTGATGAGTGCCAGTTTTCTATTATTCTTTGGCTTGGGAATTATTTTAAGACAAGCTAATGAAGTTTAGATAAAATTAGAATTGCGTGAGTTTTAAAGAACTCACCCTGTTCTCAGTGACAGATTAAGGAACAGATTGGAATTCTAAGCTCCTTTGTGAACCTTCTTGATAAAGGACTTGTGAAACACTCGCTCCTGTAGGCATAGGGTCGGAAGACTGGTTAACCTGACCTGAAAATGTTTTTTCAAAAACGATAATATCGGTGAGTCATTCCTCTCTTCTCGTCTAACTCTTTCTCCCTCAAACCTTCAAATGTTCTGAAAATCTAAAGATCAACCTCAACTTTACTCTCTAAAATAAGCATCCTACTGATACCACCCCCCTGCCCAATTTGCCTGTTAAAAAATGAATGTAATTCCACATTTTTATTAAGAGGCTGAAAATCTTTAGGCAAGATACTTGATGAAAGCATTCTAATAGAAACCCATCATTTTACACTTGAATCAGCCCATTTATAAATACAGTAAATTCTCCCCAAGTGGATCATATATACCAGACTAGTATCACCAAGAAGAGAATGACTTATTGCAAATTAATTAATAAAAGTTGGGTTTTCAATTCTAGTAAAACTAAAAAGGAACTGTATTCCAGTATCTTAAGTCCTGAGCTCCAGTTCTGATATGGCTTGTACTAGACTGCTTTATAATTCTGGGCCAAAATAGAAAAAAATAAAATAAACCCAACTATTTGAAGGTACCAAAGAAAGATGAAAGGAAGGCAGAAACCAGAGGCGATTTGACCTTTGGAAGAAGAAAATCATGTCTGGTGAGATGTATGTTTATACTCCTTTTGTCCTGCTGGAACTTCCCAGCCCACATGGCAGAAAACACGTATAATTCAAGCAGGAAGCCAGTGTATCACTGGCCTGAGTCAGAGGACAGAGTCTGGGACTCCCAGAGGTGCTGGAAATTAAAGGGGGGAGACCCTGGAAATAAGGAAGCCACAAAAGGTGGGACCCCTAAAATCTGCATATAAACTCCCCTCAAGTCTTTGTTTGACCCCTGAATGGTGGATGTTCAGACAAGACTGTAAACGGGCCAAAGAGGAAAACAAGAGCTGCAAAGTTTAAGAGTTGAGTAGACATCAGCAGCTGCCCATCTCAGGGGAGATCATATTTAGAGTTCGAATCCTCCTGAGTTAGAGAAACTTGGTAAACATCTCACATTTTTTAAACATAATCCCAGAAAGGCCATGCTTTAGGGGTGAAGACTACATCCTAGGACTAAAGGATGTGCACTTAGTACTAAGGGAAAAACCAAAAGAGACCTGCCTAACAAAGTGTAAAACCAAGCTTCCCCAAGTTCACAATCCACCAGTAATCTAACTAGTTGCTGGAACAAGACACATGACTCTTTAGAAAATGATAATGGAATCCAGAGTCTCTACAATGCGTGACCAACAATATCCAGGGTACGATAAAAATTAAAAAAAGAAATCACCATACATGCAAAGGATATGTGACCAATATTTAAGAGAAAAATCAGTAAATGGAAGCAAATCCATAAATGACCTGGATTTTGGAATAACGAAAAGAGGACTTTAAAATGTATTAAAGAATCTTCAGGACAAGTTGGATATAATGAGTGAACAGATGGCCAGTTTCAGAAGAGACATGGAAACTGTACGACAAACAAACTAACTTTAAAAAAAACTTAAAAACCATCAAAGGGGAAACAATGAAGTATCTTATATAAAAGAACAAAGAGAAGATTACTACTGACTTTACTGAAAAACAATGGAGGCCACAGACAATGGAACAACATCTCTAAAATGCTCAAAGGAAAAAAAAAGTCAACCTAGAATTCTATAAACAATAAAAATATCTTTCAAAAATGAAGGTGAAAACTTGGAACAATTTGGCCGATATAATAAGATAGTATTGACTTATAATGCAAAGTAGAAAATAAACACCCATAAGTCAATATTGATATAAATAAATAAAAGAGAATGGACAAATCTCCCATGCTACTAAAGTAAAAAAATAGTACTAAAAACAAATTTGCATCTCTAGGCAGGCAGAACAATTCTCCAAAAAAGTAAGTAAATAGATAAATACAAAAGACTCTTTTCTGTTATATTTTTTAATTGAAGTAAAAATAAAACAATGTAAAGTAAAAATAAAACAATGTAGAATGGAGTTCCAAATATATGTAAAAGTCATGCCACTAATAGACAAAGGATGAGAGTGGTATAAATGAGATTATACTACTGTAAAGATATTACATTATATATGAAGGATATAATACTAGTTCTTGGTAATGGTGGATGCTAAGTTAAAGAGACATACTATTATCCCTAGAGCAACCACACACACAAAAAGTTATTTGAAGACGTATATCTGAAAAGCCTATAGAAGAAATGGAACCCTTGCAAAGAGCAAAACAACAACAAAAACTTGATTAACCTAAAAAGAGACAGGAAAGGAGGAACAACAACAAACCAGAGGGGCCAGATAGAAAACAATCAGCAAGATAGAATATTTAAACTTAACTATATAAATAATTACACTAAATATAAGTTGAGTAAACACTGCAATCAAAAGTCAGAGACTGTCAGACTAGCTACAAAGACAAGACCCATCTTATGCTGTTTGTACTGGATGCCATTTAAAGGTAAAATCATAGCTAGGCTGAAAGTTAAAGGATGGAGAAAGATCCACCATGCAAAATATCAAATCCCTACCAATCTTCATGGTTACCAACCCAGAACTCATTCTCATTCCCTTTCTCATTTTCCTGCCTGTCCTAAAGAAGCTGGGAAAGCTAAGCATTCACATTCCCAGCCTCAGTTGCAGCTAGGAGTGGCCACATTATCTAGTCCTGGGCTACACGATGAAGTACGGAGTGGCAGGTTGGAGTAGGTGGAGAACAGCATTCTAGTTAGAGGGAACAGCTTGTACAAAGGCCCTGTGACAGGGCACATTAAGAAACTAAAAGAAGGTCAGTGTGGTCAGAGCTCAGAAAATAAGGACAGGCGTGAAGTATGCGAATCCCAAGAATAAAAATCAAATAATACAAGTTTCCACAAAGCAAAAGTCAAGTTTGTTGACAAAGAACACTTAGTATTATACTTCTCCCCTGCAAAACAAGGTGTGAGTAAACAATGGAGCAATGACTTCAAAGTGTTAAATTCAAATAATTTGAACCTAAATTGAATGCGTTAAGGGAGCAATGTTAAATTTTTTAGTATGATAATGTCATTATGGTTGTTTCCAAGAGTGTCATTATCTTATCACCTTTCAGAAATACATACTAAAATGTTTACTATTTGTGGATGAAATGATATGCTCTTTGGGACTTCCTTCAAAATAATCCAGAGCGGAGTGTAAGTAGAAGGAGTGGGGGCAGGTGAGATAAAACAAGAGAAGCTGGGATACATATACAAAGAGTTCACCATACTGTTCTCTATCCATTTGTATATGTTTGAAATTTTCTACCACAAAAAGTAAAAACAAAATTTTTAACTAAAATTAATTAAAACCTAGGGTAGTAAAATAAAGACTTCTTCAGAAATACAAACACTCATAGGTTTACCGCCCAAACACTCGATCTATTTTTTACAAGGCAGGGAGACGCTACCAAAACAAAAACAAAGGAAGAAAGGAAGATATGCTAGCAAAGAGACAAGTAAAAATAAAAGAAAATCTAAATAATTATTTATATTGTGGTCGTTAAATTCATTCAATTTTTTTCAAAGATTTCTAAGATGTAAAAACAAACTCTCTCTCTCTCTCTCTATATATGTGTGTGTATGTATATGTGTATATATACATACACACACATATATATTCTATAAACAAAATGATACAGAAAGGCAGAAAATAAAGAACTGAACAAAATTAAATAATATACTTATTATTAATAAGGAATCAGGACTAGAAATATTATATCAGATAACAGATAATACAGAGCAAAAAAAGTATAAAAAGGAATACTGGGCTTTGGTAAAAACTACGGACCAAAGAAATAAGAGTAAGCATGACTTTTTCTTTAATAAAAGAAAATATAGTAGAGAGACATTTAAAGCAAAATTCGAAAAAATAAAAGAGTTTGACAAAACCACAATCCCGGTGAAAGATATAACTAATTCATTAGGGTTTTTAAAATATGAGGCAGAAAAAAGCATACTGGATATTTGCATTATCTATAACAAGACTTACAAATATGGATGGCTAGCCAAACAAACATAAAATATATTTTTCCCAAATACCCATAAAGTATTTAGAAAATTCAGTCACTGAGCCACAAAGAAAAGCTCAATCAACCTCTTAAAGTAAAAATCATAAGAGAGGCTTGTCCTCAAATCAGAATTATGTATTAACAAGTGAGCAATGGCCAAAACTATATCTGGAAGATTTTAAATGCAAACATGAAAATTCTTATCAATAACTTTTGCTCTAAAAAAGAAATTCAGACTAAAAGTACACTTTCTTTAGGAAATAACTTTTAAAACTATGATATTTTTTTAAAATATCAGATGTGGTCAAAGTCTCACTCAGAGGAAAAGTGATACCTTTAAGTGCATTTGTAAGAAAACAAGAATTAACAAAACTGAATAAGCCTAAAGAAAAGGATGGAGTTAATACAAACACAAGGAGAAACTAACTGAATAGAAAAAAGGAGACCTGATAAACCCAAACCTAGTTTATTGAAAAGCCCAATAAACAAAATGTTCCAAAATCTGGCCTTACTTGGAGAGAGCAGACCCACACAAATCCATATAGCATCAAGAATGCCAAAGGAGAAGTAACAAAAGCTACTGTGAAAACTTTACAATTGATTTTTAAACATACTACGTTCAACTTTATACCAACAGGTTTGAAAAATTAGACAAATAGACACAATTGGCTCCAGATATAATAAAAACGAATCCGTCAATAACTATAGAAGATATTGAACAGACAGCCAAAGAGATAGTTGCCTCAAAATTCACCATGCCCAGATCATTTTATGACCAAGTTTGGAAACTTTTAAATAAGACATAACTTCCTGGTTATTTAAACCCCGTCAGGGCAGAGAAAGAGACTAAAATTTTTTTTCAGGAATTGTTTGTGTCTAAATGATAAATGCCTTGTAATAAGTACAAGGGAAGTGCCAGACTCTGGTTTCTTACACCAAACCCCAATACAGATATTAGGAAAAATGAAAGTTCTACACCAATCTTATTTATAAATTTTGATGCAAAAAATCGAAATAAAATGTTAGCAAACTAAATCTCAGTGTAATAATATAATAAAGCATCATGGCCAAGGTGAATTTATTCCAGGAATACAGGGAAAGTGCAACAATGTAAAATGTAAGTAAGTTATAAAATTTCCAACATTATAAGAAAGAAAAAGCACATGATTGCCAACCTGAGTGCAGAAAAAGTCATTTTTTAAAAATCTGTTTTTTAAAAAGTCACTTTTTGGTAACCTGAAAAGCAAAGGTTTAACTTATTGATGAATCCCAAAAGACATTTCTATACAGACTGCCTGTTACCACTGTAATTATTCATCTTTTTAAAGAGGTTATAATCAATGTACTAACGGAAAAAAAGAGGTAAGAGAAACAAATACTGAATTGGAAGAGTTATAACTGTCATTATTTGTAAATGATGTAATTGTTTACTTATAAAATTTAAAGCAATTAACTGAACCACTATTAAAGTTAGTGAGAAAATTCAATAAAGTGACCAGATAAAAGAAAAGCACACAAAAATAAATAGCTTTCCAATACACTGGCGAGTCAAATGAAAATGAATTGCATCTATTTAATGATAAAAATAATAAAATGCATTGTAATGCCAACTACAAATTGGCATTTTCCATTGGCACTTGCCATCTACCTCTACAAGGATTAAGTCAACTGCTGCTGTAGTTGCTGACTTTCAACACCCCCCTGAAAGGAGTTCAGGGTGGAGAGCAGACACGAGACACTGAGGCTCTGGGAAAAACTGGCAGAACAGGTCTTCAGATAGTTAGATATTTTCAGGTGCCGATTTTATGAGCCCAATTCCTGTATCTCCTCATATCTAGAAAAGCACTAAAATCCTTCATGGTGATGTCTGTTCCTCGTGACGAGCTGTAACCTGCACGAGACTAGCGGAAACCTTCTGTAAAAAATATGTGCTTCATTGCATGTATTCCCCCTTCACCAAAATCACATATATACTGACCTTCCCCCCTGCCTCTATGGAGCAGTTTCTCAGAGCTATCTGGGATGCTGTCTCCCGGGCTGCAGTCCTCATTTTGCCCCAAATAAAACTTAACTCTCAACTCTCACATTGTGAAATTTTTTTTAAGTCGACAGTAATATAAACACAAGAGAACTATCACAACTCTATAATAAAAACTATGAAAACTCTGCTCAAGGAAATAGAAGGAAAGTCTGGATAACTAAGAAGATATACCATATTACTAGATAGGAAAGCTTAAGTCATTTAAAATGTTAATTCCCCCCAAATTAAAACATGAATTCCATTCAAGCCTAAAATCTCATTCTTTAAAAATAGAACCTCATTCTAAAAGTCATACAGATAAGTGAATGCATACGAACAGCCAGTAGCATTCTGTAAAAGAATATGAGAGGATATTTGTACCTCCAGACATCAAAATGTACTACAGAACCCCAATTTAAAAAGCAGCATGGAATGATATAAGGGTACCCAGAAAAAATACACACAATAAAAGTTTCCTACTGTATGTATATACCAAAGAAATTACCATTTTAAAATCTATGCCTTTTTCCCAATATAAATACTGACAGAAAACAGGAAAAGCATGTTTTACAAAATTGCAAAAGGGAAGATCTTCTTAAATGCAACAAGGAAACTATGAAGCAATAAAGGAAAAGATCAACAAATCTGACTTCATAAAAATTGAGAACTTTGATACTTTGAATCATGAAATAGGTTATTACCAACTGTGAAAGAAATATTTGCAACATATATAGCAACCAAAGTGTATCTATTATTTAAAAGATAGCTAAAAATCAGTAAGGGAAAAGCAACTGGTTGTTTCCATCTGCAGGGCTGTCAGTTACAGCAGAGCACAGAATGCAATTGGAACAGCGCCTCCTACTGTTGTCCAGCATGATGACCCTGGTCTAGAACATTGTTACTTTTCACCAGGATTAGTACAACAAACAGCCTTTTAACTGGCTCCCAGATTCTTCTCTTGCCTCCCTATAATCCTTTCTCTGTAGAGCAGTAAAAGAGATTTTTATATTTTTATTTTCAATAGGATTGCATCAACTCTCAAAACACTTCAGTAGCTGACCACTCATTTAGAATAAAATCCTATCCCTCTCTGTGGTCTGCAGGGTCCTTCCTGGCCTGTTCCTTCTCTATTTCACCCACTTCATCTCCTTCACCACTACGTTCCGGCTTCTCGGATCTTCCCAACTCTCCCTGCATCCCCAGGGATTTTGCACACGCTGCTGCTGTAGCTCATCAATGCCACCTCTAACCTCCAACCTTAACCCACACTGTTTGCCTGGCTGGCTCCTTCACACCCTTAGGCCTTGATATAAAAGCTATCACCCCAGAGAGCCTTCCCCAAAGGTTCTATCTAAGGAGATACTTCTTTTATTTTCTAGCCTGACTCCCAGGTTGTTAATTTCATAGTTTGTTTTCAACTTGCAATAATTTTATCTGTTCTGTTCCCTAGAAAATAAACTTGGCTAGTGGAGAGAACAGAATCTGCCTTGTTCACTGTTGTATCCCTAGCAGCTGGAGGAATGCATAGTATAGAGAAGGTGTTCAATTAAAATGTTTTTGAATGAAAAAAGAACAAGGTAAATAATATGAACAGGCAGTTCAGAGAAGAAATAAAAATATTTAACACATGAAAAGAAATGCAAACTAAACAAGAGTAAAATGTAATTTTTAATCTATCAGATTGGAAAAAATAGGAAAATTCTTAATATTCAGGGTTATTAAAGTTATAGGGAGAAGAACCACACATTGCATGACTGTAAATTAACCCAATAATTTTGGAGGCAATTTGGCTTTTCCCAGTAGTATGTTGGAACCAGTTTGAACTGGCTTATACCAGCTCACAAGAGTCCATAGTTAAATATTCAAGGGCTTTTTGGAGAGCAGCTGCTAGCCTGAAGTCAGCCATGGTGGCAGAGTTTACACCATGGATATCAGCAAATGCTCTAAGTCAGTTTCTTTTGTTGGCATGTTTGTTTTTTGGACAGCCAGTTTTGAGCACACCAATGCCTTTATATATAAAAAGGGAAAATGGGCATAATTTTGATCTAGAATTCCTGAAGAAATTATTGTGCAATGGCACAAGGAAAAAAAAACTTTAAAAACAGACAATCTAAACACTTACATGCTCATTAGTAAGGGAATGATTAAATAAATTGATCCCATACTATAAAATAGCCATTTAAAAAGAATGACATACAGATATTGCCAGAGTTTATGTTGAATAAATAAAGAAATTCAGAGGACATGTATACTATCTCATTTTAACAAACTGTATATGCCTATAGTATATTGTTTTCCATGTGTTTGGACAAGATCTATCTGGATGCGTGCCAAACTGTTAAAAGTAGTTATCCCTTAGGACTGATACAGGGATGGGAAAGGAGTGTGGGGTGGGTTTTGCTTTTTAACTTATCCATTTATAAATTGTGTGCACTTTCAAAACAGCAGCAGATATTATTTTCAGAAAAAATAATCTTAAATAACTTTTGGATTAAAGAGATAATCAAATTGTAATTACAGACTATTTAAAAATCATGACAGTGAAAATAATACATAGCAAAAATTATGGAATGTGGCAAAAGCTATAATAAGAAGGAACTTCATAGCTTTGTATAATTTCATCATTAAACAAAAAGTTAATAAATTAATTAAGCTCTCAACTTAATACGTTAGAAAATAAAACTCAGGGAAATCAAGAGAAAATGATTCATAGATAAAAGCAGCAATTAATAAACTTAGAAATGGTAAAAAGTATAAATAATAAATAAGTCCTAATTCTATGCAAAACAATCAGTAAAACTGGCACATTCATCAACAAAAGAAATGTATATATATAAACCCATGAGAAAGAGGACATAAGTAAAAATGTGAAGATTAAAATTCATGAGAGTGATACACTTGAAACCTGAGAGCCAATAAAATGGATGGGCTATTTTTAAATTTTAATGTTAATTTTAAAAAGAAAATAGGGGGCTTCCCTGGTGGCGCAGTGGTTGAGAGTCCGCCTGCCGATGCAGGGGACACGGGTTTGTGCCCCGGTCCGAGAAGATCTCACGTGCCGCGGAGCGACTTGGCCCATAAGCCATGGCCACTGAGCCTGCGCGTCCGGAGCCTGTGCTCCGCAATGGGAGAGGCCACAACAGTGAAAGGCCCACGTACCACAAAAAAAGAAAAGAAAAGAAAACACAACAAACAGCCTACTGCCTACTAAAAGGATCTTCCAACTTTGTTCCCCCTAAAATGAGGTCTTGAAACTTAAATGAAGGCATCATACTTATGCTATTTAAATTATTCTCACAATAGAAAAAGAGAGTTTAAGTATCCTGATACATCTGACTAGTATCATACGACAATGGATTTGTAACACACTGTATTAAGATGCCTTTTACTAGGAGAGCCATGACTCCAAATCCTGACACTATCACATACTAACAAGAAAACCAGGGAGCAAATCCCATATACATATAAATGCAAAGATCCAAAGAAAATACTTTTTAGTTGCCTCTCCACGTAGCAGCCAGAAGGGATCCTTTTTTTTAAAATTTTATTTTTGGCTGTGTTGTGTCTTCATTGCTGTGCATGGACTTTTCTCTAGTTGTGGAGAGCGAGGGTTACTCTTCGTTGCGGTGCACAGGCTTCTCATTGCAGTAGCTTCTCTTGTTGTGGAGCACGGGCTCTAGGTGCGAGGGCTCAGTAGTTGTGGCTCACAGGCTCTAGAGTGCAGGCTCAGTAGTTGTGGCTCATGGGCTCAGTAGTTGTGGCTCACAGGCTCTAGAGTGCAGGCTTCAGTAGTTGTGGCTCATGGGCTCAGCAGTTGTGGCTCACAGGCTCTAGAGTGCAGGCTTCAGTAGTTGCGGCACACAGGCTCAGTAGTTGTGGTGCACGGGCTTAGCTGCTCCGCAGCATGTGGGATCTTCCCAGACCAGGGCTCGAACCCATGTCCCCTGCATTGGCAGGCGGATTCTTAACCACTGCGCCACCAGGGAAGCCCCAGAAGGGATCTTTTTAAAGCATAAATAAGGGCATGTCTCTCCCTTGCTCTTGACCCTCCAAGAGCTTCCCATCTTACTTAGGATAAATCTAGAGCCTTTCCCTGGCCCACAAGGCCCTTCATGAAGGGTTCTAGTGACCTCTTTGACTCCTACTCTTCCCCTTTCCCCGTGCTCTAGCCATCCAGAATTGCTTTTTGTTCCCTGGACCCAACTGCAGTCCATTCCCAGGCCTCCTTAGGTCAAGGTAAACTTCATCAGGGTACAGACTTTTTGCAAGTAGCCTGCATGATGCCCATCACAAATAGACGGCTGGCTGCCCGCTACAATCCATTCTCCCCACCTTCCACGGAGGGAGACCTGCAGTCCAACACACAGGTGGGAAGATGCACTCCATTCTCCAGCCTCCCTTGCCGTTAGGTGTGGAATGCACCCATGATCTCACCTAAGGAAGGTGAGAAGACCGTCATGTTCCTCTTCTGGTCCAAAGCCTGAAAGACGGTGGACCAGCCTCCTCCCCCTTACTATCTCCTTCCTATACGCTGGACCACTCTGATGCCGGAGCCCAGCTTTGGCCATGCAGATGAAGACAGTGGCTCGATACGTCTGAGCGAACCAATGAATGAATCCCTTTTCCTGACATTTCTGATCCAGATTTGGAAATGGGGAAAGGAAATCCAAAACCAAGACAAACCACAGGAATCTCTCTGCACGGGAAGAATCGTAGAAGAAAAAGAAGCACTGTTTGTAGAGTGAATTCAGGGAGTCATCACGCAAATCCAGGACAGAGCAAATGCTTGCGGGGGGAACATCTATACCCCGGACGAAAGTTACTGACAAACCACTCTGTAGATTACTGATGACGCTTTAGAGCACGGCCACTTAACAGAAGCCAGTGATCACTCACAAGGGGGTAAAAGTTTAGCATCAGAAGTTATGACATCAAGGCATCATAGAGGGAGAACCACAACAACAGCCAAAGATGAGGGCCACTAGGGAATGACCCCACCTGGCCACACAGGTGTCCTCCTGCCTTTAAAGAAGAAACACAGCAGAGAGACCACTTATAAATGGGAACCAGGCAGAACAGACACAGGGTCAGGGTGAGAAACAATACAACGACTCAACTGACACCACTGCGGAAAGCAACGTGCAGTTGGATCCAACTAGCATCTTATTCACCCTAAAGGATGAAAGCCAGAAATGCAGTCTGCAATCAAATGCTTGCTTTAAGGATGCCCACGTGGATGACCTGGCTTCACCGGCAGCGCCCAATATCTGGGAGTTTAATATCCAGTGAAAGTATGACGCAGGTATCCCAAATACTCATTGGTCACGGTGCCATCCGGTCCCACTCTGAAGAGTCGTCTCCTCTTTCCATAACGCACGTTCTCTTTAGAGCTGTTGCCGGCGATGCAGCCACCAGGCGGGGAGAGGCTCCCCAGTGGACACTTACCAAACAGAACTCCAGTACTGGCTGCAGCCTGAGCCCTGGGCAAAGATTAGCTGTGAGATCGCAGAGTTTCTTTATTAAAGAACAAATCACGCTGGACAAACCTGATTGCTTTTTGGATCAGCCTGTGAAATGAGGGGGCTTAGCAAACACGGGCACACACAGTATCTGGGGTGTTTAGTGAGTTATTTAATGAAACACCCTGGAAATGAGACTTGGGAAGCCTAAGATGTTTGGCCTTAGGTACGAGGGAAAGGGAGAGAGCGCCCACAGTGCCCTTGGGTGTGGAAAGGAGAAAAGCCCGCTTCTGCCATTTTCAGGAAATGTCATTTTATTGCCCTGAGTGTACATATCTAGAGATGGGAGAAAGTGCTGGGCACAGCAGGGGTCTCCGTGCTTGGGAGTGGAGGGATCACGCTGATGGAATTCCGGCAGATCCGTCCCTCTAGCTGTGCCCTTTCCACCCGGCATCTCTGCCCTCTGCGTGGCCATCCATCCTCTCGCACAGGAACTGGGAAAAAGCCACAACGCTGGGCGGAATTCAGGGCAGACGATTCCTCCCTCTGGACTTTAGGTTTCTCCTCTGTAAACCAGAGGTTGGACCAGGCTTTCTGAGAGTTGCTTTAACCCCGCCAGATCCCATGGTAAAACTTTAGGAACCTGAGCATGTTCTTCCCCCACCCCAAGGTGGGCTGTCGAGACTGATGGCTGTCAGACATCAAACTCTGTGCATTACCTGAAGGCACCAGAAAAAAAAACTGCCCTTTTTCAAGGACACTCATTTGCTCATTGATAATAAAAAATTGTATAGTGATTTTACCTTAAATATTCTCATCTGTTGAAGGAGGGGATGGACCAGGTTTCTAGGGGTCCTCTAGCCCGATCTAAGTAACAATTCTGGCCATTCCACACCCCTCACCCACATTATCTTTCTTTCTTCAGACTATGTACCATTATGTGAGGTTATATTGAGAATCTGCATATTTATTCAACTCCTCAAGTCAACGTAAATTTCATGAGGGCACAGACGCTTTGCAAATGTCCTACGTGGGCTTCCCTGGTGGCGCAGTGGTTGAGAGTCCACCTGCCGATGCAGGGGACATGGGTTCGTGCCCCCGTCTGGGAAGATCCCACGTGCCGCGGAGGGGCTGGGCCCGTGAGCCATGGCCGCTGAGCCTGCGCGTCCGGAGACTGTGCTCCGCAACGGGAGAGGCCGCAACAGTGAGAGGCCCGCGTACCGCAAAAACAAACAACAAACAAACAAACAAATGTCCTACATGATGGAGACTGCTGGCTGTCCATCACAATCCATCCTCCCCATCTTCCATGAGGGGAGACCTGCAGGCCCACCCTGCAGGGGTGCACGCCACTCCCCAGCCTCCCTTGCCATTAGGTGTGGCCATGTGCCCATGATCTCCCCTAAGGAAGGTGACAAGACGACCATGTGCCACTTCTGGTCTGAAGCCTGAAACATGGACCAGCCTTCTCCACTTGCTCATTCCGAGGACCAGAGCACAGAGGGCTGTGACCTGGCTTCGACCACAGAGAAGATGCTCTGTGGATGAGGGAATGGCAGAGCCTCTACCGAGCCCACACTCGGACTGTTACAGAAGAGAGGAAGCAACTTCCATTTTTGGATGCTCTGGGGGTCTGTTAAAGCAGTTGAGCGTGCCATCCCAAGGGGGCTCCACCAGCCAATCCCAGCTTGCTGTGCCAAGTCTGTGAGGTGACCTAGACCTTGAAACCTGTCCCCACGCCAAGGGCTCCCCACCACAACTGCTTTTTGGTTGGGGTTTATTTAGCTTTGTTCTTCCTCTTCCTGTGCATTGCCTACTGATCTTGGAAATTTATTTACACCCCCTGAAATCTTGGGTTTCCTCACCTGGATTTCCAGGAGCTCCAGTGGCACCACCAATTGGCATGTGGTACTTATATGCATTCATGGTTAATAGGATTGTACAGAGATTCTTAAAATAGCTAGTTTTACTGAATGCCAGCTGCGTGCTAAGTGCTTGATAAACGCTTGCTTACGCAATGCAAACCATACACCCCCAGTGAGGGGGATCTTGGGAGTCCTATTTTCCACAGGAGAAAACTGAGGCACAGAAGATATTCAAGAACTTGCCCAAGGTCACACCGCCAGCAAGTGCTTTGCTTAACCAGGGATGAGATGTGATGTACATGGAAACCCCTCGAAAACCCCATCACTGCTGGCCAAGGTGACGTCTCTTTGAACCACGTAAAATCTGAACAGCAAAGCTGTCCATGGAAACACGTGGTCTGAGAACGCTCCTGTCTGGCAGCGCTACCTGGTTCCCTTTGGTCTTTAACCACCTGGTCACCCTGCAGCCAAGCAGGAAGGATGGGTCCCTTGCTAGTGGCCAAGGGCTGAGACACCAGCTTGGCACTGCCCTCACCCCGACCCCAGCCAGCAGCAGGGGCAGCAGGTCCCAGGACCCGAGTTCCCCTGCACTCAGCCCTGAGTGTCCCTGGCAGGTTCCCAGAGTCATCGTGAGTTTTTCTCTCCTTTGCTCCACATGTCGCTGGCCTCCTTCCCCCGCATCGTCACTGCAGCGCAGCCCTCAAGGGCAGGGCTAACCGTGGGAGCTGTGTGCCGGCTTCAGGCCTTACTCTCCTCCTCTGACACCCCCATCTCCCGCCCTCCAGCATCCCCTACTCACTTCCTCTCCAGTTGGTTCAAGATGCCGACCTCATCCATCCCAGCACGTGCAAGCCCCTTGCTTCCGCTGCCGGCTTCCCCCGTAGCATCCCAGTGACAGGGATCCCTGTGCATCTGTTGTATCCACCTCACCAAACCCCAAGGTGGGAGCCTGAGGGGGACTAACAGCCCTTCCTCTGACTGCAGATGTCAGGATCTAATCCCTATGAGGAGAAGTTGGTCTCGAACCCAAGACCTCAGATGCCACCATGCGGCTTTTTCACCAGATCCTCCTCTCTGTCCTCACTGAGCCCACATCTCCTTCTGGCTTCCCTGACGTCACCTGCCTCCCCTCTGCCCTCCCCCCATAGCTTTCATCCAGCTCTGGGCACTTCCATCTCCTGAGGCCCTACCCTGGGGGCAGGGCCACATCTGCAGGGCAAGCTGGGCAAATCCCCACAAGGCTGAAACCCAGAGCGAAGGAAGGGGTCTGTCACCAGTCAGGTCTCTGCTGCCCTCTCAGGACCCCATACCCCCCCCCAAGGAAAAAGCAAACCACCTGGGGGGTTGCCAGGGGAGGGTTCCATCCCCAAGGAGGCATCTGATTCCTGAATGCTTTCCAATCTCCTTTCTAGAAACAAGAAGGTCTGAGGAATTCATTCATCCGGTTGCTTACAGAGAGCCCTTCCCAGGCCTGCTGGAGGCTTGAGCAGCTTCCTGCCCTCTGCCTCTGCGTCTACTTCCCTCTCCCGGAAACCCGACTGAATGCAACAGACAGATGGGTGAGCTTGTCACCCTAACACTTCTTCCCGTCCCCACTTCTATCCCCGAGTCTCTGGGGCCTGACCCAGCACGCGCCTCTGATGGGAGGCCCACCCATGAGCTCTGTATCCACCCTTCAGCTCTGCAGGTGCTTGAGGGGAGAGGAGGGTCTTCTTGAGGAGATGGAAGGTCAACATGGATTTGACCACGACCACCTTTGTCCTCCGAGTCCCAGAGGTGATGTCCCCGGGCACGGCCTCTGGATCTGGCCCCCTGGGGCTCCCACAGGTGGAGTTTTCTGACTACCCCCTGTTGGGATAAGATGACAGCACACTCACACACACACACAATCATACATCGTCACACACAGTAACACGCTCACACGCACATATAACCACACACATAATTATGTGCACGCACAATTACACACGATTATACACACCCACACAACACACACAATCACACACACACACGATCACACAAGTATGTAGGCAGATCACAGCGCTGTTCTGGGATGGGGACTGGCTCACCACCTCAGCCAGATGTCCTTTCCCTGGAGGCCCCCAGACCCATGCTGGAGCCCGCCTTGCTGAAAAATGACAGAGTCTCCAGCCTTCAACTAAACTCCAGCAGAGCTTCTGGAAAGTTCCAGTTTCCATCAAGAAACCTCTAAGGTCAACCCTCTCCCTGGATCAATCTCTGCTTCTCCCCTCCCCCCATCGTTTCCACAGCAACCTCCAGCCCCCAGGTACTGCTGCTGCTGCTGAGAGCTCTGACCCCTGGGGGCTGCCTTCTATCTATATAACAGCCGGGTTACGAGCCAGGTACATATGCTCTAGGACCTGCTCTAGGACTCGAGCATTGCCATGAATGTTGGAAGCCAAACAGGGCTTGGACCAGTCCAGATGTTCTAGAGACCCTCAACCCGCTCAGGCTCGCTCCTCAGCATCTGCTTCTCTCCTTCTCACGCTCTCTCTCTCCCCTTTCAAAAGCACATGCCTGGCAAGGAAACGCTTGCCTGTTCCAGGCACTTCTGTATACAGAGGCAGACGCATAGGTGCCCATGTGGAAAAGCGAGCAGAGCAAAGATCTGGGCATCCTGCGATGTGGATTCTGGCCACGGGTCTGCCACTCGCTGGCTGTTGGCCTCTGGGCAAATTCTTCATCTGTAAAATTAGGGGTTTATACTGGACGAGCTTGGGAAGTATCTCCCAGCACAATGCTCTGTGATCTATTTCACTCCCTGCCACTTCTTAAATTTTGCTGGCAGGAAACTGAGCCTGACAAAAAATGGGAATTCTTCCAGAAAACACCAACCAGAATCCTCAGGTTCCGCTCTAGGCCCCCAAAGCCGGGTGCATGCAAAGGGCGGGGACCCTCCCTACAGCTCACAGCCTTCCCTGTGGGACAGCTTTCCTCGAAAATGCCACACCTGCATTGCCATCCTTTCTCCATGCGTGACCTTGACCTGGGGACCCACAAGGATGCATCTAGACTGCAGGAACCTTCATGGGGGTCATGAAGGTTAGATGTCCCTCACTAGGAGGCCCCCAGGCCCATGAAGACACAGGGGACTTTTCTGGAAGCCACCCCTGACTGGGGGGAGGCAGGAAGGAGGGGAACCGCAGTGAGGGCAGACTAAGGATGCTCTTAAGAGGAGAAAGGCTAATTCACGCCTGGTGTGACCTGAGGGTGGCAAGCCGGCACTGCAGTCCTCTGGCCATTCTTGACTCCTGCAAAGGAGTGAATTAAGGAGATGCTGACCCCCAAGTGCTGCAATCGTTTGGATCAGCACAGTAGGCCGTGGCAAAGCCTGGGGGCTCCCAAAGAAGTGGAAAATTGGAAAGACAAATAAAGGTCAATGTAGCATCCCCTTCTTTCTGAGATGGGATTTTCTGTCCACCTGGGGAATCTGATGCTCTGCGGAGTGTGTGCTTAATGGTCCTGGAGCTCACAGCGCATCCCAGGGATGGACCGTGCAGCATCCATTTCAGAATCCAGTGTTCGCGGCCCGACCCCAGCACCCGCCAGACGTTACAGGCTGCAGAGGAACAAGAGCCCTAGGGAGGGTCCCCCCCTCCCATGCATTTTCGGGTCTGACGTGCGGCTCTTAGGAAGAGAACCTGTCACCGGCATGGGGGCTCTGATACCCAGAAACAGGAAGGCCCGAGCTGAGGCCGAGGATGGACTCCAGGAGGCTCTGCTGGGGACTTCCTCTGGCTTCAGGCCTTGCAAATACCCTTTAAAATCGTTTCCCCCGCCTGATACTAAAGGCTGTTCGTTTTCTCTTCTGGATGAACGTGTTGTGATTTTCTCTTTCTTCCTCAGGCAGGGCTCAGCAATTACAGTATGTTCTCGAAGGAGGGGCAGATGGCCTGAGAGGGTGGAGCCCTGTTCTCCCCGTGGCCTCCTCCTCCCTCCCCCATGGCCCAAACTCTGAAATTACCAACAAACATTTCAGGGAGAACTGTGATTCTTGGCCAGCAGGTCAGGGACTCAGGATAAGAAGACTGCTTTTCCTACAATCATCTTCTCTTCAGAAGTTCACGTTCACACCCACAGTTGGTGCGTTAACAAAAAGTGGCCTTTGAACTTGCAGAAAAAGGAATTCTCTCCCAAGAAGGGCTCACAGTCTTGCTACAAGGAACTCTCTAACTGCCACTAGAACCACAGAAGTCTAGGATGTCAGATCCAGATGAGATCAAAGCTGAGAATGGCATAAAGGTTTCACCATGCTTGAAAATTCAGATCGACCTCCCCTCAAAAGATGGGAACTTCTCAAAAGGACAGACGCACCGCAATGTTCACTGTGGCACTATTTACAATAGCCAAGACGTGGAAGCAGCCTAAATGTCCATCAACAGATGAATGGTTGAAGAAGATGTGGTACATATATACAATGGAATACTAGTCAGCCATAAAAAAGAATAAAATAATGCCACCTGCAGCAACATGGAGGGACCTAGAGATTATCATACTAAGTGAAGTAAATCAGAAAGAAAAAGACAAATACCATATGATATCACTTATATGTGGAATCTTAAAAAAATGATACAAATGAACTTGTTTACAAAACAGAAACAGATTCACAGACAAAGAAAACAAACCTATGGTTACAAAAGGGGAAAGGTGGGGGGAGGGATAAATTAGGAGTTTGGGATGAACATATATACATTACTATATATAAAATAAACAACAAGGACCTACTGTATAGCCCAGGGAACTATATTCAATACCTTGTAATAACCCATAATGGAAAAACATCTGAAAAAGAATATATATATACACATATGTATATGTATAACTGAATCACTTTGCTGTTCACCTGAAACTAACACAACATTGTAAATTAACTCTCCTTCAATTAAAAAAAATTTTTAAGAAAAATAAAAAAGGTTGGAACTTTCTTGTCCTCTAGGCACCAGATTCACAAACCCTCCAGCATCACCATCCACTTTCTCTCTCTTCCTGCTGACATGAAGGAATTGTACGCTCTTTTGCTGAAGGCCGATCCCACCACTTTACCTGGGGATTCTATTCCTATTTGACTGTAACTGAGCCTGCTGGGTAATCTAGTCTTTGATACAGGCAGACCCCTGATAGCTGCCCCTTCCATCTTCTACAGTAAGAGAAACTTAAATTTTCAGCTGACTACTTGGATACCAAGAAAAAATACTGTACTTCCTAGTTTCCTTCGTAACTAGGCAGGAACATGTGACCAGGTTCTGGCTAATGTGACATGAGGGCAGATGATGTGGGCAACCTCTGGGCTGCAGCTGGCTCCTTTACTGTCCCTGCTTCCATCCTGATGCTTGGAATGTCGACGGAATGATGGGTTAATCTGGATCCTGAGAACAAAGACGGCAGAACAAGAGAGGCAAGGAGCTGGCTCCTTGAACAATCTGTGCAACAGAACCACCATTCTAGCCTGAGAGCTTATTTGGGGGTACGTGAAAGGATCAAACCTTCCATCTTATTAAAGCTACTAGCATTCAGAGTCTGACATATTCTAATTAATACTCTCAACTTCTCCTGGATTTCACTCATCTATTGGTCCTTTCTCCACCCTCAATCTCCCATTTTCTGATGGATGGAGCATGCTGGCATCCGTACATGCTCTGGTATCTTCCATCTGCACAAGACTTATTCTTCCAGTCTCTTTTATCAATGGTTGTGATTTTGGTGTGCTCGTGAGAGGAGGTGAGCTCAAGGTCTTATTACTCTGCCACCTTGTCTCCGCCTCAAGAGAAGACTCATTCTTGACTCTGCATCCCCTCCAACACCATGTCTTCAATCTCCTTCCAAGGAAACCTTCCTGAACTATTTATCATCTATATAGTTTCCACTTCCCCTCATCCACCACGTCCAGCCGATCAACCCAACTTGGCTTGAGTCCCTATAGTCCCACTGAGATTACTCTTCAGAGGATGCCCGTGACTTCCAAGTTATAGGCCAATGGGTGTCTTTCTGTTTTCATCTTACTTGACTTTTCCATGGCTCTGGACAGGGTGGAATCACTCTCCTCTCTCGCCTCCAGAAGACCAAACTCTCTGGCTTTTCTTTCTGCCTCCTTCACGTGACTCTGTCCAAGATGCTTTCTTTCTAACCAGCCTCGAAGTGTTGAGTGCCTCAGCGCTTAGCTGTCAGCCCTCTTCTGTACTGGCTCAACATTCTCTTCCTAGAAGACTCTACCCCATCACTCCCATTACTCCACAGATGTAGATAACTCACATTTCTATTTCAATGCAGGCTGCTCTGGGCACCACAGGTACTGACCATACTGCATACAGGACAGCTCATTGGAATGTTTCAAATAGAGCACATCCAAAACGATCTCAGTGTAAATGCTATCTCCTGAGACAGGCTGTTATGGGCTGAATTTTGTCCCTCCCCGCCAATAAATTCATATGTTGAAACCCTAACACCCTGTACGTAAGAATGTGACTGTATTGGGAGATAGAGTCATTAAAGACAAGTTAAAATGAGGTCCTAAGGGTGGGCCCTCATCCAATATGACTGGTATCCTTATAAGAGGAATCAGACAAGCGTGCACACAGAGGGAAGGCCAGGTGAAGACGACAGAGGGAGAAAATGACCATCTGTAAGCCAAGGAGAAAAGCCTCAGAGGAAACCAACCCAGCTGACACCTTGATCTCGGACTTCCAGCCGCAAGAACCATGAGAAAATTAATTTCTGTTTAAACTACCTGGTCTGTGCCATTTTGTTATGGCAGTCCTAGCAAACTCATATGGAGGTGTTCCCTGGGCACCCAGCCTAAGAAGCCACTAGTAACTTTCTACCACATAATTTTACTCTAATTATGTGCACAGGTATCACTCGGATCACTTCCCTGTTTGCGCATTTATTCTCTCTCTCCCTCCTCATTAAACTATAACGCTGTAAGAGCAGGGCTCCGGTCACCACTGACTTGCATTGCCTACTACAGTGCACAGCACACGGAAGTCCCTTAATAAATATCTACTGGATGAATGAATACATGACTTCACACTCTCATTTATTCTAAATAAAGCTGAAGAAGGAAGAGGAAGGGAGGAAGTGAAGGGGAGGCACCAGGAGAATAAAAATAAGCTGGATTTCTTCCAAATCACTGGAGAATAAAAGAGGCAAAAATAGGAAAAGAATTGAAGGGGAACAGTGAGGATGGATTCTTAAAAATGGAAAGCAAACAAATGAAATTTAAAAATACAAGAACTAAGTATATTGGTTATCAAATGAATGCACATAGGCTTAACACCTCTGTTATAACAAAAAGCTTCTCACATAGAGACGCGAAACAAAATCTTAAGATAAACTGCGTAAAAGAGATGTACCTAAAATAAAATCATATGAAAAGATTAAAAGGGATGAGCAAAGGCATATAAGGAAAATGCAAACAAGCAAAGAGTCAGGGCTGGCGACAGCAATGTTATAGAGGGTGGCATTCAAGGCAAAGAGAATCAGAGATAAGGTAGGGTATAACCCACTGTCAATACATAAGTCCAATGAACCCTTATGTACCCAACATAAAATATATATTTTTAAATATGGATATATTTAAAATATTATAAGTATAGGTGAAACTATAGGAAATTGCCCTAACCTATTAAAACCAGAAATTTCACATAATACAAGAAGAAATAAAACACAATCACAGTAGAAGTTAATGTATCTCTACCAACTTTGATCAAGTGAATAGAAATAAGAATAGATTTTAACAACATGATTAATAGACTTTAATTATATATTAATTCTGCCCTGTAAACAGATATTCTTTTAAATGCTCACATAATAGTAATGAAAATTGATCACATCATATACCACACACAAAAAAAAGTAGAAAATTTTCAAAATTGGGAATAATATTGGTCACACATTCTATCTAAAATGCAATAAAATTAAATATTAACAAAATATGAACGAACAAAAAGGCAAACAAATTGAAATTTAAGAAACAAAGTCTTTTCAAATTCTTAATCTTTAAAGTCTTAAAGATTAACTCGTTGGTAAAAGTAATCTTTGAGTAAAAGTATAATTCAAAACAGTAACCACAGTTACTGAGAACATACCAGCAGGAAAAATATTATATATAAAAACTTTGGGGATTCACTTATAAAAGAATCTACCCTTACAGAAGAACTTACAGCTTTAAGTTCTCTTAGATTTAAGGGGAAACAATAAAATTTAAAGGACTAGGAAGTCACCTCTAATACGTGCCATAACTTCTTCCGTGAAACAACTAATTCAATCTCCGGCAACCCCAGTCAGAAGCGAGAGGGCACAAGTGTCCGGTGATATAAAAGAGAAAAGGTATACAACTGCTGATCCAGAAGAGCTATTTTTAACTAATAAAAGGCTGTCTGCAGCTCTATGCCAATAAACTTAACAAAATCAGAATGATTTTCTTTGAAAGTATAAATTGCCAATAGTAATTCAGAACAAGTAGAAAAACTAAGAGTTGCAATAGTAATGAAAGAAAATAAAAATATTGTTTAAAATATATATAGATTTAATTAAAATTTGTATTTATTAAATGCAAGTATATGTGTGTGTATACTTTTTTAAGGTTCTTGCCCAGGGTAATTTCACAGGTAAGTTCCTTCAAACTTTCCCAGAACAGAATGTATAGGGGAGGGGGGGAGGAGAGGGGGGAGGAAGGATGGAAAGAAAAAGTCCCAATTCAAAGCTAGTATAATCTTGATCTCAAACCTGAACAAAGATACCTCTGAAAAATAATGACAGTTTAACTCATGAAATTCGATGCATATACTCTAAATAAAGTATTAGAAACCATAATCCATAAACAACAAGGACCTACTGTATAGCACAGGGAACTACATTCACTATCTTATAATAACCATAATGAAAAAGAAGAAAAAGAATATATATATATGTGTATATGTATATTTATATAAATAACCGAATCACTTTGCTGTACATCTGAAACGTTGTAAATCAACTATACTTCAATAAAAAATAAAAATAAACTAAAAAATATAAAAAAAGGAAACTAGAATCCAGCATTATTTTAAACGGATAACATACTTTTGACCAAATTGGTTTTATATGCTAAGAACGAAGAATATATCAACAATATATCATCATGTTAACAAATTAGAGAAAAGTATAATTATTTAAATAAATGCCCCCCAAAGGCAATAGGTAAAATTCAACATCCATTCTTAATTTTAAAATCTCAATTAAAGGAAATTAAGATGTACCTCTTTTCATGATAAAAATATAATAATAACAAAAACACCTGTTATATGTTTACTATTTTAAATGTTTTACAATATTTTAAAAAAATCTTCAGTTGAGCTCAATTACACACCAATAACCACCATCAAGCAGAAATTAACCATGAGCAGAGCCATTTCCACTCAAGTTAGAAGTGAAACACTGATGCCAACTATCTTTGTCATCATTTAGTCTTATTTGTGCTAGCCAGTGCAATTACACAAGAAATAGAAATAAAAGGTAAGAATATTTAAAAGAAAGAGTCAAAAAAACAGATGATATGAATATAGATCTAGAAAATCCAAGAAAATTAATTGGGAAAAAACCTCACTGAAACTGATAAGAAATTTCAGTAAGGTTGACAATTACAGAATAAATGTATGGTATTTATTCTGTAATTTCTACCAGCAGTAATTAGTTGGGGAGGGTCAGGGAGAAAAAGAGAGAAGAGAAGGAGAGAAGAAAAAGGAATCCAGGACTTCCCTGGTGGTGCAGCGGTTAAGAATCTGCTTGCCAATGCAGGGGACATGGGTTCAAGCCCTGGTCCGGGAAGATCCCACATGCTGCGGAGCAACTAAGCCCGCATGCCACAACTACTGAGCCTGTGCTCTAGAGCCCACGAGCCACAACTACTGAGCCCACGTGCCACAACTACTGAAGCCCGTGCACCTAGAGCCTGTTCTCCGCAACAAGAGAAGACACGGCAATGAGAAGCCCGCGCACCGCAATGAAGAGTAGCCCCCGCTCGCCGTTAACTAGAGAAATCCTGTGCATAGCAACGAAGACCCAACACAGCCCCCCCCCAAAAAAAGTAATCTTATTCACAATTATGGAAAATTATATAAAATACGTAGTCTTTTAAAAGAAGTGTGGGGAATGCAGATGAATAAAACTTAATGTTTCCTGAAGGACATAAAATGCTTGTTCTTGGACAGGAATTCTTCGTATTATAATACAAATTAATCTTTAAAAATCTATTATAAAAATGCAGTCAAGGGCTTCCCTGGTGGCGCAGTGGTTGGGAGTCCGCCTGCCGATGCAGGGGACACGGGTTCATGCCCCGGTCCGGGAAGATCCCACATGCCGCGGAGCGGCTGGGCCCGTGAGCCATGGCCACTGAGCCCGTGCGTCCGGAGCCTGTGCTCCGCAACAGTAGAGGCCACAACAGTGAGAGGCCCGCGTACCGCAAAAAAAAAAAAAAAAAAAAATGCAGTCAAAAATAAAAACAAGCTCTATTGTATTTATATTTTGACAAAATAATTCTAACGTTTATACAGAAGAATAAATATAAAACTGCAAGAATAATTAGACAGTCTCCTGTACTCCTCATGGATTGTGTAAATGAGTATTACGAACTGGAAGGAAATTTGGCATTTTAGAATAAAAGTCTTTAAAAACCTATACAGCCTTTGACTCAGCAATGCCACTTTTAGCAATTTATCCTAAGAAAATAATTAGAAAGTTACACAAAAATTGTTGTTAAAGTTATTCACTGCAGCATTATTTGTAATAGTGAAAAACAAGAGTCCTATCTTCTAAGGTCAACACCAGGGCACTAGGTGGATAAATGATGCTGCAGCTCTATGAAAAGGGCCTATGCAGCTACAAAAGGAGATTTCGTAACTGGCTGGGTGTTTGGTGATATTAAGGAAGTCCTGCTAACTTCTTTAAGCGAGGTAATGGTATTGCGGATGTGCATGTTTTTTCAGAGTCCTTTTCTTCTAGAGACAGTCTTAAATATTCACAAATGAAATAATGTTATATCTGGAATTTGCTTCATAATAATATGAATAACAGTGGTTTCGTGTGTGTGTGTGTGTGTGTGTGTGTGTGTGTGTGTGTGTGTGTGTTGGGGTGGTGGGTAGTGGAGAAGCCATGGATTAATGGGATTGGCAGTGAGTTGACAATTTTTAGAGCTGGGTGATGGTACATGGGGGTATATACTGTTCTCTGTACAGTCAGGCCTCTATCTGCAAGTTCGGCATCTGTTGATTCAATCAACCGTGGATTGAAAGAATTTTTTTTAATTTCCAGAAAGTTCCAGAAAGCAAAACTTGAATTTGCCACGTGCAGGCAACTATTTATATAGCATTTACATTTTATTAGGTATTATAAGTAATGCAGAGATGATTTAAAGTGTACGAGAGGGGACTTCCCTGGTGGCGCAGTGGTTAAGAATCCCCAATGCAGGGGATACAGGTTCAAGCCCTGGTCAGGGAAGATCCCACATGCCACGGTGCAACTAAGCCCGTGCGCCACAACTACTGAGCCTGCGCTCTAGAGCCTGCAAGCCACAACTACTGAGCCCGCATGCCACAATCACTGAAGCCTGTGCGCCTAGAGCCCACACTCCACAACAAGAGGAGCCACCACAGTGAGAAGCCCGCGCACTGCCAACGAAGAGTAGCCCCCACTGGCCGCAACTAGAGAAAACCCGCATACAACAATGAAGACCTGTCATAGCCAAAAATAAAATAAATAAATAAATAAAAATACTTTAAAAAAAATGAAGTGTACAAGAGGATGTGCATAGGTTATATGCAAATACTACACTATTTTATAAAAGGGACTTGAGCATCCTCAGATTTTGGTCTCTGTAGGGGTCCTAGAACCAATCACCAGTGGGTACGAGGGATGACTATACATTTACATGTGTTTGAAATTTTCCATAGCAAAAGAAAAGCTGTTTAAAAAGATGCTCTACATGTGTACTTATTAATATGTAAAGATGTTTATGATATACGGTGAAGCAAAAAGAACAGGTTTTAAAACACTCTGTAGAGTTTCATTTTAAAAATTCAGATATATATGCAAATAAAGACCAAAATGTAAACCACTGACTATGAGTAACATTATTTTTCCTTTTATTCACTGCATTTTCGCATTTTTCTGTAATGAAAATGTTTTACTCGAGTAATAGAAACTATTAAAGTAAAAGAAAAGGGGAAAAATGCAACAGAAGCCATATCCATCAAGAGAACAGGACAGTCATGTCTCGTAGCTGAGATGATTCCTTTCTCACGTCAGTAAACGTAAGCCAAAATATTTATACTAGGCATTCAGGATATCATCTCTTCTTTTCCATCATTCCAATAAACACTTTGAAATTCTTTCTCTCGAATCCTGCTTCCAACGTAGGTGCCGTGTTCTACGTCTGAGAGGTTCCCAATTCATGTCATTTAAGTAAACGAATTATAAAATTCTGGACACAATGTCCTGAGGTCCTACGGGATTTGAATGGACATTTCACCTAATGAAAGAGCCTGTTCCTAGACTGGATTCTGGTTCCTTTGAAGGGAAACTGATGTTAGTCCTCACTTTCGTGGAGGAAAATCCTTCTCTGCCTCACCAGTGATATTTCTTTCCCATCGACAGATATGATTTTCCTTGCATACATTCTAGCAACATCCAGACACATGACTTTGAGACTTTGATAAAGGGCAGGATGATGGGAGTGCTAACTAGAGGTACAAGCCAAAAGCTATCGAGGAGTGGGAGGGGATGATCTGGGTGTGGGTAAAGGGAGGAGGTGTATCCTAGAGGGCTTCCCAGAGGAAGTGACATTTCAAGTAAGGCTTAGGGGATGACAAAGATTCCACAGGTGGGTAAGTGGGAGAAGGGACTTCCTAGCACAGAGAATAGCAAAAACAAAGGTACAGATTTGTGTAAGCTCAGGACGCAGGGATGTGTGACCTTTTGTACCTGTTCCTGAATCTTCAGTAGAAAAGGATGCACACACGTGCCCTTGTCCCCTTGTCAGCGACAAGGCCTGGTCTGTGGGGTGGGCAGGTGGTGAGGGGCGTGGTGGGAGGTGACCACCAGGGACCTGAACCTCCCTTGTTTGAGGCACATTTGTTCCCGCTGAGGCCATGTGTGGCACAACTCAAGTTCAAGGATACATCTCTCAGCTGGGACCTCACCTCAACCTGACAAAGAGATACACACACGGTCGCGGTGTACCACCCGCCCTCTCACTCTGACTGTTGTCACCGCAGCCGCTAGCTTCCACAAAGTGCCAAAGGGCCACTTCCCAGCCACCCTCATCTCCATCTTGGCCACAATTTTTTTTTTAATAGTAAAGACAGACCCACGCAAGCCTGGGCACATGGGCTGCACACATCCCGCAAAGAAAAGGGAGCTTCCTGGCCCATCGGTGCATTGCTCTGATAAGCTCTCATTAAATATGTATTTATCAAACCGAATTAGTTCCCCAATGAAAGGCCCCTGAGCTGCCAGTTGGATTTATTTTTTCAAAGGCATCCACATCATTTCAAACAAAGAAATGATCCCCCCCTCTCTCCTTAAGATACACGCTTTCCCCACTGCAAGGGAAGAACTGCTCTTCTCAGGGCATAGATAGAGGGTGGTTGGGTACGTAAAGCCCCGCATCCTTATCCCCCCAAAGCGTCACTTGCAAGGCTGACGGGAAGGGAGAAAACGACAGCGACTCGTGCAAACATCACGCTCTGCCTCCCAGCCTCAGGATGAGGAATCTAGCCCCATCTGTCTGACACACCAAACGGGATGTGCAAACCTTATCCCAGCACAGACTTCCAGCAACACATCTAAAGCTCCTCAGATCCAACCGTAATGAGCAGATGCCCCAACCGCAGCGCCTCATCTGTGAAGATTTACTGCTAAGGTGCCTGTATGGATGTGAGTGTGTGTGTATCAGTGAAACCTGAAACTTGGGGAGTATTTTCCAGGATATTTTTCCTTGTCAATTTCACGTCGTCAAAATGCCACATGTGTTTGCAAAACGGCACCAAGTTCGGTGTCCTGAGCTGAGTGGCAAGCCATCGGGCCAGAAGGGTCTTCCTGGGGTAGCATCTGCTCAGAGCCACGCCAACTCTGGTTAGGAGAAACAGGGGTGGGGGAGTGGGACGGAGCCCCAGATGAGGAAGACCAGGGCTGAACAGATCACTAAACTTCTGAGGTCTCAGTTTCCTCTCCTGAAGGATGGAGGTGATATTCTATCTCATGACCATTGTCGAGTTTAAATGGGACCATGGCAGTGAAAATGTAAAGTGCTAGAGAAGTATAATACTGCATTAATGGAGTCATTAAAAAAAACTAGAATGAATTCCAAGGGATGTCAATTATTTTATTATAGAGAGATTTGTTAAAGTGAGCACAGGACCAGAAGCCACTCCTCAATGAGGAAGTCCTTTCTGAGCCTGTAAGAAGAAGGAAGAAAGCATACCCAAAAGACAGGGCAAGCACTGGGAGTTATCCACTCAAGAGTCCATTTGTCTCTCTTCTTCCTTGTAACAAAACACACATTATTTAGGGCAGCAGTATGTCCAGCTAAATAAAGATCACTGGCATTGCCCTTTCCCGTTCCTGGAATGTAAATGTAAAGCCTGGAGCTATGGCAGCCATCCTGCAGTCACGAGGTCATAAGCACAAGGTGAAGAGAAAAGGTGGGAAGGAAAATATGGGAAAAGTCTGGTTCTCAGGAGGCACTGCTGAGCAGCTGAACCGACTCCAGAAATGGCCTACCTCTGGACTTCTGACTAGGAAAGAAAATCAGCCTTTGTTTCAGCCACAGTTGATCAGTTTTCTGTTACTTGAAGTTGAACATAATCCCAAACGATACAAATCACTTCTCCCACTCTTTACACTAGGTAAGGGTGTGTGTGTGTGTGTGTGTGTGTGTGTGTGTTGTTTTGAGGTGATGATACGGGAGCCACAGTTTTCTAATGGAAGATTTTCTGTGCAGAAGTACAAGAATTTCTGAGTGAGGAAAGCTTAGGAGAACTAAAGAGGAAGTGGGGGACAACTGCCCACCAAAAAACCCATCAAGCCTAAAGTGCAAACCTCCCATAAAGCTCAGGCTAAAGAATTCCATAGATTATTTTCCACTATCCTTTCCTAAGAGCGACAGAAACATGAGATAAGTCCTCCCACAGGGAAGGACAAAATCGGAAATTCCTTATTAGCCACTAGAGTTTTATACTACTGAAATCCAAAACTGTACACCACTGCCGTTATATGCCCCTCCCCTATTCCAACAGAGTATAGGTGTTGAGTACCTGCATTATTAACATGGTATTTTTGCATGCGATGAATAGTTTGAGTTCTCCAAGCGTGGTGCTAGGGTTATGTGCTTTGTGCAGTACCTGCTGACACCATTTGAAAGTGACTAGCTTGTTTTCCTTAATTCCGATTCCAAAGAACAGGAAAAAAAAAAAAAAGCACGTGCCTGAGTTTATCCAGCGTGAGGCTTCAGACCTACTTAATTTTAATTCTGTAGTAGACAAACGAGTGGCTAAGCTGTAATCGGGGCAGAATGGAGAAGTAGAAAGAAAAACAGACCTTGAATCAGAGGACCTGAGTTCAAGTTTGGGTTTTAATACCTATAGGCTGTGTGATGATGGACACATTCATTAAACCTTCTGACTCTCTGGACAGAATCACCTGTTAAATGAAAAGAATTATTTCTTCCTCAAAAGACCCACGGGATGATGAACCTATATATACATACATGTATATTTGCTTTTGTAGAGTGCTACCGGAATGCAATGAATTTTTATTACATATATTGTCTAAAAGGACAGTAAGTGACGGTTAATTTTTTTTTTTTTTTACAGCAGGTGGGATCTTAGTTCCCTTACCACGGATGGAACCCATGCTCCCTGCATTGGAAACGTGAAGTTTTAATCACTGGACCACCAGGGAAGTCCCATAACGGTTAACATTTTTGTGTGGACACCTTACAGAGTTCAATACCCCTGAGAAGTAGAAAGTTTTATCAGATGAAAAATCTGAAGATTTGGTTGATAAAAACACCCAGGATCTTCTGCTTCAAGTTCAATGATTTTTGCGCTCCACTAGATCAATTAAACTGTCCTGGAACAAATCATATACAAACAGCAGGACTGCTTTTTAATGAAAAGCTGTGTTGAGCTCTCCACTCTACAAACCTGAATGTGGAATGGGGCTTTGGGGGAAATCAGAGAGAATGCCGCCACCTAAACTCCAGTTTGCAGACTCGGAGTCTGAGTGAGGCGCCATCTCCTTGCACCTGGGGCTTGTCAGGTGTCCCCTCAGCTTGGGGGGTGGCTGGGGAGATGTCCATCCATTTATGTCTTTAGGTTACAACGGTGAATATGCGGTGTGATAGGAAATAAACAAGAATATGTTTAGTCCAAACCATTTGCCCGCCTGTCCCTTCCTCCCTTCTACTTTCTACCTCAGTGAGCCAAGAGAATTCCAAAGAACGAGACAGTGTAAGCTGATTTACAGTCATGACGGGGGAGACCTGCAGAGGCCAGTGGGCTGAGTTTGGGGGAGTTTTGTGAGAAAGGAGAGTGTTTGGGGAAGCAGCTTCTGACAATACATAAGGCATTGAGAGTGAGGAAGATGAAAAAAAGTTTTTAAATTTTTAATTTAATTTTAATTTCTAAAATTTGTTGTACACCACAAACGTTTCATAGATCCCTTTGTTTTTTTCTTCCAAAATACCAGGTAAAGGTTCAAATTGCTTTTTAATTATGTTTGGGTACTGACTGTTGCTTCTTGGAATATAACACCATGCCAAGACAGCTGGCTGGTCACCCTGGCTTTTTATGAGTTATACTTTGAGGATGTCCTGGGATCACAGCCTTCAGCAAAGTTTTAAAGCATTTTTTAGTCATGCTTGGTTGTTTCAAAAAGAAATAATCGCCCTATATCTATTGAAGAAATTGAACTTTTAAAGTCTTCCTGTAAGAAATAAATAAAACTCCAGGTTCAGATGACCTCACAAGTGAATTCTACAAAAATTCTTCCACAAAATTCAAGGAGGGAAAACTTCCTAGTACATTCTATGGGATGAGAATTAACACTGATACCAAACCAAAATGACACGAAAATAAAACTACAGATCAATATCTTTCCTGAACAATGACACAAAAGGTTCTTACCCAAATTTTAGCAAATCAAATCCAATAATATATAAAAATGATAAGAAATCATGACCAAGTAGGATTTATGCCGGGAATGCAAGGTTTTTTGAACATCTGAAAAACCATCAATGTAATTCACCATATTAACAGACTAAAGAGAAAAGCTGTATGATCTTCTCAACAGATACAGGAAAAGATAAAGAAAGAAACAATCCAGTTTCCATTCCTGATAAAACCTCTCCACAACCTAGCAACAAAAGGAAACTTTCTCAACTTGATAAAGGGCATCTCTGAAAAATGCAGCACGCACATCACATTGAAAAAGGCTGAATGTTTTCTCCTTACGACCAGGAACAAAGTTTCACCACTCTGATTCAAAACTGTGAAGGAGGTCCTAGCCAGTGCAATAAGGCAAGAAAAGAAATAAAATGCATGCAGTAAAAAAGGAAGAAGTAAAACTACCTTTATTGCAGATCATATAGTTGCCTATGCAGAAAAAAAGACTCTATGAAAAAGCTAATAAAACTAACAGGGGAATTTGCAAGTCTGCAGGATACAAGGTCATTATATAAAAATCAACTGTATTTTATAATAGCCACAAATAATCAAAAATTGAAATGGTTTTCTTTTAGAATGTGAGTTTTTTTTAGAATGTGAGTATAAATGTGAATGCAGACACCACTATCAGTATGGTGTTCCCTTCAGGCATTCCCCTGGAACAAATCCTGGCATTCAAGGTCTCCACATTCTGTTTCCAACACCCTTCTCTAACCTGCTCTCTTACTATTCATTCACCACCCCCCCCCCGCCACCATGAGCACGGCAGGCCTAATCTCTGTCCTATGAAGCCCACTCTTTCACCCTGATGGTTTTCCTTAATCCACCCCATTCCTACTGTGGCCAATCCCTCCCCAGACTCCCAACCATCCAAGCCTTATCCACCTTCCAAGGACATATTCAATACCCAACACCTTCATGCTGCCTCCTTAGACCATTTCAGTCTTTGGTACAGTGCCTGGTATGCAGTAGGTATGCACCAAAGCCTAACAGAATGAATGAACTTGTAGCCTGCTCCTGTTTCTATGAACACCCATACCCGACTCACGTGTACTCCTTGAATCACACTGCTTCGTATGCTGTATTTCAATCTCTCGCTCTACAGGCCTAAGGGCAGCACCTTATTCCTAAGGATGGTAAGTGAACATTTCTTTCATCATAGTTTTGCGCAGATTTTTCACTCTCGTACTGCTATGTAACTCTTCTTCCGTACACATCTTATTTACTCAGACTGTAAATTCTCCCCGGGCGTAGAACCCCATCATTTGATCCACAATGCCTGGACTTGGGTCAGGACTCAATTAATAATACAAATAAGTAGATTAATGAATCTCAATATACTTGGAATACATTTCCATCATAGCAATCATATATCCCAGAGGAAGTTTCAAAAAACAGAGCCGCAAGGTGCTTGAGCAAACCTTTATGCAGCAACAACATAAAGAGAAATGCTACCAAGGCTGCTTTCTTCAGTGGCTCCTATTTAAGAATGTTTATATAGGAGAACATCTCGCTCCTTCTTAGAGAACAAGGCTCAGTGCGCTCACCCAGCCCTTCTGACTCATGTGAGCCCGCAGGCCGGAGGCTGCGGGCCAGCCTCAGCCAAACCTTCACGGCTCTGAAGGTCACTGTGAGCTTCCTTTACAGGAAAATCTAAGGAGCCAGGTGTTTGCCCAGCAGCCCTGAGAGCGTGAGCCTGCTCATGAAAGCTGAAAATACAGGTCACTGCCCTAGCCTTGTCTCTTTCTCTCGGTTCTCTGCTGTTCTTGGTCTCCATGACCTTAGGGCTATGAATGAAAACTACTACCGGGGCTGGAAACAATGCTCGCCCGGGAGGGCTGGGGAAGCCTGTCTTTACGAGCTCTTGGAACCACTCCTGGCACTGCACGGTCACATCCAAGCTGTGTGACCTTGAGCAAGTCGGTCAGCCTTTCTGAACTTCAATCCTGTCATCTGCAGGTGACAATAAGCATATTAATGACTTCAAAGGATTCCTATCCTGTTGCCTCTTAGGAAAGTGGGTTCACAGGGCCCAAAGGAAACCAAAGAGTTGCCTGTCCTGAAAGCCATGGAAGAAAAAGTCCAAGGTTATCATGCGACACAGAGCCACAATAAATAATACCAGGGCTCACGATGTACTGCTCACCAACCATGTGCCTGGACTGTGCAGGTGGCCTTATATTCATTGCCTCTTGTCTCCACAAGGATCGTACCAGTAGATATTCTCATGGAGAGAAAAGCAAATAAAGGTCCAGAGAAGTTAAGCAACATCTTTGTTCAAGGTCGCACAGCTCACCCACCCTTCCCACTACAGAGGTGCTCCTCTGGTTGCCCTGGAGCCGAGACCGCGGCCGGGTGGAGTCCTGCTGCCCCTGACCTCACACCCACGTCCTTTCCAAAGGGTTACAGGACATGCCTTTGCAGCTGCACCAGAAGGAGGAGACAAGTTGGGGACCCAAACCGCTCACTCAAGGAAGGATTCCCACCGCAAGCCTCAGACGTTGCTGCTTCAGCTTCTTTCCATGGAAGACACAGGGCTGATCCTCTGCCATGGGGATGCCCTACCACCTCCCTGTAAAACGACCCCAAACTGTGCCCCAGCATCCCCCATCCTGAAGCCACTTGGCCAGCAGTGCCTTCTCCACCGCCCCGGCCCCCCAGCTCCACCTGCCTGCCCTGCCCGGCCTCCTCTGAGGCCCCATCTCCTTTAATCTAATTCTTACGGGGAAAGAAATGCCATATTCATTAAAGTACAGGCTTATCTATTTCATCACAGATCTAAGCTGCAGTGATAAATCCCTAAGCTAAACACACACAAAGGGAAATAGAAAGCTTGAATGCAGATCAGAATTGAGAAGCCAGGGAGGGGTAAGTGTGAACTTTGGCCCCGCTGCTGGCTGTCTCCCTCTCCTACTCAGGGCTCTTCATCCAGAAGACACTGTTCCTGCCTCCTTGCAGGGGTAGGTGGTTGGGCTGAGGCAATGGCCACATCGACGTACTTTCTAGAGAGTTCTGGCAAAGTCTCCACAAATGTTCTATTTAGGAAAAACTGGCTTTGTTGCATCTTGTAAAACTCCTGAATCATCTCAACTGATTGCTGTCTCTTCATTCAGCAGGCACAGGAAAGGATGCAGGGTGCAGGAGAACCCAGAGTTCCCGGCAGTGAAGGTGCGGGGACCCAAAGGTGGACAGGACACTGCTTCGGATTGCAGGGAGCTCACACAGCCGGGGACACAGAGTCAGAGACTCTCCACAGAGGTTTCCCAAAATGTGTTGGCTTTGCTATCGAGGTAAAGTTCTGAGCCCTCCCTACCCGAATCCAAAGTAGGGAAACACAACTCCTTCAGCACTTTGAGACACTTCTACAGGGGTGCCCCAGTGGCCTCACCTGTCCTGTGCATCTACAGTCCACTTATGGATGCAACTAATTGATGTCACTGTGTAAAGTATGGATGGCAACCACAGTGATTCACCACTCAAAATGGCTTTTTATACGGAGGGTTTGTGGTTGAAGGCATCACACAGCCCCAGCCACCTTCCAGGCCACGCAAGGACACGGATTGCTAATGGTCCCCCACAAGCCATTCTTCTCTAGTAGAAGAATTCCCATGTTTTAACTGGTCACGTGGTCACCCAAAATAAAGACTACGCTGGCTAACGTGACATAAGTGGGAACGGTATGGCAACTTCAAACAAGTATTCTTAAAGAAATGCAGTATAATCTTCTTGGCCTTTCCTCCCTCCTGATGCCTGGAATGCAGGCGTGACAGCATGAGCTGGAGCAGCCATCTTGGGCTACGACGTGGAAGCCACATGCTTAGGAAGCCAGAGCAGCCAGATATAAGAAGCTCCCTTATACTGTAGAGTCAGACCATGCCTGGACTGACTTCTTCTACAGGAGAAAGAGAACCTTCTCTTTTGTATCAGCAGCTGTTATGTTAGGTATTCTGTCGTTTGCAGATATATACTTACAATTGCTGCCTCCTGTCTGGTGTATTAGGTAAGAGCATTCATTCTGTCGTTCATTTATTCAAGATGTAGTTATTGCATGACTTCTAAGGGCCAAGATATGTGCACCATGAATACAGTAAGCAAAGCAGACATGTTCCTGTCCCTGACGCACTTAGAGTCTAATGGGTCATTACTGACGCTGCTTAGTTATGGAGAGATAAATCCACGGCTAAATTCAGGTCTAGATCCCTGGGGGAAGAAAGTCTGTACATGCATGTATATGTATATGTACCCTATGGGGTGTGTGTGCGTGTAGAGAGAGCAAGCCAGATTCTTTGACTTCCCTTATAATTGCTGTGGCAACAGCCACTGGACAGCCCAGCCCAGCTCAGCTCATCTGCCAACACTCAGACCCTTCCTCATTTTCTTTTGGCTAAGAGTTCTCAGCTATTCGTTCCAGGTCCTTGCACTGGCCTAGCCATTCTCATCAACCATTTGCTCTGGCCAAAATCTCTGAAGTCATCTGTGACTCCTGTCTTGCCGTCATACCCTCCATATAATCGATTAGCAAATGCTGTCACTTCTACCTTCAAATGCACTCCTCATTAGATACTAGTATTGCAACGAAGATGAATTTCATAAATCTAGTCGTTGTTTCACGGTGATGTAGGAGAACGTCCTTGAATTTAGAAGATACACGATTAGAGGAGTGGGGAGTGAAGAATCATGATATATCTGCAACTTACTCTCACATGGTTCAGTTCTGATGACGCTGATTGCTGAGGCAAATGTTAACCAATGGTGAAGGGCATACACGTGTCCACTGCATCATTCAGTCACTTGAAAATATTCCACTGGTTTAAAATTATTCAGTACAAGATATTAAGAATAAATAAATAAGCCCTGAAGCTGAGCCTTTCTTAGGTCCTGCATCCTGGGTCCAAGCCTCCATCTCTTTCCCATCTCCTGGCTGGTGCAATAGCTTCCACCTCCTCCTAGCATCTCGTTCCCTCCATCTTTGCCTGTCCAGGATCTGTGCTGAACCACAGTGAGGAACAGAGTGATTAGGTAAAACACAGGACAAGTCACATCACTGCTCGGCTGCAAGCCCTACAACACTCCATATCACACCCAGAATGAAACCCAAGACCCTCACATGACCCGTGAAGCCCCACCTCTCGGACCTCCTCCACTACTGTGTCTCCACCCTGGTTCTCTCCGCTTCAGCCACTCTGGTCTTTCCGTTCCCCAAACACGCCTGGCAGCGCTCACCTCCACCCAGCACCTGGTCACACGTGGTCTGTTCTCTGTCATTCAGGTCCCTGCTTCAGTAATTCGACCAGTAATGGGGTCTCTTCTTCAAATCAGGCTTCTTCCCCCCAATCCCCATCCCTGGCTACTCCCCTTTCCTGCCCTACTTCTCTCAAAGCGCTTCCCATTACCTGATTTTGTGCTGTGCGTTTATGAGTTTCTTTTCTATCTCCTCCATCTGAATGTAAGTGCTGAGACTAGGGACTTGGCTTTGTCCCCTCCCACATCCCCGGTGCCTGACACCCAGTAAAGGACCAAAGTTTTTGTATGAACGAAGGGATCAGTGTACCTTGAGTCCCACCCTGACCTCCCCCTTTCCTTCCTCCCAAGTTGCTGCCAGGGGCTGTGTTCCTTGTGCCTCCGCCTCTCTGCACCTCTCACCTTAGACCCTCACAGGCCTCCTCTGCGAGCCCCCTTGCAGGGTGCAACCTCATCCCACCCCTAACCCCCATCATCATCCCCAATAAGCCATATGGCACCTCCCCAGCAGGCACTCCCGCCCCTTCCCACGGAACTCCCGCCCCTCCCAGGGACACAGCCCTTATGTTTAGAGAAGGAAAGAGAAAAGTCTCCTGCTCGGAGCAGCCTTCTCCAACAGGACACGGAGTTCCAGCTCCTTCTGGCCTTTGCCCCAGTTCTTTCATCACCACTGCCTGTTTACAGAAAAGCCACAACCAACAACTCCAAAGGAACTGAGGACCCTTAAGCATCCCTGCCTTCCAGGCTCTTGCGGCTCCCAGGTCACCAGCCAGGGACACCCTCCTGTTTACTCCTACCATCCTTCAAGGCACTCGCCCTAACCAGGCCTGCGAACCTTCTGAACACGTGGCTAGTTCTGGTGAGGCATCTGTATGGCTGGTTATCTTTTTACTGTATAGGCTGGTCTTTCTGCTCCCGAATTTAAGCTCCCAAGGCGGGGTCTGTGTCTTATCCATCTCCTGGCTCAGCACATAGTGGGTGCATCACATCTAGTGATGGGTGGCTGGATGCCACCTCCTCTTCCATCATTGGTCCTAAATATCCTTTACTGTGTGGGATGGACTTGGGGCTCCCTGGGGAAAAAGACCCCTAATGCCCGCTTGGATAGAGGCTTGGTTCCCCTTGCCCTGGGACCTCTCACCCTTTGCAACCCCAGTGCCCGGCCGTGCACCCACTGCCTCCGGTCCTTCGGTCACTGGTCCTGCCGGCCCAGTGCCCTCTTGCACTGTGCTCTGTCGGTCCTCGGTTTTGCCAACTCGCCGAGGTCACTGTGAATTCTAACCCTGTCTGCAGTGCTACGGCCTTCCTTCTTCCCTGCACTTTGATAACCGCCAGAACATATTCTAAATCCTCCTGCTTCCTGGGCGTGGTGAGTAATTAGAGGGCCAGCTCAGCCAGCGGCCCTGCCCACTCCCCGGCCACATGGTGAGATCGGGCTCCGTCTGGCCCCCATGCAGGCTGCCTCCCCGGCCAGGCTGCCCAAGCTCGTGTAGCTCCCAGGCAGGACCAGGCCCTGGGGGCCCAAAGGATGTGTTGGGCACGGCTGGCTGGCCAGGGCAAGGGCAGTTCCTCGGACTCCTGCAGGCTCTGCTTCTCAAGGCAACCCTGTGCTGGGAAGAGCCATCACCCAGCATCCCACCCAGGACTGGAACACAGCTCGGGACTCACTCTCTAAATGGCTTTAAACTCTGAAGTAGGAAGGAAACCTTCCACTCATGACCAGCCTGGCACTGAAGATGGAATGGTGATTTGGCCGCATCTGGGCTCTGACCCCGGGGGTCACAGTATCCAAAGAGGAAGACGAGTCAGTGTAGCCACTAACCAAGTGAGCTCAGGACCGGGCCGCCTGGGTCAGATCCACATCTGCCGCCGACAAGCCGGGCCCCAGGTACCGGCTGCCTCACGGCTCCCAGCCCTGCAGCCCCCATCTGCTGGGGCGTGGGAGGACCCACAGGGTCAGCCCTCAAATGCCAGCTACTCTCCCCAGTACATTCTCAGAAAGGGAAAACCTTAGAAGTTGCTAGGCCAGCACCCCCAGCCCCCAGCTGAAAATGCCCAATGGCTCCCCCCGCCCCGCTGCTTAAAGCCTCCTGGGGTGAGTGCCCCGTTTGTGGCAAAAGGTGGTCTGTCCTGGAGCTGAGGGGCTGGCGTCATGAGAACATCTGCCCCGGGGCTGAGCACACACGGCCTCCTCCGGCGCCCTCCCTGCCAGCCCAAGTCCACGCACCAGGCAGCCAGGGCCGGGCGCGGACCCACGGCCAGGGGACAGGCTCCACGGAGCTGCAGGGGCTCCCAGGGCCCTGTCTGCACCTCCAGTCAGCTGGACCTCAGGGCATGGGCTCTGGGGTCAGACTGCCCACCTTCAGAGCCCAGAGCAGCCCCTCCTGGTCGTGTGACTCTGGACAGGCTTCTGAAGCCCCCGACCCTCAGTCTCCCTGTCCGCAAAAAAGGGGGCCTGACCATAGGCGGCCTGCTTGGGTCACTACAAGACTTAAATAAGTCACCGCGTGGAAGGTTCTTTAAAAAGCACTGTCCGTTGTGAATATCTTTAAAGACCAGGGTTCTCCGGCTTCCTGGCAGCCGCAATCCTCCCCTGGGACGCACAGGGCACGGGTGTCTACAGTAGGACACACTAAGGACACAAGCCGGTCACCCCCCTGGACCCGGATCCGAGGGTTTTTTTTCAATGCAATTGTAAAACTGCCGTTTCCAGAGATACCGACTGATTTGCTCTGTTTGTTCAGACCAAACAGAGGGTCAACTACACCCGCATGACTCTCTCACATGACCTGCTGTTCCCCACGTGGGACATATTGGTCCTTCTGACCCAAACACAAGATTTCTAACGCGCGGTTCACAGCTTGCGTGTGCCAGGTCCTGAGATGGGCTGACGGTGGACGTGTCCTAGGGGGACCGCATAGCACAGAGGTCCAAACCAGGGCCGACGCCCTGCACCCACTCCCCCAACTCTGCAGTGATGGGCGCCAGGGGCGGGTGGGGGGCGCTGACCCAGCCAGGAGTCAGGGGCCATGAAAGGGAAGCCAAGACCTGGGAGAGAAGGAGGAATAGGGAGGTTGAGAGTGGACAGAAAGAATGTTCCAGACAGAGCGAAGAGCAGAGCATCGTGTGTAGCCTGGGAAGCAGAGAGAACTCGCCCCCTAGGAACCGAGTGGGTCTGGGTGGCCAGAGCTTTGGCTTTGGTGGAAGAGGGGTGAGAGGCCCATTCTAGCAGCAGAGCCCAGCAGAGCCTGCTCCCCGGACCCCCAGGGCTGCCCGCCGAGCTGCGGGGAAGGGGATGGAAGTCGGAGTGCTGGGGCCGAGGGGTGGGCGGGAGAAGCGGAAGCAGAGGCAGCGGGTGTAGACAACTGTTTTGCAAAAGCTCAGCTGTCAAGGAGAGAAGCAGCAGGTGGGAGGGTGTGAAACGGAAAGAGGGCTCCCCGCCTGCGTTAAGGTGGGGGGAGCACACTGACACCTAGAGGAACTGAGTTGGTAGAGATGGGGGGCGGGGGGGTCGGGATCAAGGGAGCAGGTCGTCTGAGGACCAGAAGTAAACGGGATCTGAGACACAGTGGAAGGAGGAGATGCCATCAGCAGACGTAACCTGGGGGTGTCCACACCCAGGGAGACATTTAGAACCCTGAGTTTGTCATTATGGGGGTGCTGGCCACCCCTCCTAGCAATGCATCACTTGTAATACAGAAAGCACGCTTTCTACATCATCACCTGGGTGGCAGATAAAACCACCAAGAAGGTCAAGCTGAGGACCCTGGTCTCCGCCAGGACATGGTAATTCATCAACCCTCTTTAGGGCCACTGACTCCCCCACGGCATCCTGGTGAGGCATGTGTCCCTATTCACATGTCACATGGAAGCAGAGGTCCCCTGGAAGGCGCCTGTGGCTTGCAGAGGGCAATGAAGAACTGGGGTCGACACGACAGCCACGGGCCCGATCCGGCCCACCGTCTATTACTGTAAACAGCGTTTTATGGGAACACAGCGGTGCCTGCTCTTTTACGTATCACTGTGGCACAATCGGGTAGTTGCAACGGAGATCTTACGGCCGCAGAGTCTAAAACATTTACAATCTGGCCCTTTTCAGAAAAAGTTCGCCAAGCCCTGCTGAAGAGCCCTGGACTAAGGTCTGTCAGCTTGTCCAAGCTCAGGTGGGATGTGGGCCTTGGCTTGTCTGACTCTGAAACGCACAGGCTACTGCTGCTGCACCTTGCCTTCTTTATCAGGAGGGTGTCTTCTTGTGGAAGAAGAAATTCGACAAAGTTCTCCCATTAACCCACCTTGATATTAGAAATGCTAACTGGTTATCTATCCTGCTTCTCAACAGAGCCCACGTCCACTACTCGGCAACCAAGGTTGTCTTATTAAACCAGACATCAGATCAGCATAGACAACATCCACACTCTACCCTGGCCTCCAAAACCCTGCGCGACTGGCCTGTGTCTACCCCTCTGTTCTCATCACACACCTGCCACTCTACCTGTGTCTGCTTTCTGTTCCTTGAACAGGCCAGGTTTGCTCACGCCTCAGGGCCTTTGCACGTGCTGGTCCCTCTACCTAGAATGTTCCTCCTCCAGCTCTCTCCAAGGCTGGCTCCTCCTCGTCAGCTGGGTACCAGCTCAAATGCCCCCTCGTAGGACCAGACTATCAGAAGTGCCCAGGGCAGGGGGTGGCAGAGGGATGGAGTGGGAAGTTGGGGTTAGCAGATGCAAACTATCATATATAGGACGGATAAACCACAAGGTCCTACTGTAGAGCACAGGGAACTCGATTCCATATCCTGGGATAAACCATAATGGAAAAGAAGATGAAAAAGAATGTACGTGTGTGTAAAACTGAAGCACTTTGCTGGACAGCGGAAGTCATCACAGCACTGGAAATCAACTGTACTTCAATCAAATAAAAACCTGTTTTAAAAAGTGCCTTCCTCTCCCAGCCTTCCTCTGGCACATCAGCTACCCGCCTGTGTCCTGAGCACTTCGCACCCTCTGAAGTTATGTACTTGTTTACTTTTATGTCTCCTCCGTTACAATGTAATCTCCCCAAATGGTGAGGATTTTTGCTCAAGACTGAAACTTGAACTCAAGTAGACACTCCACACCCTTAACAGTTAAACCAGCCCTGACCCAAGTCAACGGGATGCAAAGCACAGCTGTGACCCACATAGGTAATTTCACACTCCTTAGTCGTCAGGTTAAAAAAAAAAAATGAGAAGAAACAGATGAAATTAATTTAATAATAGATTCTATTTAACCTGATAAATCCAAAACATTATCATTTCAAATGTAATCAATATAAAAAATTATGGAGGTATTTTACATTCTTTTTTTCACACCAACTCTGAAATCTTGTGAGGCTCTGAGACACATTTCAAGCACTCAACAGCCACATGTGGCCTGGTGCCCAACAGAGGAGAGAGTGCAGTCTTAAAACAGTGTTTTCCTCTGTCAAATGCTACCTGATCACTTTGCATTAATACCCACTTAATCCCCACAGCAGCCCTAGGAGGGAAACACAATTATTAACCCCATTTTACAGATGGGCAAATAAAGGCAGAGTCTGGATTCAAACCAGACAGTCTGGTTCCACACTGTCTGCTTTTTTTTTTGTTTTTTTTGTTTTTTTTGTTTTTTTGTTTTTTTGTTTTTTTGGAAAAGTCTTTATTTTATCTTTGTTTTTGAAAAATAGTTTTCTGATTATAGACATCTATGTGGACATTTTCTTTCAGCATCTTATATTTGCCATTTCATTGACTTTTGTTGTGAAATGTTTCAGTTGAGAAGTAAAAAGTAACTCATCATTTTCCCTCACTATGTAATGTAATTTTTCCTCCCTTTGGCTACTTTTTTTTTTTTTTTAACATCTTTATTGGGGTATAATTGCTTTACAATGGTGTGTTAGTTTCTGATTTATAACAAAGTGAATCAGCTATACATATACATGTGCTCCCATGTGTCTTCCCTCTTGCGTCTCCCTCCCTCCCACTCTCCCCCTCCCACCCCTCCAGGCTGTCCCAAAGCCCCGAGCTTATATCCCTGTGCCTTGCGGCTGCTTCCCCCTAGCTATCTACCTTACTACGTTTGTTAGTGTGTATATGTCCATGACTCTCTCTCGCCCTGTCAAAACTCACCCTTCCCCCTCCCCATATCCTCAAGTCCGTTCTCCAGTAGGTCTGCGCCTCTATTCCTGTCTTATCCCTAGGTTCTTCATGACATTTTTTCCCCTTAAATTCCATATATATGTGTTAGCATACGGTATTTGTCTTTGTCTTTCTGACTTACTTCACTCTGTATGACAGACTCTAGGTCTATCCATCTCATTATAAATATCTCAATTTCATTTCTTTTTAAGGCTGAGTAATATTCCATTGTGTATATGTGCCACATCTTCTTTATCCATTCGTCCGATGATGGGCGCTTAGGTTCTTTCCATCTCCGGGCTATTGTAAATAGAGCTGCAATGAACATTTTGGTACATGACTCTTTTTGAATTTATCCACCACCTAAATTGCTTCTCATTCTTGGCTGAAGCCATGGATGAATCCAGTAACAGAAGAGGCCCCACAGCATACAGCCTGAAGCCCAGGCTTGGGTTCTAATCCTCCCCCTACCAATGACTATGGATGTGACCTTGGGCAAGTTCTCCTATCCCCCTGTCCTCCATCTTCCCATCTGTAAAATGGGAGTAACAACGATAGCACTTCACAGAGCTGTGCTGATTCAACGATGCAATGTCAGTAACACACATACAATGGTACTTCATATTAACTATATTATAAGCACCAATCAGTGTTACTCTGTTATCAGGCATTAGTGATGGCTCTTCTCTCCTACCAGCCTTGACTCAGTGAACTTCCTGGGTTTTCCAGACCCTGCAAGGAGGCGATAGTAATAGCGACTGCCCCACATGGTTGCTGTGGTCAGCCTTCCATCCACCCTACATCATCCCTGGGCAGAGATCTGCTGGGACCAATGGCTGCAGGAACAGGGCATGGGGTAGAGGGAAGGGAGGTGATGTAACATCTGGGCAGAGAATAAGGAGACTACACTTGGAAAAGGCCAATAGCAGTCCACAGGGACAGTGTCCAAACAACAGGTACAGTTTGGGGAAGAAATTACTGCCAAGAGAAAACTCAGGAGTGACGGAGGATGGCCAAGAGAGATGGAGAAGAGGCAGTTGAGGACAGAGAGGATGGTCATGGTGATGATGGAGATGAAGACGGCTACCAAGCCCGGGCTCGGAGCCAAGCCGGGGCCGAGCACTTAAAACACGGGGGCCCTTCCATCCAACTTCTTCAATGGCCCCGTAAGGAAGGTGCTAGCCATTCTCACGTCCCAGAGCCAAGAGTCACACCCGGGTCTGTTGAGCTGCACACACCACATTCCATCTCCAACGCTGGAGCCCGGGTGTGGAGGCCTGGCACGACCACCTCCCACCTGGGTGACCTCTGTGTGCCTCAGCTTCCTCCGAGGCCAAGGGCAGGCTCGGTCAGCTGAGCTCACCATCCCCTTAGAGCTCTGAAGTCTCATGGGGCAATCAGCTCAGCCTCTTCTAGGATAAGACAGTCCTGTTCCCCTGGGGATGACTGAGCAAAGAAAAGTCCCATTGCCCATTAGGGGCTGAGGTTGACCAGAAGTTTCCCAGAGTTCAGGTGCATGGTCCAGGCTGTCGGGCTTTACCTGCAGCCTTAAACCTGTTCCTGGGAAGATGAACTCAGAGCTACCTGCGCTTCTAAGACCTCTGTAAAGAAGACTTTCTTGGCAGAGTGAACAGAATGGGCAGGGCCCCCGGGTGTCAGTCTCTCTTGAGCCCAGCCAGGGAAGCAAAGCTCCCAGCCTCTGGCCACACTGAGGCTTGGAGTCCTGGGTTGGCCCCAGATGGGAGGAGCGAAGCTGTGGGGCTTGGGGAGAAGCATGGGCACTGGAAACCAGGGCCTCCCAGCTCAGCTCTCCACTGGATGAACAGCCCACGAGGCTGTCAACGTGACCAACCCCTTGCTAATTCTGCAGACAGGGCAGCAGAGGGGCACAGCCTTGATGAGAGCTCTACAGCGCTCAGGTAGGCAACGCACACCTACAGGCTGGCTCCTACATCCATCCAAGGGAAGGACCATCTTGTCATTCCCTGCAAATAGTCACTGAGCAATTACAATGATCTTCCAGGCAATGTTCTTGGATCTGAGATGCCACAGCGAAAAAGGACAAAACCCTTGCCTACATCGAGCTTACATTCCGGTAGGGACAGAGACAATAAACCAGTGAACTTACCAATATATGACGTCAGATGGCGTAGGGGCTCGGATGAAAATAAAGCAGGGGACAGGAAAAGATGAGGAGGTTAGGAAAGGTGGTACCACCTGAGCATCAACTTTCACAGCACAAATATCTGGTGCTGGAAAGTTTCCGGCCACAAAACGGGGGGGGGGGATACCCCGAGGCGAGAACACGCGCGGCATGAGGAGGGTCTGGCATCTGGATCCCGGAGAGAAAGGCAGAAGGTAATAGGAGCTGAGCTCAAGAGAGCAGCGAGGGGCCGGGCCATGCAGCGCCGTGACTGAGAGCCCCTCCGTCAACTGTCCAGCCTTCATTCTTGGTCTCCGCGAACCTTGGAATCGTGCCCCTCGGCTCCCTCGGTCTGCTGCTAACGCACGCGGCTTTGACAGCGGGCAGATGACTGACGGCCCGGGTACACAACTCACAGTGGTGTGTAGCTGGGGCATAAGTACTTACTTCCTCCAGCAGACGCCACTCTTGATCATGGGAAGTTGGGTATCAAGGCTCTGGAAACTTAATACACGAAGTCATTGCTACAGCAAGGGATGGGTACACCACTCTCCCCCCAGCTGCCCCAAGACAGGCTCTTTAAGAGTGAGTCAGGCCAGGTGGACACGCGAGGTCCCCACTCCTTCCCATCTATGAAGCCCAACGCGAGCCTCTGAGATCCTGGGCTCGGGGGACCTGCAACTGCAGACGTGATACGTTTCCTGATGCCTGGCTCTGCTTGGCCTGCTAATCAATTCTGACAGTCGGCACTTGGTATCCACCGGATTGGTTCTAGAACTGCCACGGATACCACATCCGAGGATTCAACCACCTGCAGACAGTAAACACAGTAAAGGATCCAGGGTGGTTGAATCCGTGGATGGAGGGCCAACCATATGTCTGCTTGCGCCTGCTTCTGCCCAGGTGTCCCCATTCATAGTTGCAGACTGACCCCATCCCTCTCTCAGATGAGCCCAGGCCCTCTGCTCCGTCCTGCCCACCTGCCATGGAGAGGACTCAACCCTGCAGCCCAGTAAGAAGGACCAGCCAAGCTCTATCTTGATGTGAACTCGAGTCTTGATGTGAACTCAAACTCCACAGTCCTCGAGGATGTTTGCCTTATTTGATAATCTCCCTCTAGCTCTGGTTCTCAGTTTGCGAACAGTGGAACCGTGTGGGAAGTTTTTGAAAAATGCTAATGCCTAGGTTCTAGCCCAGACCAATTAAATCAGAATCTTTGGGACATTAGCATTAGTATTTTCAGAATATCCTACATCATTCCAATGCACAGTCAGGGCTGAGGCTCGCTGTGCGAAAGGGATCTTCTTCAACTTTAACGTGTGTACAGATCACCTAAAGATCTTGTTAAAATGCAGATTCTGAACCAATAGGTCTGGGGAAGGGCCCAAGAGTCTGCATTTCTAACCAGCTCTCATGGCATGCAGTCACTACTGGTCCGTAGACCACACTTTGAGTAGTGAGGGTCTAGAGGCAGCCAGATTTGCGGGGTGGGAGATGGAAATGGGCTTCACCGATTTTCTGGGTGCAAAGTAAATGTCCAGTATTGAAGTTCCTTTTAAAGTTGGAAAGGGATTTCTGAAAGAGTTAGGTTAGGGTAAAGGGCTCTTATAGAAGGAAAGAGGAATTTTCTGCTAATGTGGAAACAGGAGCTCCTATAGCTAAGAAATGCTACAGGATCCACTGTGTATTGTAAAGAAAGTACCTAACAGACTACCCAGCACATAGTGGGTACCATATATTCATGGTACCATTGTTTTTATTAAGACAGGACCCTCACTCCATTCCCTAAACCAAACAAAAAAATATATATATATATATTTTCGTTTGGTTGGTTTTGGTATGGTATGCTTTTGACTTGCAAGAGCCCCGTAAAGCCCTACAAGCCCTTTCATCCTCAAAGGATGTGCTGCAGGCAGGGGCCAAGCACAGAAGGCTTGGGGCCGGGGGCTTTCATCCCAGACACGGCCTCATGGACCCTGCCTGGTCTAAGGATACCAGTGCCTTTATTTCTCTCATTAATTGGATTTGTTTGCCTTGAGTTGGGCAAAACTCCATAACCCAGCGGCCATGGCTAAAATTGAGGTTTGTTACATTAAGGACCTATTTTAAGTGCTCTCCTTGGTTTAACTTATTAAACAACTCCACACAGCAGGTACTTTTAGTCTCAAGGGCAGATGAGGAAACTTAGAAAGACAAAGAAACTTGTCCAGGTCACATACATAGCATGTGACAGGGTCAGAAAATAAACTGAGACGCATATGTCAGAGCCCATGTTTTTCCACGGCTTCTCAAATTTTACTTGCTATGGGATCTCATGAAAACGCAGGTTCTCCATCGGTGAGATGGAGCCTGAGATTCTGCATTTCTCACAAACGGCTGATGTGGCTGGTCCTTGGACCAGTATTTTGAGTAGCAAAACTACTCATATGCTATGATGCCTCCTGGGATTTCTGTCCTCAAGATCCCTCTACAAGACTCTTGCCACCATCCTCCTACGATCGGTGATCTGTGGATTTGACCAGTGGCAAAAATCACAGTAAATCACCACCTTGAACACCTGTACAAAGTTCTGTTTAGACGTCTGCTCAAAATGCAGTCTTCTGTGACAAAGGATCAGCTATTCGGAAAAGCAGCTGTGTCCATTACAAGCTGTAGATGTTACAGACAGTTATGAAATTACTTTTAAATATAAGCATCACCACTGAGAATGCTTTCTGGGCCAGGGAACAATTCCCATCTCTAAAAGCCAAGTAAAGAGTTCCAATTTGAGAAATACATAGGAGGGATTTCTCAAAACATAGGAGTGAATCATTTAACTTTAAGCTTCTCTTCTCAGATTAACAGAGGAGAGGCTGTATATAGGAACCAGAAGAAATGACAAATCTTCCCTCCCTGTGAGAGGCATTTAAGGGCAAATCTAGACCATCCACTTAATCAGTCTGGACTCAGTGGCTGGGAACTGGCTGGTTTGTGAATAAGACAGAGAAAATTGGAAGAGAGAGGGATGAAGGTAAGCTCCCAGGGGTACTTTGGGTACCAGAGTGACCTGAAGTACCAGAATCACAGACAACGTTCTGGAGGAGCCTGACTTCAAAACATTAGTTAGAATGGAACCTCTCTGCAATGTCCACAGCCCAGTGATTCCCAAACTCTGCTCCCTATTAAAATCACCTCCTGCTCAGGCCACGCCCCCACATCAATTAAACTATGATCTCTGGGGGTGGGGCCCAGGTCCCCTTAATTTTTAAAGCTCCCCAGGTGATTCCAATGTGCAGCCGAGTTTGAGAACTACTGGCAAAACCTTTCAGTGTCTTCCTTCATAAAATAAAGGAATCCATCTGGACGAGTGGTTCTTTATTCTGTCTTGCACGTTAGAATCACTTCCAAGTGATTTTTTAAAATACTGCTGCCAGCAGCATCCCTAGAAATTCTGGTTAATTTGTGAGGCCCAGGCACCAGCATCATCAGCATTTTTAAGAGCTTCCCCAGGTGATTCTACTATGCAGTGAGGGAGACAACTACTGGTCTCAGGGTTTTTGCCCACTTCTTCTATTGCTTACATTTTAAACATCTATGATATTCAGGCTAAAAATGCATCTTAGACTTTTTGAAAAGGTGGATCTCTCATCCTTACTTTTAAGTCAGGAATTTTTAACTTCAGAAGGGTCTATGAATCCCCTTAAATCCTATGCAAAATGCTGGATGGATATATATATTCATATGTATATATTTGGGGGAGGCAAATGTCCTTAACTTTTATCAGAGTCTCAAATGACTTAACTCTTATTACCTTAAAGGCAAGTATGTGATTTCTGATTTAATAAATTTAAGAAAATTAAAGAATGAATGGAAAACCAATTTGGTTTCAACAGCACATCTGCCAGTTTGAATTTGGGACACTTCTATTGCCACCTAGTGGCTGCATATCTTTATTGCAGGTTTAGTTCAGACCATATAGCCCATCCTTTGAAAAGCTATAGGGTGACATATGTGAAGATTCCAAATCCAAGTATCAAAGCAGAAGCTGTGTCTGAGACTGGAGTCAGTAGTAGACTGGTAATGCTCACAGTAAGAGATGAGCTCCCCACCTGCACTTATAAGGAGACCATCCACTGAGATACTTTGGATTCATGTCCCAAACTGGATTAGGACACTAGGGTTTCTAGACCTGACCGTTGTTACCTACATGCCTCAGTTTGACTGCCAGTTTGCTTTCTTACCAACTGTATGTGCTTGGGAAAATTACTGAGCCTTTCTGTTCCACATATAAAAAGAAGATAATACAAGCACTTCTAAGATTGCTGTGAAAAATAAGTAAGACAATACACGTAAAATGTTCAGCATAACCCTTGGCACAGCACAAGATCCCAATAAATCTGAGGTTATATCATTTATCATTATTTCCTTGCTTTGTTTATTGTTCCACATGGGTTACAATAAAGACCAAGTAAAGAGCAAAAGGTATATTACAATCACATGGCAACTCATCATATATCCAGAGAATCCACAGAGCACAGAAAAGAGTAACCCTACAACACAGACATAATCCTTACTTTCAGGAAGTGCCCTTTGAACATAATCCTTACTCTCAGGAAGTCCCTTTGAGATTCCGACAGTTCATCCGTCTCTACGTCTGAGTGCAGCCACTTCTTGTCAGATATCTACCTTCCCACCATGTGAGCAAGAGGGTGACCATACTCCACCACCAAGGCTACTGCAAGCTCCTTTCAGGGAAGAGGATTACGCAGACATTCACTAAATCACAGACGCCCTAAACCAACAGCTCTGCTCCAGCCTGGACACTCACCGGCGGCAGTCTCCCACGCCACTCTCTCTGCAGGGGAACAGTCCCCAGACTCTTCCACAAGCCACCTGCCCAGGGCTCCAGGACCGGCTCCTGCCCAGCTGAAGCAGAAATACCACCGAAACTTCTCACCAGCCTCAGCAAAGATGCAAGGTGATCAGCTCTCACTTACCTGGAGTCTGCTTGGCCGTGCGCACGGGAGTGTAGTGGTTTTTCGAGGATGATCTGACCGGCGTGTTCTCTTTGGGAGAGCTATCGATAGCCGAGATAGTTTCTCTTTCACAGTGTGCTATGGGGATTGGTCCCTGTTGTCTTAAGATGTCGGCCAGAGCCCTGAAAGAGGAGGAGACCACACAGTGAGATCCACCGAGCTGGTGAGTGCAACCACAAAGGAAGCTGGGCTACTATCATCGGCCCTTTGATGGACGGAGACCCAGTGTTCAGTTACAGTCACAGCATCATCTGGTGCTGGTCTCAGTGGGGATACAGGGGAGAGGCTTCCATGCCTGGGGTACAGGCACTAAAAGGCTGTGATTAAGGTTTCCTTCTTTCATTCATTTCACACCAATCAACTCTGAGCCCTTTCAAAACGCTGACTCCCCAAATAAGCCCGTATGCCACACAGATACGATAGCAACTGGCCCGTGGAATGCCAATTCAGTGAAGGGCAGCCACCACTGGCCTCAAGTTCAGTGGCAGGTGACTAATATCAGGGGGACCAATTTCCCCATGGAAAGACACACACTGAGGAGCATGTACTCTCCACGGGTGACCCAAGTAAGTACAAAACAGAGCTCCCCTTGTCAAAGAAAGGTGTGATTTAGCTGCAAAGACAGGACATACAGATAAAATGATAAATATCAGAACACACGGATGGTGCAGACAGTGAATGCAGCTGAAGCTTAGAGGAAGAAGCAATCACAGACACAGGGAGGAAAGAGAGATGCACAGAGATGCTGCTGTAGCTGGAGAGGTCCATGCCCTCTGCAAGGGACCCATGTACCCTGAGAGCAGCTTCTATTCACCCAACGCCTCTCTTCAACAGCCAAACATATGTTTACTGAGGACTCAGCATGCATTAGTCACAGCAGAGACAGAGGTAAAGAGAACACAATTCCTGCCCTCTAGGGGCTCAGCATTTAGGGGAAATCGCTCCCCGACCTGGTTTGGAACAGGACTCCCTCTGTGGGTGGGACAGGTGATACCACTGTCAGTGGGAAACAGACATGCAGGTATGTTCTGAGGAGCCACAAGGGACCGCCATCGGACACTGTCATTTCAGGGCCAGGCGCCCCATTCTGAGTGCACGAGCCAGGAGGAACTCTTCCATCTACCTGGGTCCCTGAGGGGTGGGCGAGGCACCACGCCCCAGGCCTCCCCCGGCCAGCCCGGCCCACCTGAGACCTGGCTACACCCAGCCCACTCTGAGGCTTCAGTCCCCTGGAATTCCAGCTCCCCACACCCTGCCTCTGGCGAAAAGTAACAACCAACCACGGCAGTTTAAAACGTGCCTGGGAGTGGAGAATTTCCCTTCATTATTCCGCCCCTGACATGCTGAACCTTCCTCGGAGAGGACCATCAAACTGGTAATCTTATCATTTAGTGGCATTTATATAGCACTTTCAGATTTTCCAAATGCTTTCCTCGCACTGGCCTTCTTTTTTCTCAGGCTCTAAGGGAAAAAGCAGACACACGTCACCACCCCATTCACTTCTGTGGACCAAGAAGTGAGGGAGGGGAAGACAGAACCTCACTAGTTTGGTAAAGGAAGTCCAGGCAGACCTGGGGCCTGGAATAAGAAAAAACAATGCCCTACCAAATCAAGAGATTTGGGTTCTAATCCCAGCTCTGCCCGTGATGAGTTGTAAATCTTTGGGCAGATTTGTTAACCTCTGAAGTCGAAATTTTAATCTTTTTATCCCCCATCAGCAAAACAAAGGGTTTAAACTAACATGACCTCTAAGATCCCTTTTAATTCCAAAATGTGATCAATATTTTATATACTTTTTAACCACACATCCACGCACGTTACCTTGATTCCTTCACCCTTCTGTTTATCAAAGGCACTTTCCTACCATCTTTCTATGGTAAGGAAACAGTGACTTAAAAGTTATAACAGAGGGCTTCCCTGGTGGCACAGCAGCACTTTCCTACCATCTTTCTATGGTGAGGAAACAGTGACTTAAAAGTTATAACAGAGGGCTTCCCTGGGGGCACAGTGGTTAAGAATCCGCCTGCTGACGCAGGGTACATGGGTTCGAGCCCTGGTTCGGGAAGATCTCACATGCCGCGGAACAATGAAGCCCATGTGCCACAACTACTGAGCCTGCGCTCTAGAGCATGCAAGCCACAACTACGCGCCTAGAGCCCATGCTCCGCAACAAGAGAATCCACCGCAGTGAGAAGCCCGCGCACCACAACAAAGACCCAACGCGGCCAAAAATAAAAATAAAGTTATAACAGAAATACAGACCAATGGAATCAAATTGAAGAGTCCAGAAATAAACCCATACGTCTACGTTCAACTGATTTTTAACAAGGGTGTCATGATCACGGGGAAAGAAGTTCCTTCAACAAATGGATATCCACATGCAAAAGAATAAGTTGGATTCTCAAAATGGATCATAGACCTAAATATTTAGAGCTAAAACTATAAACTCTTAGAAAAAAACTGAGAAGTAAATCTTTGTGACCTCGGATTTGGCAATGGTTTCTTAGATATGACGCCAAAAGCACAAGGAAAGAAAGAAAAAAACAGGTAAACTAGGCTTCATCAAAACTAAAAACGTTTCTGCATCAGAGCAGCTTGAAGAAAATGAAAGACACCCACAGAATGGGAGAAAATATTTGCAAATCATATTTCTGCTAAGAGATTTGCATCCAGAATATATAAAGAACTCTTAAAATTCAACAATAAAAACCAAACAACCCAATTTTAAGATGGGCAAGATATAATCAGACATTTCTCCAGAAAAGGTACACATGAAAAGTAGCTCAACATCACTAATCATCAGGAAAATACAAATCGAAAACACAATGAGATAACCCTTTACACCCACCAGGATAGCTATAACCAAAAAGAAAATACCAAATGTTGGCAAGGACGTGGAGAAACTGGAGCCTTTATAAACTACTGGTGGGAATGTGAAACGGTGCAGACCCTTTGGTAAACAGTCTGGCAGTTCCTCAAAATATTAAATAGAGTTACTATATGGCCTAGCAATTAAAATACTCCTAGGTATATGCCCAACAGGAATGAAAACATATGCCTACACAAAACTTGTATATGAAAGTTCATAGCAGCATTTTTTTTTTACAGAGGCCCATTCAAGTTGGTTTGTGCATATTTTATTTTATTTATTATAATACATCAGTGAAACGTTTTATTTCTATTTTTTATTTTATTTTTTGCGCACACTGCATGGCTTGCAGGATCCTAGGTTGCCGACCAGGGATTGAACCCGGAGCCCAAGCAGTGAAAGCGCTGAGTCCTAACCACTGGACTGCCAGGGAATTCTCCATGGAAGTAACCCAAATGTCCATCAACTGAAGAATGGATAAACAAAATGTAGCATATTCGCACAATGTATTATTATTTAGCCTTAAAAGAGCAATGATGTTCTGATATGTGCTACAACATGAACGGACCTTGAAAACATGCTAAGTGAAAGAATCCAGTCATGAAGGACCACGTGTTATGATTCTGTGTATATAAAATATGCATATTAGGCAGATCCACAGCTACAGAAAGTAGATTGGTGGTTACCAGGGGCTGGGGGAGGGGCAAATGAAGAAGGATTGCTAATAGGTACACGTTTTCTCTTGGGGATGATGAAAATGTTCTAAAATCAGCTAGCGGTGATAGTTGGACAACTCTGTGAATGTATAAAAATCACTGAATTGGACGATTTAAAACGTAAGGATGAATTTTATGGTAGGTGAATCATAGCCCGATAAAGCTGCTATTACAAAAAGAAAGCTTATATTCTTTTTCTTGCCTCTCACGTTCTTACAAAGACCTCTCAGGTATCTACGAAAGAAAACGGAGTCATGTGGTTAAGACCACACTTTCGGAAGGTCAGTACTAAATCTACATCAACGACGATGATTTTGCCCCTCAGGGGACAGTTGGCAATGGCTGGGGACATTTTTCGTTGTCACACAACTGGGGGAGGAAGTGCTATTGGCAACTGGTGGGTAGAGGCCAGGGGTGCTGCTAAACATCCTACAATGCACAGGACAGCCCCCTACGGCAAAGAATTATCCCACCCAAAACGCCGACAGTGGCAAGGCTGAGAAACTCAGATCTGCGTCTACATAGCACTACGTGAAGTGGGTCTTTGATTAATGCTGGTCTAGTTCCAGAGATGTGTACCAAGGTTGGACACTAGGCTGGGCTCTGGGACAACTAGGGCTGGAGACCCTGAGGTGAACATTTGAAGTCAGGGGATCTTGGGTGTCTGGGCCGTCAGTGTATCCCTGGGTCTTGGCACATTGCTCAGCCATTATTCAAAGAGAGAAAGGATGGCCAACAAACACGTGAAAAGATGCTCAACATCACTAATTATTAGAGAAATGCAATTCAAAACTACAATGAGGTATGACCTCACACTGGTCAGAATGGCCAGGGTCAAAAAATCCACAAACAATAAATGCTGGAGAGGGTGTGGAGAAAAGGGAACCCTCTTGCACTGTTGGTGGGAACGTAAATTGGTGCAGCCACTATGGAGAACAGTATGGAGGTTCCTTAAAAAACTAAAAATAGAACTACCACATGATCCAGCAATCCCACTCCCAAGCATATACTCAGAGAAAAATATAATTCAGAAAGACACATGCACCCCAATGTTCATTGCAGGACTATTTACAATAGCCAGGACATGGAAGCAACCTGAATGTCCATCAACAGAGGAATGGATAAAGAAGATGTGGTACATATATACAATGGAGTATTACTCAGCCATAGAAAGGAACGAAAATGGATCATTTGTAGGGATGCGGATGGACCTAGAGACTACCATACACAGTGAAGTAAGTCAGAAAGAGAAAAGCAAATATCATATATTAACACATATATGTGGAATCTAGAAAATGGTATAGATGATCTTATTTGCAGAGCAGAAATAGAGACACAGACGTGGAGATCAAACGTATGGATACCAAGGGGGAAGTGGTGGTGGGAGGAATTGGGAGACCGGGATTGACACATATACACTACTGATGCTATGAGTAAAATGAGATAACTAATGAGAACCTCTGTATAGCACAGGGAACTCTTATGCTCTGTGGTGACCTAAATGGGAAGGAGAAGAGGGGATATATGTATACATATAGCTGATTCACTTTGTCGTACAGAAGAAACTAACACAACATTGTAAATCAACTATACTTCAATAAAAATTAGTTTAAAAGAAAGAAAAAAACAAAGAGAGAAAGGAGTGAAGATTTCTATCCTTGCAGGGCTTTCGTCCCTTTTGTCCACATGGACAGTGTAAATGGCAAACTCACAGCAGATTCGCTCCAGGCTTATTGGCCAAGGAGGACCTAGCAGAGAAGAGATTTTCAAACTGAGATCAGCACTCCCAGGATGGGTGGGGGTGGGCCTGGGAGAAGGGGACTCTCAGGGCCCATCTCCTGAGAAGCCCTGCAGGATGCAGGCCCTGAGAGATGAGATGTAAGAGGGAAGACACCTCTTTGGAGACCATCAGGCTCCCCAGAGCATCTCTGCTTGCCTCTGGCTTGCTGCTGGTGAATGAGTTTTAACTGGGTTACAGCCAAGCTGTCTCCTCCTAAAGGTAATGACTTGCGTGGTACCCTCTCCAAGTGCCCTGTTGGCAGGGCTGAGCTGGGCTGCACAGCCAAAGGGGATGGATGTGCTGAAGATTCAGGCTAGCTGGGGGCAGGGACCCTGCCCTGTGTGGTCCCAACGAGGAGGACAGTAGCCAGGGATGTGATCCTGACCGCCTGAGCACCGTGCTCTGAGAGCCCCCTTTTCCCAGTGCCCTCCGGCAGCCAGAAAGGCGGGCCTCGTTCCCAGATGGTGCTGGGTCCCCCTCTCTCAGCTCACACACCCTTCCCTCAGCTCTTCAGCTCAGTGACCTCCCCTCCTCACCCCCATTCCTCTCCACCTTCCATCCCCTTCTCTCTAGGGTGCTGGATAGGTATTATTCTAATTCTGAAATGTGCGATCCCAATCTCACCTAATTAATTTGGAGACGCCGGAGGAAATGGGTTAAGGCCTGAGCTACTTTCTCACCGTAGGAAAGAAAATTGGTCATTGAGGAAATGGGAAGCAGATTTTGTGAGAGAGTGGCTGCAGCTCTCAGGGCCAAAGAAAGGGACAGAGACCCCTTTGGGGTCGGACGTGGGGGGAGAGAGAGGGACAGACAGTGACAAACTGAGAGAAAGGGAGCGACAGAGGGACAGAGGTGGAGACAGAAGGAGAGGGAAAGGAAACAAAGGGAGGGAAGAGATGGACAGAAAGGGAGCCAAACAGATGGGAAGGGAGTCAGAGACTCAGAGCCAGAGAGAGGCTGCGGAAGAGGTGCAGAGACGACAGAGTAGAGAGAGAGAACAGACAATGCGAAAGAGTCGGGGTGGGGCGGGAGACAGAATCAGAGGGTCACAGATAGACAGGCAGACAGAGCCAGAGAGAAAATGGGACACAGAGAAACTCAGAGAAAGAATGAGATTCAGAAGGTGAGAGATAGGGAGATGGGATCAGAGAGAGACCTCCCCAGGGAAAGAGCATCTGGGGGTGAGAGACAGAGACGGGCCAGGGAGGAGTGAGGCTGGTTCCCAGCCAAGGGCAGCCCCGCGCCCCGCGCCCACTACAGAGGTCTAATTTAAGACCCTGAAGAATCTGGTTCTTTGTCCTGCTCATCCCAATCCCCCAATCGCCCCCTCCCCCAGAGCCACTTTGCTGCAATACCTGGATATAGGAAACAAAGGAATGCTTTTTGCCTGAATTATCTACCTAATGGCCTTGGTTCGCTGCACACGGATTCCTTGGCTTTCGTGGGTGTGTGGCGAGCAGGGGAGAGTTAATTAAATGGGCAGCAAATCTGAACAGGGGAAACAGTCATTCTGATCACTCAAGCCAGGAAATTTCTGCGTTCTTCAGGACTCGCTGCTTGTATATTAACCCTCTGCAAGACTGAGATCCCGTCTTACGTGTGGATGGCACCGAACAGGTTCTGAGGGCTTTACCTGCCTTGTCCGGCGTGGCGGCCGTACTAAACCTGGGACCTTTACAGCTACGGTCACCCCAATTTGAAACACGAAACTGAGGCTCAGACTGATTCTAGGATGAGATCGTGATGAAACCGAAATTTCAACCCAGGGCTTCTGGCTGGAGCCCTGATGTCCCTCTGCTCAGCGGGACTGCCTTTTATATACATCTCACTTTCCTAGGGACTGTCAGCTTGAATGAGTCCTCCCAGTCTCTCCAGCTGGGTCTGCTAATTTAGCAAATGCCAGTTAATATTAGGGCGTGGAGAAACAATTAGTCAATGAGTGGTTCAGGTCAAGACCAATTATTTATTCGCTTAACACCTTGGTTAATGTTGTCGGTGGTCCCAAGGAATGAAAGTGTGTTTGAATTTCCCCAAGTGTTGAGTTATTGCAATTCCTGTAGGGACCAAGCCTGGTCAACATTTTGATGTGTTGCCCCCTGTATTCAAGACATGAAATCTTTCTTAAAATGGCAAATGATTCCCTTAACATGAGAAAAATAAACAGAACCTTGGTTATAACTTTGCTTCATAGTCTTGCCAGCTTGGGAAATTAAGGGCAGTAATTTATTGAGCCATTACTATGTGCCAGACAGAGTGCTCAACTCTTTTATGCATGACCTTATACAATCCTCAGAATGATCCTACATAGTAGGTGCCATCAGTAGCCATATTTTGCTGATGAGAAAACTAAGACTTTGAGAGGTTAGATATCTTGTCTGAGGTCACAGAGCTGGTAAGCGGTAAATCCAGATTTCAAACATAAGTAGCCTCTGTTACACTACAGAGGCTGACCTTATACCACTGAATTTTCCGTTCACCCATTTGTCCACCCATCCATCCATCCATCAATCCATCCATCTATCCAACACCCCATCCATCTATCCATCCATCCATTAATCCATCCATCTATCCAACACCCCATCCATCCATCCATCCATCCATCCATCCATCTTTCCTTCCAATCCTCCATCCACTTAATCGCATTTATTTTTTCACCTACTGTGTTCCTGCAGTGGTCTCTGAACAGGAGATATAGAGCGTGTTCAACCTTTAGTAGAAAAATCTACCCAGACAGAACTCAGTGGTCACCCAACTGCCCATTTCTAGTCACCTTAGTGAGTCATGACCATTAACAGCTATGAACGTTTTTACATTGTCTTAGCAGGCAACCTTCTATCAAATGAAATTCTGAGTCGAACACCAATATACTTCATTAGACTCCTGCTCTGCACAAGGCCAGAATAAGAGCCAGAGCCCTACTCTACCAAGTTCTTACCCTCCATTCAGCAGCGCCTGGGCTTCAGGGAGCTTCCAAGTTTGAAAACAAATGTGGCCAAAAAGTGCCAGATAAAAACTTGGAATTGTTTTGTCCCAATCTTCATTCATGGAGCCGGGGGTAAAACTTAGGTTCCCCCCAAATTAAGTGGGGAAGCTAGGAACCCTAGTTTATTGATAAGTCTTTTTGAGCTCAATTAACATGCTGTCCATGAAGACTCCATGAATATCTCTGCTCACTGAAGTGGAACAAATGGAAACCAGCCTTCTGCCTCTGCCATGTCTCTGGATCTGAGAGCCACATAAATGCCACGGAAGGGAGGAAATCAGTTCAGCTGGTGTTCGGTAAGTTTTTCCGTGCCAAGAGCAAGGCAACCTGCATAGTTAAGACCCCCTAGTCAGGACCTTTCTCTTTTTGGGAGCAGCAGGAACAAATTTATGCTGTTGGATGGGTATGAGAAAAGGCCGAACAGATGAACTATTCCATGAATAAACTATTCTGCTTAATGGACTAATGAGAACACTCTTGTTTTTGAAGAATTTTCTAATAGCATTCCTGCCTAATTAAGTAGCATATACTGAATATAATTACTTTAAAAAAAAAAAAAAAGCAAAGTTCTTCCATGAGAGGGCCACCAATCTAATCTTTACTTCTCTTCACAGAGAAAACTCAATAAAACATAGACAATCTAGGAAATGGAATCCTATAAAAACTGGAGAATGAACCACGGACGATTCTGATAGCTACTTCTGTGGTACTTCGCCCAGAAGTAGAGTGTAGACATTCTACTCCGGTTAAATAAATTATTCTGGTTATGTGAGTCCAGGATGACTGAGCTTTTATTCGACTCTGCCACTCTGGGAACAGCTAGAGTCCTCTACCCTCAGCCTCATCCTTATCTACTGGGCGGTCGGGGTGCTGTTATTCTCTGAAACACGCACTCCGGACAATTGAAGTGAATATATTTTTAATAAACATGGACCGAGGAGAATGGCTTAATTTAGTTCTCCTTTTTTCTGGTTCTCTCAAAGTCCACTTGAAAAACACAGCTGCCGGCTTTGTGTGTGCGCAAGACCGCTCTCCACACACACAGAAGCTCCGAACGGATGGGGAAAAGCTCCTTTGTTGTGATAACAACGTCTGTGCATTGACACCCAGCCGTTCTGCAGGTCTGAGTTGTCCCCGGCACAATCGGAATTCATCATGGCCAACAAACACAGCCGAACTTAGCAAGGGAAAGCTCGGCCTGCCTGTTCTGTTTTCCAGGCCAGCAAGACAAGTCACTGCATCCCAATGAACGCCTGACCTGGAGCTGTCCCTCGATGACGAGCCGCAGCTAGGTACAGGGTCGACGTGCATCCCCCGGGACCCCAATTCATCCCTAACGGCATCTCCTCCACACACGCCATCCCTTGCCTCATGAATCATGCGAAAATTTACCCAGGCCTGGGAAATGCGGGGCATCTACACCAAGCCTAGACTTCTTCAGAGATATGTGGACTGTTTGAGCCTGAATCAAAGATCTGGACGTGTCAAGGTCAGCTACCGTTTGGACCTGGGAAAACAAAACTGCTACCAAGACTTGTTAGCAGGGTCGCTTGGGCAGCCAGGTGATAGATGAGTTAATAAATGCACCTACTGCTGCTCTTACTGTTGCTACCCTTGGTGTCATTTTCCTGACTTGCTATAAACACAGACGTAAATCTACAGGAGACGCAAAATGAAGGCGGTATTGCCCACTGGCTAAACACAGGGATTCTGGAGCCAGAGTACCTGAGTCAGAATTCCGGCCACTCAGGATACTGGTGATCTTTAGGCAGCTACTTACGTGCCCTGTGGTTCTGTGACCTTGTTGGAAAAAATAAGGCCAAAATAATAAGGCCAAAAATAACGTCTACCTCTTAGGGTTATTATGAGGATTAAATGAGTTCATATTTGTAGAGCACTTAGAACAGAGCCTGGCACCTCGTAAGCACTAAACATTGGATTAATACATCAATCCAAATACAGCCTCCCCGTGTCTAGAGGCTCAGCCAACAGAACCACAACGGAAGTCCATGCGTACAGGTGCAAAAGGGGAGTCTCGGCGGGCTGACTCAACAATGCCAGATGGCAAAACTCCTGGTGTGGCGAGGGAGCCACATGGCACGGCTGTGGCTACGGGTCATCCTGGAAGGGACCACCTACATCCCATACTTTCCACTCAGGCCTAAGGCCAGAAATGCATCTGGTCACACACCAGCTTTTGCTAAACCCTGAACCTGGACTCTGCAAGCCAAGTGCAAAGAGAGTGTCTATTTGTTTTTTTTCCGCGAGGCCATCACAAATCGTGTTTCCGCGACCAGGCAAGGAAACTTCGAGATAAAAACCAAAGGGATTCACATCATGGGCAAAACGAATCAGGACCCTGTTGGGGTATTAAAAGGGCAAATGGGTCAAATGGGCCGGGACAGCATTTTCTGCAAAAGACTCAGTTATTTTTTTTCTTCCTTCTTCCTACCTCCCTTTTTCCTTCTTTTCTTTCTTCAATTTTTTTCTTCCTTCTATAAAAAAAATTATAAACATCATTGTCATTTCCAAGTTCAAGTACCTTACCATCAATGCCACTATTGAAAGGGTGGGGTACACAAGGGTGGGGTTGCCCAGGTGGACAGACCTCATGCCAGGGAAGTCAATGTTGGCTTTCCATGAGAATTAACTGGAATTGTGTCCTAACAATAGAATGGACCACCTCCAGGGGGAGGGGGAGCCCCAGCTCTAGATGCAGCTGGCGCGCCCAGCGGGAGAGGCATGAAAGCACCTCGTCAGCCCCTTTCACCCAAGAGAGTCTATGAGTTTAAGATGCTGGAGACAAGCATTCCCGTGAGGCCACGTGAAGACAGCATTCTTATGTGAACGGAATGTTGGAGGAGAATGCATTTTCTTCTACACCACAGGGCTGTTGCATCTGAAAGGACAGACTCTGCGTTCCTGAATTTCCCAGGTGTGCGGGAGATCAGAATGGGCCGGAGATGAACACACCTCCACAACTCGATAGCCCTCAACCCACAGCAGGGCCAACAGGCCAGAGGGGGCCGAGGGGCTCACCCAAGGTCACGGGCACAAGAAGTGACAGAAGTTGCCATTAGCCTGCCTTCTATCTCAGGAAGTGCTCTAAGGCAGGGAAAGATGGATGACGACCTCCAAGAGTGAGGGAAAGACGGCTTTGCTAGGGGTCCCTCAAGAGCCTCAAAAGCAAGCAAAGCAAGGGAGGTCCGTGTCCTCTTCCATAAGGGTGCATCAAGGCACATCCTATCTTGTCCTACCGTGGTGTTGGGACAGCGACGCAGGAACAGGCAATAGGGAAAGAATGGAGGGAGGAAAGACAGAGATCTCTGTCCTCTTATCCCCCAGAGACAGGGCCGGCCGTGCTAAGTCTGCTTTCAGGACCCTAACCTCTTGTGCCCATCTGGTCACCCTGTGGCAAGATGGAATGAGGGGCGCCCTGGGCGGTGGCATCATCCATCACAGAATTCTCAAAGCCAAAAGCGAGGGAGTTTCTGGATTCTAGAAATTCGGGGAAATACAAAAAAATAAACAAGAAACAAGAAGAGGGGGAATAAGCAGGAGCCCCCAGAGGGAATTCGAGAGGGAATTTGAAGCAGCCTAACAGTCAAGTATCACCAATTCAGCAGCAACGGGGGCAGGCTAATCCCAGTCGATAAAACAGACAAGGAAATTATAAAATGCTTTAAAGGAAATGCATTTTTACTGCTTCCTGGGCCACCGCAGGATTGCAAACTGGGCTAAAAAAAAAAAAACATTGATCTTTGGAGAGCTACTTTATTGAACAGATAAGAATGATTTGTAATTAGCATGCCGATTGTCTGCAGAAGAGCCTGCTTGAAAACAGTCTGTCTTTCTGCCTGGCGGATGCGCCCCGCACCATCTCTGCAGTCTTGTCTGAGCTATTAATCTGTTCATCACAGCTTTTTATCAGAGAGAGAAAAGAAAAGCAACTTTGCCGAGGTCCAATTTGGATAAATTTTGAATTAGCAGAGTCTGAACTGATGCAGTTTAAGGAAGTTACAGCAGGACAAGTTCAAGAAGGAGAAAGGGAGGGAGCCGGGAAAGGAAAAAAGTCAACAGAAGAGGAATCACAAGAAGGACAGATGGAGAAAGCAGCAGCGGTGGACAAATACACCGAAAGGAACAAAAAGAAACATTGTAATGATGTGACTAAAGAGAGGGACAGAGAAGCCACAGATCCTCCGCTAAAAGCCAGGTTCTCTTCGCAAATGCTCAGAGAGGGTAAGAAGCTGGCTGCTGGGGACCTGAGAACAGAAAAGCTGCGTGATTTCTCACAGCACGAAGAGCCTTCGGAGCCACCGGGATAGCACTGCTGGCAAAGCTGAGGCAAATTTCTCAGGATGCAGTAAAAAGTCAGAGGGGGTCCAAGAGGGAGGCTGGAAATCAGATTCTTCTGAAAGGTCTGGAGCAGCCTCAGCACTTGGGCTGGGCCTCCTGCCTGGTCATTTCAGGAGGTGGGTTAACACGAGCCCACCCTCAGCTGCCCAGACATCGGGGTGACTGAGGCCAGAGTCCCTACTAATAGGATCCGAGGCCGATCCGAGGGCTGGAGGAGAAAAGCTCTCCTGGCAACAACTTCTTTGCTTATTAGGGGGTCAGCCCCCTCCGTGCCCCTGGATGACGGCAGGCGTCTGTATCCCAGGACCTCAGAAGCGGGGGGATGGATGGATTCAGGACATACTCCTGCACCTCCCTGCTCCGGCACGCGTTCTCAGGGTTCAAATCCCTCCTCGCTGGAGCAGCAGGATGGAAGGTAGAGGGAAGAGTTGCCTGTCTGGGTGTGAAGCATCCTTCCCAGAAGAGGACATTTGGCTAAGGGAACTGCGACTCTGTCCAGAGGACAGATGTCCTAAGTAATGAGACTTTAATGCCGGAGCTAATGGGAACAGTACACGAGACCACAGGCCAAAAAAGCGAGGAAGAACGAGAGTGTTCGTGAAGCCTGCAGAAAGCAGCGACTCCTCTCCCAAACACTAGGGGACAGGGCCAAGCTCGTAGCCACCCAGAGCCCGGCTGGAACCCAGGCTCCACAGGTCCCGAGAAGGGGACAGCGGCTCTGGACAAGTAGGACCAAGGGTTCTCCTGCCCCTCCGACCAGGGTGGGGCTGAAAACAATGCTCAGGACCTCCATGTCCCCACACCCACCTCGATCCGATGGTCAGAGACCCCTGCACTGGAGCTGCAGACCCCAGGGTGTGAGCCCCGCCAGGGACCACCACCGTGGCCGTGACCACACGTGACCACCGCCACCAGCTGCAACAGCTGGAGCTGGAGAGCAAAACCCAGGTCTCCTTCCCTTTCACAGGCTTTTCAAGACAGAGGGCTTCAGGGCCCGAAAAGCAGAGAAACGCGGGGAAAGATTGAGGAATGAGGAGGCAGGGCGCGGAGAATTAAGACCAGACGGCAAAGAGCAGAAGTGGGGCAGAGAAGCAGGAGTGAGCCGGCCGGAATCCTGGGTCTTGCGTGCCCTGTGCTTGAGGTTATAAATGGGGCAGGGAGGGGAGCTGTGATAAACGGGGCTGTTGTGAGCCATCCGTCTCTCCATAATTAAAACTGGGAATGGCCCGAGGTCCATCTCCTCGCCCCCAAATCACTTCTTTTCTCTAGTGTCCCGTTACTCTCAGGAGCCAGGACTCCCGCAGAATTGCCCTGGGGTCCCTGCAATACTGTAAAGGTTTGCCGGGGGGCGGGGAGTTGTTTTAAGGGTTTTTTTTTTTCAGTTAAAACCCAGGTGGTTTGGTTCGTTTGTTTTTATTCTTTATGTCTTCTTTGTATTGTCTTCACAGCCCTCCACCAACATAATCCGCTCTTGAAGAGGAGCCCTTTCACTGCCCTGGGCACCTCCGTGCCCTGCGTGCAATGCAAGTGAGGCCACCAGCCTGGCACTGAGGTACCCTGGTCTGTAGGTCACTCACCCCCCAGTCCCTTTCAGCGATAACTCGTCCCAGGGCACGAGCGTGTAGGTCTCTGCTTTCTCAAGTAGTCTGAGTATCACTGACGCGTTTACCTTCAGGAAGGTGAGAGCCAACTGCCTTGTCGGCCCCCCAAAGAAGATAGAGACCAACCATGGACTAGCTGTGTGACCCTGGGCAAGTTCCTAAGCCTCTTTGAGTTGATTTTGTCATCTGTTAAATGGCCACCAGACCCAGGGTGGTGGAAGGATGCAGTGGGATAACGCAGGATGCCAGGTACAGAGGGAGCCCCGGAGAAGGGGGGCTCTTCTGAGGGTTTCCTGTTCCCCGCCCTGCTTCACCTATGTGACCTTGAGTCCTCATCTGACTGAGATCTCAGGTCCTCAACACCAGCTTCCTGGAGTGATGGGTGACGGCGCCCTGCAAGCTCCTGGGAGACAGAGTTCCCCCCTTCCTGACACCTGAGCAGAGGAGGCGGGGGCCCAGCCGCAGAGCAGGACTCCTCCCAGAGTGCTCGAGAGTGACTCTTAGGGGGCGGGCAGGGTCACAGGCTCCGCCCCAGCCCCTCGCCACCCACTGACTCTTACTGGGAAGAAGGAATCCCGCCCCAGCTACAGCAGCACAGCCGCTGCTTCCCCAGCACCAAAGCGGAATAAGAATTGGCCACAACTGCTGCACCTGGTGGCCCCTTGTCACCAGCCCTTAAACTCGGCCTGCCCGACCCTCGCTCCATTTCTGTGATCAACCTCGTGGAATGAACACACTTTTGGGGGGTCTGGGGAGGCGCAGGAAACACACATTAGGACTCCAGTGGCAACGCTCGCTGGAAACCCCATCTTCCTGTGCTTGTAAACGCTTCTGCCTCGTCGATGGCTCTGTGGTCCAAGTGGTGACCTCGTCCAGATGCCAAACTGCAGAGGGGCTGGCATTCGGGTGGAGAGGAGGGAGGGCAGGGCACAGCCGGCACCTGGCTCTGACCCCAAGCCTGGCTGCACGCATCCCAAAGAAACTGGGTCCCTTTACCCTCAGAATCAAGTTAAGAATCCAAGTTGCATTTCTCATGCAGAAGTGTGGGACCATTTTTTAACCCTTTCTGGACAGTAATTGGAGCCATTTTCTGCATATTGAACCCCATTCTCTGCCCCTCTCTCCCAGCTCCTCCACTGTCTGCCCAGACACACTGAGAGAGCATGAAGCTGATTTTCTTAAGGTCGGTAATTATCCCTCAGCGAGGGGAGGGGCTCCCTCCTAGTGGTCCTCACGAGCACGGGGCTCTGATGCCGGGCTGCCGTTCAATACCGGGACGCCTCCTCCGGGCACCTGCCTTTGGAGGCAGCTGACACGGCCCCTGGGCCAGCAGGTCTCCTTACTGGAGGCACCACCCTTCACTTCTGATCAATAACCAGCCAAGCACCTATTTCATCCATCCGCCTCAGCCCCATGACACCGCTGCTTACAAGAATCACATCTACCCTAGGAGGATAAAAATACGCTACCGTCATGAAAAGTCCAAACAGCATGCATGGGCTCTGGGGGCACTTGCAAGAGAGGAACCGTGGCAATATTTCCCCGAGAAGAATCAGCGTGCGGCCTCCCCAAGTGACTGCTCAGAAGGATGACACGTTAGGCTAGGTATGTCCCGGTTCTTTCCAAGGAGGACTTGGGCACAATGCAGGCAAAAGCCCCGAACTGCATGTCACAAACGTTAATTTCTCATAATGATGGGACCCAAATGTCCAGCTTCGTTAGCCATCCTCCCCAAAGCTTCTCTGAAGCCCTCACCTTGCATTCACCCTGGCCCTGCGGTCTCTCAGCCCAGAGCTGAGAAAGGGCAGGACAAAGCACCAGTTAATGTACGTCTGTGGGTCACAGAGCTGTCTTATACGTAGGGAGCCATCCTGGAGGACAAAGCTGAAATCACTCCCTCTCAAGACCACGGGATGCCTGGGGGGAGCTCTGGTCTCGGGTCGGTCGGACCAGGTCGCACCTGGTCGGTTTCAGCATCCCCACCCATCTCTGGGACAGACAGAAAGCATTCACGGCCCGTCTTTTTCATTACAGGTGTCTGCCCATAGTTTTATCCAGTGACCCACTGCTCTGGTTCACAACTCTTTGGCTTGTGCTATACTTTCCTTCTTCAAATGGGCTGCGTGACTCAAATGTTATGAAAGGATAATAATAATAAACTTAGATCAGGGTATTGCCCTTTACAAAGGAATTCGGAGAAAGTGTCAAGGACCAGGGAAGATGAACGGAAATCATTGTAGTGGATGGAAAAATTGAATGAGAAGGGGCTGAAAAAATGTAGGGAGGCGAGAGAAGGCAGAAGGCTGGCACTCACATCTCTAAATATCTGAAAGTTATTTGTACGTAAAGTAAAACAGAATAGACTTCCACTGGGCAAGAAGACGAGGCTGTGGCCCAGGATACCCGCACCCCGGCTCCTATAGTTCAAGATCACTCGCCCCCTCCCTGAGGACCCTTGGCATTGTCACCTGGCCTCCCTCGCTTCAGCTGCTTGGCTTACAAAATTAGAGAGTTAAGTTCAATGACCTGCCCACAATAAAAATTCTATGGTTCTGTAATGGATGACTAAATAATAGAAAGCACTACGATGCTTTTCCAGAACATTCTGGTTTTACTTCTAGAGATTAAAAAAAAAAAAAAGACGAGGTTAGCAATCTGTCCTGAATGGGTGTAAAATAAGCCTGCTCAAGGCCAAGGGTCTGAGACCCTCTGAAGGGTTGCTGATAAACCCCCCGGCCAACCCCTCTTCCCCGTCTGCAACATTCAAGAACGAAGATGCTGGAAGTGGGGGGGTCATAAATGCGACTCAGGGAAAAATAACAGGTAGAAGTTTCCTAAGGTAGAGAAAAGAGGGGAGAAAAATCACAGCGGACAGTATTTTTAAAATCAACTTAACCTAGGCCCTCATACAGTCCGTCAGAGCTCCCTCCCCTGCCACCAATCTGAGATGGTCTATACACAAGGGAGTTCAAACCACAGTAGTGTGGCTCCACGGAATATATACTGTCAAGGGAGGCACCGAGAATGGTAAGACAAAATGCACTTAAATTCACCCGCATGTCAAACATAGACTGTGCAGGACTTTGGTGATGGTGGGGGGGCGGGGGGCGGGTGGCAGAGAAGGCCAGTGGTGACACCCAGCAGCCAGGGGTCGGGTGTAACTTCTAACACGCAGTGGGGACTCTGGCTGACTATGGCGACGAGCCAGAGAGTGAAGATCTCGGGGCCATCCTGGCAGGCCCCGGAAAATCCTGCAGGGGAGCTGGGAGGATGAAGCTTCTTTCTGCGTAGTTCCCTTCTCTTCTGGATCCCAGGGCACGTCTGTCTGGGATCACCTCTTTCGGTCAGCTCACTTTTTCAGCTCCTCATCACGACTTCCTGCACAACTGATCTGAAATCGACTGCACGCTCGCTTGATCTCTCATTAAAACAGGTTGGAAACAGTGCGCTGGACTTTTTCTCCTCCTGTGTTGTGGCAGCCGAGAGAACTGTGGGTCAAGTCTTAGTAACTCAGCAGCGGATTCCTCCGAACGAATGTGCTCTGGCCGTGGGACAGGGTTGCGGGCAGGGGAAAGGGACCGACGTGCATGCCTTCTGGGGCTGGGGTGAGGTGGGAGAGGCCAGGAAGACAGCAAGCAACGTTCCAGGGAGGGCTGTCCAAGGGCAGGGCTTTTTGCATGGCTGACCTGCTCAATGGAGAATGAACTCTGCTTTGCCTCGTGGGTCAAAGGTAACATACACTCGACAGGCTTACATTTCATAATCTGAACTGTTCCTTGCCCACAGCGGGTGGGCAGGGCTCATCTGTTGAATGAATACATATGCACGTAGCTGCAGGGGTCAGGAGGAAGCCAAGCACAGATCTGGGCAACGCCACCCACCTCTCTCACCTGATTCCCTTCCTCCCTTTACTATTTTTGTTTCTTTCTGTCTTCCTGGTATCCTTCCCCTAATCCCTTCCTCCATAAGCCTTCTTAAATTCTTCCACAATTTCACTGCGTTCCCTTTGTGCATTTCTTTTTTTTTTTTACTCAAAGAAAATGGAAAACATGCAAGGCTAAGACCTTCAGTCCAAGGCAAGACGCTTTCTTTTTCTTTCCCAACTGCTATCTTTGAAGTTAAAACAAAAACAAGTTGACTCTCAGTTTAGATCAATTCATTACAGTGAGCCCAATGTGCTTCAAAAACTGGAGTGTTTGGCGTGATTTGACAATTCATTGCCCAGGAACCTAGGAAGAGAGCTCACTAAATCAGCCGGCAGAGGGGTCCCGCTACTGCAATTATGTGGTCTGTGAGGACAAAACAGAGCTCTTGGGGTTTGTAATTAATTTCTGGAGGAAGAGAAGGTAGGAAACAGTGTTCCCTTGATGCTTCTAGAAACAAGCAGAGGAACCCGAAGATGAAGGTCCCTTTTGATGGCTACCAGGGTCGCCTCCTAATATGCTTCCTTTTCCCTTACAACATCGGTCATCCAGGTTTTTCATTCCTCAGCCCTGAGTACTTCTCCACACCAATCCCCGCCTTAAATTCCTCCATCCTTCATCCCTGTGCAGGCAGTGGGAGGACCCCGGGCACCTCTGGCCCCACCAACTGCACCCACGGCATCCTAGTAGCTTCCTGACTTATCTGTTAATTAGCCATCTTTTTAAAAAGCCACACAGATCCTCGCTCAGAACGATTCTCATCTCCAAGACTCTAACCAATGAACACAGGGCGAGGAGGAAGGAACGGGTTGGAATGTGGGATGGCTGGTTTGGAGCCCAATGTCAACAGGGAGCCCGCCTCTGAGGCCGTGTCCTGGGCAGACCCCTGCCCTTGGAGGCCATGGCAGCCCCTCACTGAAGAGGCAGCCCCAAGGAAGCATCGCAGAAGCCACTCCTGAAACACTGAGATGGGCGGACACCTGCGGGCCGGCAGCTTGAGCCTCAGCCCGGGCAGGTGGAAAGAAGGGCTAGGTGAGGCCGGGATCCTGGTGGGAAATGGGGTTCTGGGTGGGAAAGGTGGGCACCCGATGTCCAGGGCTCTCCAGATCCAGAACTCGGCTGCGCCTTTGGTCCCTGCAGCCACCTCTTTCCCCTCCCTGAAGTCCAGCTGAGAGTCTGTGCTCACGTGCTCTGGTGTGAGAGGCGATGATTGCCCCACAGACACGGCGGGTGGGGGGGGGGGGTCGGGGGGTGGGACTTCTCACACAGATGGCAAGGTCTAATCACTTCTGGAAAAGACTAAATCTTCCTCCCTGTGGGGGCTGGAGAGGGAAGAAGAAAGCCCGCCCTAAGGGGGACAGAGGAGGCAGATGGCTCGTCCTAAGGCAGCATCTTCCTTTTCACCCTTCTAACACTCCCACAAACATCCCCCCCGCTCAGCCCGTTTGCCCAACCACCATCTTCGCAGAGGCTCACACGCTACAATCAGTAAAATAATCTTTGCCTTTCCAGAAAGGAAATGGCTTTGCTGAACTAGTTCAAGGAGTACGGAACCGAGCGCACATCCCACCTCTTCTGTGGACCTCTGAAGAGTATACATTCCTTCTCCTTCACTTTCCCCAGGGAGGACCCATTATGGTGTGAATATCTGTCTCCTTCTCCATCATTCTCTCCTTTTCCCGACCCCAGGTCCCCAACAAGGCAATCTGGACCCCAAACTCCCTGAAACAGCAAGCCACGACCTCTGAGGCGTGAGCATAGTGGGAGCGTGTGGTACCACTCGTGCACGCCTGGGAGGCGGGGGGCTGCTCCTGCAAGTATGCACAGTCACCCCGACACGCCTGGGAAGGGAGAGGTTGGGGTGGGATGCCGCTGTGTCTGAGTTATCCAGAATGGAAAGATGTTTCCCCGACCTGCCCAAGGTCATTCAGGGAGCGTCCCAGACGGACCGCCCGTGCTCTGTCCTCTCTCCCACGCCACTCCCAAACACGAAGACAGGCTCTGTCCCCTACCTAACAAGCATCAACACGATGGCTTCCTAAGCACTGAACAGGCGAGATGGCAGCTGCTGGAAGAGGTGCTGTGAGCTGAATAAAATCAGGAGGTGAATTTGCGGGAGAAGCGGCCCACATTTACATAATGGTCTGAAGGCTGAGATGCATCGCCCTTCCCTTGGCTGCCTCTCTTTCCCAACCTCGGCGAGAAACTGCCCCCACGGCATCACCACTGAGCCGCACACCTGAACACACACGAGTCGCCCTAGTTTGGAGTGGGTTGGGGAGTCAGCATGGTGGGGGGACAGTGACATCTCCAAGGTCAAAGCCCATAGAACGCAGGCCAACGCCAGCATCGAAAGGCCATCAAGCATCCTCCCAGGTGATGAGGAATAAACTCAGCAGGAGGTGGAGGGCAGGGCAGGTGGCAGGTCTCCCCAAGGGTGCAGAGGAGAACGGCTCGGGGAAGAGAGAAACCCAAAGAAAGCTTCGTGGGAATCCACTGGCAGGAGGTCCCGGCCAGAATGGAAAGTGTGATGAGAGGCCAGAAGCATAGAAGAAGGGGAAGGTGAACAACCAAGGGGACCAGAGGCAGAGGCAGAAGAACCAGGCACATCTGCTTCAGGAAGGGGATCCAAGAGAGGGAATTCTTTGCCAGACAAAACCCAAAGGAGGGAGCGTCTTGTCCTGATTTTGCTGTCTCCATCCCACCGACCCTCTGCTTTTAAGAGCCAGCACTGACCACAGACCATGTGCCACGATTCTTCCATCATTTTCCAGGACCAACCAGCCACAGACTTACTTACTTCAGGGTTAACGAGTGAGGCTGAGAAACCCACCTCCTCTCAGAAGCACCCGATCCCAACACCCGAATTTGTCAACATGAAAAGTACCCACACTTTGTGGATTTGACTCAAAATCCGCCAGCGAGTATCATCTTTTCTCAACACCCATAGTATCCAGGGGGGGAAAGAAATCACGCCCAGAAATTTCTATCTGCTTTCCTCTCTCTTCAACAAGGTATAGGTGACTAATGTCCGCAGCAGCGGGGGAAGGTTTTCAGGTCGAAAGGATAACAGGCAGAGTGCGGAGATGAGCTACAGCTGTAGGGCTTGGGTGCGGGCCTGCCGGGCAAACTCAGAGAAACTGGTCTGGGCGGTGTGGGGTGGTCCCGATTACTAGGGCAGTGCCCACACCATGTGCCAGGGATGGAGGCATGTTCCCGGGGCAGGGTTTGTTCCTTGAAAGACTGTTGAACCACGTCCAGCCGTTCATCAGCACGAGGGGACTGGAAGCAGAGCTGAGTCTGCACCCACTGGGCACATCACTAACAGAGTTGTAAAGAGAAGCTGGTTTCCCGTTCCCAAGGGGCGCTCAGGGAGCTGGAGGGCGGGGTGGGAGGGAGGCAGTCAGGGTGGAACCCTGCACAACCATATTTCAAGCTCTTGGCATAAGTTTCGGTGGGAGGCAGCTCCCACTGCCTCCCTATGGAAACAGTGAAAGATGCCCACCGGGTTGAACACAGCAGGAAGTGTTAACTCAGAGAGTTCTGCCCACAGGGTTTAAAAGAACAAGTCCTCCAGTCTCAGCGGGAAAGCGAAGCATCCCACTCGGCAGGATGCAATGAATAGACACCATATGCCCTTGGTCAAGATGGAATGGTTAGATCTGCATTCCTTCTCACCCCAGGAGGCTTCTTTTCCATATCACCCGCATCTCCAACACACAGGAACACCCAGTTCACACTCTTTTCAGTAAGGTTCCAACATCGTTCAATCTTCTACATCCAAGATGATGCTCTGGTTTCACTCAGAAAACCGAATGCAGTAAGAGCCTGCACCGAGGCGCCCACCTGCCTCGAAAACTACACCCTGGACCCCTACCCAGGCTTACGGAATGTGTACAATTCTTAGACTCAAACTCACAGACTCCACCACTCCCTACTTTGCCCTGTAAATCCCCCTACCAACCAAAGCATGTGTTCCCGGTTCTGAGGAAATGGAGAAGAGGGAACAGAGGCTCCGATTTATTGCCTGTCAAAGAGGCAAGGGGTGCTCAGTTGACTTAAAAGAGTCGAGAGAGAGACAGAGACACAGAGACCCGAGGAGAGGGGGGGATGCCAAGAGGACAGGGAAGCCTGGAAAGAGGGGTGAGGCCGCCGGGAGTCTGGGGGCAGGCCCCGGGCGGCCGCGCTCACCTGTGGATGTTCATCTCCCGAGGAGGGCGGTGGGCCTTGTCGTACGAGACCTTGGCGAAGACGCCGGCCACGATGACGAAGGCGATCACCCCGCAGGTGATGTAGACGGTGAAGTTGGTCTTGTCCTTCTCCGGGTCGTACTTGTTCTCGGGCCCCGGCGACACCACCTTGGTGCTGGGCGTCTGCACCCACACCGGACTCTGGTAGTTGGTGCACTGGCGCTGGTCCAGCTTCTCGTGGCGCTTCTTGCAGCAGAAGCGGTAGTAGCAGGTGCCGCAGCAGTACAGGTAGCCGCTCTCGCTGTTGTTGCACTCGAACTCCTTGTCGTACTGGCCGCTCACGTCGTAGTAGCCCCAGCACGTCTCGTAGGTGACGGGCGCGCTGGCCGCCGCCGCCACCGCCGCCGCGGGCTGCCCCCGCCGGCTCCCCGCCTCCGGGCCACCGGGCGCCCGGACGGTGCCGTTCAGCTCGCGGCCGCCCCGGGCCAGGGCGCCCCCGGGCCGCCGGCCCCCGACGGCCGCGGCGCCGGCGCTCAGGGTCCGGTTGGCGGCGCGGCCGCGGGCGCCCCAGGCGCCGGGCAGCAGGTCCAGGGGCTGGAGCGAGAGCAGCGGCAGCAGCAGCAGCAGGAGGCGCCGCAGCGCCATGGCGGGGCCGGGCGGGAGGGCGCGGGGAGGCTTCCGCGGCAGGCCGCTCCCCGTGCCGGCCGGGCTCCGAGGGGGCCGCGCGGGCCGGGCTGGCGGCGCGTGGCGGTCAGCGGCGCCGGGGCGATGGCGCCATCGGGGCGCGTGGGGCGGCGGCGGCGGCGGCAGCGGCGGCGGCGCGCGGTGCGCACGGACCAGCCCGGCGCGGGCGGCCGGGACTCAGGCTGCGCGCCGGCTCCGCGCTCCCCCCGCGGGCTCGGCGCGCCTCCCGGGCAGCCCCATCCCCCGCCGGCGGCGGCGGCGGCCCCGCGCGCGGCTCGGCTCAGGCGGGACCCGAAGCGCGGCTCCCGGCGGCGGCTGCGGCGTGGTCCCGTCCGGGCGGGTCCTGCGGGACAAGACGGGGAGCTGGTCACGGGGTGGGGCGACTGGGAGGCGGGCGGCGAGAGGGGAGGGAACGCGCAGCCCTCGAGGAGCGAGGCTGGGGCCGGGAGGGGCGCGGAGCCAGCTCCCGAGACGGGGCCCCGCGGCCCCGAGGCCCCGGGCGCACGGGCCGCCCGCTCCCCGGCCGCCAGCCCCGCGGCGCGCCCGCGCCGCCGCCGCCGCCGCCGCCAGCTCCCCGGGACGGAGCGGGCGGCGCCTGGGGTCGGGCGGCGAGCAGGGGAGCGCGCGGCGCCCGACCTCACTCACTCACCATGCCCGGCTGCGACTGCAGAGGCGGCGGCGCGGCGACCGGAGAGAGCGGCCAAGCCGGGAGCCGCCTGCACGAGTGCCGGAGAGTGTGCGAGAGGAGCGAGGGAGACACCCGCACACGCGGGAGCGCCGCGCGGGGAGGGGCCGGCCGGGGCCGGCGGGGGCGGCGGGGGAGGGGAGGCGAGCGGAGGGGGGCGCCGCTCACCGCCGCCCACGTCTCCACGCCCGGGCGCCCGGGGGAGGGGGGGCTCCTCTTCGCCGCTCCGCGTCACCAAAGCCCAGGACACCGGTTCATCAACGCGGCCAACAGGGGCCCGGGAGCCGGCCCTTGGCGGGGCCAGGCCCCCCTGCCCGGGCCCGGTCCAGCCCTCGCGGCCGCTCCCGCCCCACCCCAGTCCGTGCGTGCGCGGCCCGAGCGGGAGTTGGGGTGTCTGCGAGCCTTTGCCTCTCCCTAGTGGCGACGCTCGCAGCGGAGGGAAGCGGTCAGGCCCATTGCTACAGGTTCCTAAACTGAGACCAGGGGTCAAGTCGCTCCTCTGAAGTTACTGGGCCACCAGCGAGCAGGGCCTGCGCGCTCCTCCCCTTGGGCACTCTGCTGCACACCCAGCACACAGGCGGCCCCAGCGCGGAGCGCATCTCATTGCCTCTTTCCGGGGACTTGGCCCAGAGCGTTCGGGAAGAGTTAGGGAAGCTCTCCTAGACCCTGAGCCTCAGCTCTGAAATTCCTCCGCTTTAGCTGGTGGGGGCGGGGGCGGGGTGGGGAGGGGGGAAAGGGGCGTTCCTGCGTGCTTACTGCTTGGGTCTGGGAAAGGAGGCCTGAGTCTAACTTTCAAAGCCATGAGGCCACCCAAGGGGGAGTTACAATCCTCATCTTTGACCTGAGGGGGTGGAGCTGGGGGCAGGAAAATGAGAACAAAAAGCGACGTCCAAAATTCTGCCAACAGTCCTGGCCCTTTGAGCAAGTGTCCAGGTACTTAGGTTGAAGGCAGGGGACAGTTCATCAGTGTGTGGGCAGTAGAGATTGTCCCCAGAGCTGTCCATTCAGCCTCACGTGTGACCCAAATCAAGGATCCCCCATGCAGGAGAGGCAGAACGCCTCTTCTCAGAATCCGGAATGGATCGATTGGAGCTGAAACCCAGATTCCAAGGCCCCCGAGGGAGATCTCGATCCTAGGATGGGAGGTTCACAAACTCCCCTGGCAGCTCCCCACTTGCTTCTCTCTCTCCATTTCCTGCCTCTTCCCCTGCACCCTCTCCCACTCCCCCAATTCTCTCTACTCAGCTGCCACCCTCTTCTTCATGATTCTGTTCAACAAGCATTTATTTTAGTTAGTGCCTACTCTCCACCCAGCACTGTGCTAAGTGCTGAGATAAAAGCTAAATAAGACAGTCCCTTTCCTCAAGGAAGGGGAGCTGGTAAACCACTGGGGAGGCAGACAACAAATGATGAACTTATCCATGGTTATGTCCCATGACAAAGGTGGGCACAGAGTGTGCTCTGAGAGGCACCCAGATGACAGGCACCCAAGCTAGCCTGGGAGGGGAAAGGTGGAATCGAAGGCAGTTTTCTCAACGAGATAAGGAGCAGAATCTCAAGTTAATACAGCAAACAAGAGGGGAAGGACACTCCCAGCAGAGGGAGCGTCATTAACGAAATCCAGAAGACAGGAGGCAGTGGGGTATGCGAGCTGGGGAGACAGCAGCTGAGCATAAACTTGGAGGGAGTCTTCCAAATAGAGCTGGCAGAAGAGGGCTGTATCCCTTGCCAAAGAACTTGAATTTATTCTGCAGCTGATGGAGAACTATTGGTGGGTTTTACTCAAAGGGAAGTCAGTCAGATTTACATGTTCACTGGATCTCTAAGTCAACTGGAGTGAGGAACACTGGATGGGAGAAAGATATGGAAGCCTTTCGGATAATCCAGGTAAAAGAAGATGAAGGGGTGAAGTAGGTTTCTGGCAGTTGGTGGTCAAAGGGCAGGTTCAGGACAGCATTCGTGATGGTCATGTGGAAATGCCTTTTAGAGCTCTAAGTGGTACAATTCAGCACAAGCGTTAAGCTCAGGAGAGCAGATAAAAGTATATATCATAACACACACATATACATTTGGGAATCATAAGTTTTTTACCTTCAGACTATGTGCAATTTTAAAGCCAATCCCTTCCTTTTCTCTTCCCTGAGCTTTCACCTCCCCATCATTATTCCAAAATTGGGAGCTTCCTAGCAATGGGTAGAAACATGCCTTCTTTGCGTGGGACTCTAACAGGATTTGATCAGTGGCACTAAGTAAGGGAAATTGCTTTGGTTCCTCAGACCACCCTCACAAATACGTTCTGAACCTCTGTGCTCACAGATGGTAGCATCAACAAACACAGAAAATAGTAGATCTCAGAACTGAACAGGATGTTAGGGGTTATCTATTCTAACTCTTATTGAATGCAAAACACTATACATCTTATTGACACTTTGCCCTTTGTAGTTGACCAGGCTGGTTGCCCACCAACATTCATTCCCCTACTTTCTCCTTCTAGTTTCAGTACCTGAATTGTTGACAGTATGGAAGCATCTTTCTGTTGTGGATGTGACTTATTAAAAAGTGCCCAAGAATCATCTTTTTCAACACCTATACATACAACTTCAGAGTGCTCGTAGGCTCAGGAGACAGTGACCCAATCCCTGGCTCTAGAAGACGGATCCCAGTTGCGCTGAGCCAATCATAATAATCCCATTGCCCTCGCCAGATTAGTTAAGAATGGATATGTGATCCAGCTCTGGCCAATGCTAAGCGCGGCAACTGTTGGGAGATTCTGGGGAAATTTTCCTTGCTCTACTTTTTTAAGTGTTGTTTCCGTGGAGGTTATGACCATGGGGGGCTGAGGGGGTGGGGCAGGGGGGACAGAAACCAGTCATTAGTCGAAACTGATATTCAGTTTGATGGTCATCAGTGCTGCACAAGAAATACCTCTGCCCTTCCAGGCAGACTGTAGAATTGCAATTCCTGGCCCATTAGTGAGCGGGAGGGGAGAGTGACTTTGTACTACTGGTCAAAAGTCATGAGCAAAAATGGTGCATGTCATTTCTGAACCAGAGCATCCAGTTGCCGCTTTAAGACATGGGAGAGCTCTCGTTTTCTCCTGCCATGGTGACTGGCGATGCTCCGGGTGGGAGTGGCTTTGTCACCCTGGAAGCGATGTCAGTGAGGAGGCCCCACCGTGGACATGTAGCCTGAGTAAGACTGAACTCTTCTTAAAGCCACTGGAATGGGGTCTATCGTTGCAGAGTATCTTAACCTGTCCTGATACACTGAGGATGACAGAAGAAACATCGTGAAGCCATTCAGGGAACTTTGCCCTAGGCTCTCACAGCTCCGATCTTCCAATAACGTAAGAGAATTAAGTTTCTTATGTCAAAGCCTCTTTGAATCCAGAGCTTTCCTTACGTGCAGCCAAAGGCATCCTATGGCTATAGCATGTATTTTCTGTCTCCATTCTGACTTAGGGTTTCCACCGAGCTATGGTAGACAAGGGACGGCCACTCCTTTTCACCAGGGGTGGCCTCTGTTTGTCTTCCCTTTAAGGCTAGGCCAGCCTTTTGACTTGCTTTGCCTGATGGCACGCGGCAGAAGTAACGCTCAGCCAGTCTGAGTCTAGCCATTAAGAGGCCTGGCGCTGTCTCTCTTTGCATTCTTGAGATCGAGCTGCCATGGAAGAGGCGTGGGCTGCCTGTTATACTCTGTGAGGAGGAGTGAGACCACCACGACATGGAGAAAGACCCTGGGAGACAAGATGCCACCTTTGGCATTTGATTCCCAGTTGAGCTCCCAGCGGAACGCAGCAAAGGATGGGACCCAAGTGAGGCCAGAAGAGGAACCATCCATCTCAGCCCCGGACAACCCACAGAATCATGAGAAGTGACAGACTGATGGTGTCGTAGGTGTTTGAAACCATTAAGTATTGCAATGGTTTACTACAACACAACAGACAGCTAAGTCCATCCACAGATCACAGCACAGACGCTGAACAGAAATGAATTAGGTGCAACTTCCAGCCACTAGATGTCCGAAGCTAGTTTTCATGAGCTGCTGTATGAATTTGCTAGGGCTGCCATCACAAAGTACCACAAACCAGGTGGCTTGCAGAATAGAAAATGATTGTCTCGCAATTCTGGAAGCTGGAAGTCTGAAATCAAGGTGTTGGCAGGGTTGATTCCTTCTGAGTATAGGATCTTTTCTAAGTGTCTCTCCTTGGCTTGTAGATGGCTGTCATTATGTACACATGATGTTCTACTTGTAACCTGGCCCAAGGTTAACTCACTTCTGCATTCACTTATTCATTCTTTATCATTTATTCTACCAATTAGCCCTTCAATAAATATTTAACGAGCACCCACTATGTGCTAGTCCAAAATACAAACAAATAAATTATGCTTTCTGACTTGACATCTGGAATCCTACATAGGGCCTCATAGAAGTGCCTTCCCTCTACCACATACCAGATGTGATCGACTAAATGTGTCCCCCCAGAATTCATATGTTGAAGCTCTAACACCATCCCCATGCCGTGTGAGGACACAGCAGGAAGGCAGCTGTCTGCAACCCAAGGAGAGAGCCCTCACCAGACACCAACTCTGCTGGCACCTTGATTTGGATCTCCACTCTCCCGAAAGGGGAGAAATAAATTCCTATTGTTTCAGCCGCCCAGTTTTCGGTATCTTGTCATGGCAGCTGGAGCTAGGGCACCAGAGATTGAGAGGCAAAAATAAAAAGGTTTGAGAAGACTTCAGAAATGTTTTTCCCCCGAGCTGAGTGTCCAGCAGTTGCCTAGGACACAGACTCTTTTAGTTAGGTCATGAGCTACACTACCAGGAGGATGCCGTAGCAGATTCAAAGCACCTCAGAGACGTGCTGGAAACACAACTGAAGAGCCTAATGTGTGGGCCACATGTGAGCTCAACATCTTAACAGCTTCTTGAGAAGCTCTCCTTAAGGGGCTGCTTTCCTACTGTGATCATCTAGGGCTATCAAATGTGGTTTTCTCCACGTTTGTTGTGACATTATTAGCAAAGACAGGTGAAGATGCATGCACTTTTATACTTTTAAGCCCAAGACGTAGAACCCTACTGTTAGAATTGGTCTAGCTATTGTGACTGTCTTAAGAATAAGGTCACATTACAACACTAAATGATTGAGAGTTTGGGGCTTTCCCCCCTTTTAATGTAGGTAAAGCTCTTCTGTATCCCCAAGCATGTATTGAGTCACAGAGTAGCTCATTTTAGTTGTGTGTTTCCTGGGTAAACTTGTACCGAATCATTTTCAAAGGACACGTTTAGCTGGATCTATGGAATGTGATTTATCTACATAGCATTGCATCCAGTCACTCCTTATGGTAGGACAGGCTGTAACAGTGTTCTCTGCTATGATGCCCTCCCCCTGTGCCCAGAGCAGACATCACTAATCAATTAACGAACCCTTTCCTGCTGAGACCAGGCATAGCCTCAGAAAGCCCTTCCACACACAAAGATCCAAATAGCCAGCAGAGATTAACTATAGCTGGAATTAGTACGAGAAGTAAATCGTATTTGCCTAACAGCTCAGTGAGAGGCGACAGTCATAGTGGTTCAAGCATAGTTCTGTTACTTTATGTAGATGTGGTTTTAGAATTCTGTTCCAATTATACAGCGTTATTGCCCCAAACGGAAACATTTATGAAAGGAAGGGGGTGAGAGTGTGAGGGACACCAACGTCATTGGTCATTATGTGCTTTTTACTGAAAGACGTCACTGATTTACAGCTAGAAGAAATGCACACCGGGGTTAGCACTTCCCGAGAAAAGCGATAATGAAGTGTTTGCCAAACGAATGCCAAAGATAATCATCATACAGCCTCTCTCAGATATTCATGTGCAGATTCTGTGCATTGCTATTCCATTTTCTCTTCGGTTGTAATTTATTGATATTTTATTCCAAACCACCAGGGATTAACATACAAAAATATATTTCCCTATAAAACTAGGAAGCCTGTTACGAGCGCATTAGACATAGATGGCATAGGGTTCGTATCAACCTGTGTTCTGTGTCAGTACAAACTGTTTTTCATACTTCTGCGTCCTACCTTTTAGATCATGCCTTTTGTGTCTGTTGTGTCACATGGGTTACCTTGAATTCTGTTTCCGACTTCCAGGAAGTTAAACCTGCCATAGGCAGTAGTGCCTTCAGTAGAATAGGTACATGCGATTTAAAACAACCCGCTAAAAGTGGTTGGTGTAGCTTTTTCCTTTAAAGGGAAAAAAAAATTGAATTAACTAATTGGATCTAACCCACTGATCTAATCCAATTGACTGGGCACAAATCGGTCATTAATACAGGCAAATGAATAAACAGCAATTCTTGATTCTGTTTCAGAATGTAGACACTATCTGGATGGACCATCTGTTGGGTGAGTGCCAAGCTAAGGGTGAATCACTGAATAGACGGATGCCATCATTAAAATAACTGAGGTAACTGGGCTGAAAGGACCAATTTTGTTGTCGTTAACTCCCATCAATTTTCAAAATTACTAATTTGATCCTGGAATGACTTCTGTGGACAGAGGTCCATTCTGACATGCTCAGTCTTGATCAAGACATTGAATAACCCCATCTTCAGACATAACCAGTGTGCAGATAGGTCCTGCAGGAGCCAGGAAGCAATTAAAGGAGGGAGGGCTGGCCTGAAGATGCTTGGCGAAGGAATTTCTGGAGATGGTTGGCCAGAGTGCCTGAGAACTATTTCTTGACCTTGGCTTGAGGGTCTGATTTTCCAACTTATTTTTCAAGTCCTGGCTCAGTACCTGATGGTGCCTGTTCAATTTTACCCTCATATCCCAACTCTCTCTCCTAGAAGCCCAAGCTTGGGGAGTGGAGATGAACTCCTTCCAGATCTTTCTATCCGAGGAGTCACCAGGTGCTGAAGGACAAGGTCATGGTGGCACTGGTGTGGTGGTAGAGATAGCTCCTGGGTTGTAGACACTACAGATCAAAAGAGAGAAACCGGGGCCAGAGTTGTCCTGAGACAGACAACATTGGAGTTGTGTTCAGGCCTTTCAGAACGGCCACAAGCTCAGTGGAATCACACGGGAGGAGGGAAGCAGAGGGTTCATTTAGAACCAGCCAGTCGGTCCAGAGAGGTTACACCAGAAAGGGAGGTCACCGCAGGGCAGTGAATTAAACCCAGCAGACCTGGAAGACCTCAGAGCAGGAAGCGTGATGAGTCGGGATCCATCTAGCAGTCAGGAAGAAGGACGTGCATGAGAACCGACAGGAAGGGCAAGACATGGCCACCGGGTCTAATCACAGTGACGGGTGCCCTAGCCAAGAAGTGGCTTACAAGCTTTCAGCAAGAGCAACTATCGACTCCGAAGAACGGGCTCGCCGGGGCTTGCGGGGGGAAATAGCTAGAGATGAAAGTGATGCGTGGGATGGATCCCACCAGGCCAAGGGTGACCGCAGGCTGTGCCCACTTGGCCTCCATGATCCCGTTTAGGTAACCACGCTCAATTTCCTGCATCACTTCCACCACAGCCCCTCTCCCAGCAACGGACTTCATAAATATGCACAACGTGCTGGTTGCACAATGCTCGTGAAATATCTAATTGGCCATTATGTTCATCCCTTTTCATTTTACCCTGCTTCTCGTTCTTTCAGTTCAGTATCTTCTCAGGTTTTTATTTTCCATCAGTACGTTCCCATTTCTGCCTATAACCCCCCCAAGGTAATTTTGAACACATTTAATTTCAGGATATGCCAGTCCCTCTGAGAGATAATATATTCCAGGAGAAGAAAGAATACTTGGCAAAGAACTTGGTCTTGATTCTCGTCTTCAAATTGCTTATTGTCCTATCTCAGAATTTCCTGGTTTTTACTCTACCCACCTTTATAGAGATCGCACACCGTAGGACAGTGGTTCTCACCTGGGGGTGATGGGGAACCTCTTGAAATTATAGCAAAATTGTGTATGCCTGCGTGCATGCATGCTATTTTTAGGAGACATTCATCAGACAATCAAATGAATTCAGACCCCAGAAGAAAATATGAAAACATTACGAAGGATGAAAACTCGAGAACTGAGTTCAGAAGACCTAAATTCCAGTCCTTGGGTTACTTTTTACTAGTTCGGTGACTAGTATGTGACCTCCTGGGGCAGAGTTTCTTTTGCCGTAAAATAGAGAAGGTAATTCTGGCCTTTCATACAACACAGGATCAAATGAGACCATGGATGGTAAAGTATCGGAAACTCGGAAGTTCAATAAAAGCGTTCATTTTTCTCATGCTGCCAAATCTCCCAGTTATGCAAAAACATAAGGGCTGGATCAAAAGTCAAACCCAACCAGTTCTGGCAGCGAGGAACGTGCTGTTTTCAAAGCACACCCCTGTCCTCTAATGATATTTCAGTCTTCCCGAATTCCTCACTAGCTTTGTGCGTGGTTGCATGGGGAAGAGAAGCATCGTGGCAGTTATCCAGTTTATTCAATCAATTATCTGGGTATTTGAACTAATGTGATTACATATTCTTGCTATGCTATTTGTTTCTGGACCCTACTCTCCCTTTTGGTGTATAAACATGCCTGAGGACACGGCCCCTGTGCGGACAGCTGCCCGTACAGAACAACTCTTTTAAGAAGTTTCTGAAGTTAGCTCTGTGTGGCAGTTGACTGTGTGATCAGCTCCAGCGACAGCCAGCTAGGAGTAAAGGATGGAAGGGCTCAACGTTTTCCCTCCAACAGAGAAGGGCTTTGACCTAAGTGGGGGCCCTGGACAATTTTGGAATCTGAGACCACAGGGATGCCAGCTGGCAAATTAAACAAGGAATGAGATCAAAAGAGGCCGCAGTGAGGACCTGGAGGGACAAGGTGACACTTTATTACCAAGAGAGTAACACCTTTTAATTGGTGAACACAACGAAGGAAGAGGTGGCAGCCCCAGCTCGCTTCTGATTCGCTCACACGCTGAGTGGGGTTTGAGACAACAAAATCCTTTCCTCGCTTCATTTAGAAGTTGTGATATTGATTAGGAAACAAAAGGCCACGCAGGAGACAAAATGTGAAACAGAAGGAGGCTTCTATCTGATAAAGACTGAATTTATTAGAAAGTACCCTGAAAGCCAGGCATAATGAAATGAAAATAACTTTATTAATTCAGCATTAAGAGGAAAATGTTATTCAGGAAAAGAAATAACACACTTTGTAGGGGGCAGCAGGGGGGACACATGGGTTTACGAGGATTGTTTAATTTTGAATAATGCATATGTCAACTCCATGGATCCTTCCCCAAATTTGCTTCTTTCCTTCTACGGCTCACTCATCCTACTCTGTCCACAAGCCTAGAACAAACACATTGGAAGGCTGAAAATATTGCTTTCACTTCCAGAGGAGACTACCTGAAATTACAGGCATTTAGAACAGCGTTAAATTGAAAAACCACAGCTTGCAACAGCCATAATTTTTTACAACGTAAGCATGGCTGTGAAGGTGATTGCGAAGCTTCTGGGCTGGGATGGCAATTGTAAGGGTTTTTCTTTTCAGTCTGGACCCACTTTCACACCGTAGTGGACGCTGATGGTTCCAAGCAGCGATACGAATACTTTATTGTTAACAAAGGTCCAACCTCTATTGAGATATCTTTAGTTTTCTCCCTGATGTCCTTTTTTCTGTTCCAGGACCGCACCTAGGATATCACGTTACGTTTAGCCATCACGTCTCCTTAGGCCCCTCTGGTCTGTGACACGTTCCCAGACATTTCTTGTTCTTGATGACTTTGACAGATCGGGGGAGTATGGGCCAGGTATTCTGTAGAATGCCCTTCCACTTGGGTTTCTCTGATGGTATTTCTCATGGGTAGACTGGAGTTAAGGGTTTGGGGCAGGAAGGCCCCCGAGGTGAGGGACCAGTCTCATCACATCAAGGATACAAGCTATTAATGTGATTTAACCATACTGACGTTGACCTCGACAACCGCTGCCGAGGCAGTGTTTTGTCAGACTTCTCCGCTATAAAGTTATGCATACCGTACTCTTTGGAAGGAAGTCACCGAGCACAGGTCACAGGTAAGGAGTGGGGATTTACTCTCCACCTCCGTGAAACGGGTGCACAAACCTCAATTATTCGGAATTCTTCTGCATATTCAATCATTCATTTCCATCAGTATGGACTCACGGATACTTATACTTTGGGCTATCATCCGACACTGTATCGTTCATTTTCTTGTTCAAGTTGCCCCAGCTTTGCCCGTCACGAGCTCTTTCAGTTGGTTCTTGTGTCCATTTGGCAAACACACCGCCGTTGGGGCTTTAGGTTATTTGTCTTTGAACACTGCTTTACTTTTCAGCGCTATAAGAACTTCTTACAGAGTTACACACCTCCTGCCCCAACCACCGGCTCAGCCATTTCTCCAGAGACCTGGTCCTTTTTCCTGTAGAATGGTATTTCTTCTCTTTATTGTTTTTGAAAAGCACCCACTTGTACCACTTTCTGCCAATCCTTCCCTTGTCCCCCTAACTTTAGGAATCCAATTCTTTCCCCCTGATTTTTTTACTATTCTTTTTAGCGCCTTCAAAAATCTGCCTTACAGATACCTCTAAGACTGAACATTTTCATCACATTTGGAGCCCCTCTCTCTACAATCTCTCACTCTTCTGTCATCTCTCTACTGAACATCGCGGGTTCCCCTCCCTGGCACCTATAGCGCGTCAGCCGCAAGCTGGAAGGAAAGGAATCGAGAGGAATACGAAGAGAGGGAGTGAGCTCAAGCTACCTCCTGGGTGGCACATTATTTTTAATTAATGCTGCTGCCATTTCCTCACTCTCCCAGCCAAGTTAATGCAACAAGAATTGTGTTGGCATCTGCAGCGGCAAATGGAGAGGAACAGCAGTTTCAAAGGAGGGGGTGACCGCCCCCCGCCCCCAATCTGGGTACACTTTGGAGTAGGGCACAGTTCACACGCAGATTGCCAGAACTCGGCGAGGCTACTGGTTGGAACTCGGTGGTTCCGGAAAACACATGTCCTCCGTGACTGGCAGCGGTGCCCGCTCCCCATCATGCTGAGATACTTTGAAGAAGGCTCTTTGCCAAGGTGTTCCCTGCAGTCACACGGGGGGCCAGCTTACAGGGAGCATAGGGGGCAAGAAATTAGCACCCAAACACCTTGCCATTCACGTCCAGGAAACACAGGGATCACAGCGAGAGCCGGGTCCTCTGTCTTCACTTCAGCCCAGTCGTCCCTTCCTTGCTCCCACTCTTCAGATCACCACCCCTAAGAAAGCTGACGATTTCCTTTACCTGTGGCTCAACAAACTGTTCTTGAGGGCCAATGCAGCCCAGTGTCCGTGGTTCATGCTAGAGATGCAAAGGGATTCAGGATATGGTCCCGGTCCAGTGCAGGCAAGATTAGCCTGTGAACAGATCACATCAGACAGTGCATTATCTTTAGTATATACACCAACATCCACATATTACGTTATATACATAGATTCTGTGCCTGTTATCCATTTTTTTTAATTTTCCAAAAAATTACTAAGCTTATTGTTTTTTATCTTTAAATTTCTCCTGGGCATATATCTGGAGAAAACCATAATTTGAAAAGATACATGCACCCCAATATTCATTGTAGCACTATTCACAATGGCCAAGACATGGAAGCAACTTAAATGTCCATCGACAGATGAATGGATAAAGAACATGTGGTACATATATACAATGGAATATTACTCAGCCATAAAAAGAATGAAATAATGCCATTTGCAGCAACATGGATGGACCCAGAGATTGCCATACTAAGTGAAGTAAGTCAGACAGAGAAAGACCAATATCATATGATGTCACCTATATGTGGAATCTAAAAAACTGAGACAAATGGAAAACAAATTTATGGTTACCAAAGGGGAAAGGGGGTGGGGGAGGGATAAATTAGGAGGTTGGGATTAACATATAAACACCACTATATATACAATAGATAACCAACAAGGGACCTACTGTATAGCACAGGGAATTATACTGAATATTTTGTAATAACCTATAAGGGAAAAGAATCTGAAAAGGTATATATATATATATATATATATATATAAATGAATCACTGTGCTGTACACCTGAAACTAACATGACATGGTAAATCAACTATATTATACTTCAATAAAAAAATGTTTTTTAATTACCAAATTTATTGTTATCTTTAAATTTCCCAAATAGTGTGTTAATACATTCTTCTTTAAGAAAAACTAAAACATTACAGATGAGGCTAAAGGTCTGTAACAAGCATACCACCTCCTCCCCAGACCCACCTATACCTCCTCCTTCCCAAATACGAAGGCAAACGCTGTTTGGGGTTTGCTGCCTATTTTCCCAGAGAACAGGTACGTTTTTAAAAAGATACTGAAATTCAGGACAGTCTTATTCAAAACGGTACGGCTGACAATCACTGACTGCCGCGTGGCTCCCCGTCTCCTCCCATTCTTTTCCACCTGTCACTTAGCCTGGGCTGGTGATAAAATTCCAGGCAATGCTTGGAATGTGGACGGGCCAAGATGGCTCTTGTCAAAATGGAATAATCAGAACGCAAGAGAAAGGCTGGGCCTGGGGAAAGCACGCAGATGTCCTCACTGATGGATCCAGGCTGGACCAGGGAAATGAACAAGGGACAGCCATCACCAAGAGAAGCAGGAGGCGGTGGGGAGTGCAAAACTGGAGGAAGGATCCCGGGTGAGGGAGTTGTGTAGAAAGATGACCAGGGTCCTCAGGTCCAGGAGGGATGGGAGAAGCAGGCCCCTGCAGGCAAAGCCATAGTCTTTGAGCAGATCCTGGTTACAGGCACGTGTCTGCATAGTCCCAGGAGAGCGGTCTGCCCTGACCAAGACTTCCTGCCATGGACACCCGTCTATACTTTTTATTAGTAGAACCTAGATTGAGAAACACAACATCCCCAGGAGCATAGACACCCCCCTCCTTGTCCCAATTAAAGTACCTGAGGTTTTCCTTGGCAACCCTATTCGAGGTTTTTTCATCCTGATCTCTAAAGGCCCCAGAGGGTTCAGCAAGACAGAGAACAGGGAGGCGTGTGTGTGTGTGTGTGTGTGTGTGTGTGTGTGTGTGTGTGTGTGTGTGTGTGCTGGTGGAAGAGAGTCTCTTTTTCTCGTGTAATAATGACAAGATTTTAAAATATTAATGTGCTTTTCCCTTTTGTCCGTCTGCGTCCATGACCTATTCCCTGATAGGCTCAAGGCATTAACCCACCTGGGGAAGAGAGGGGGCTGGTCCCATCGGGAGGAAAGGCATAGGGACTGTTTGGGGAGGGAGGCAAAGAGAAAGCTTCTGAGCTTCAAAATAGAGAGCTGAGCGAAGTATGCGCAGGGTTGAGAGAGGGGCACTTCTGGGAAAGGACTGATGTTCTAAATTCCCTAGTTCTCACTTAACACAGCCAGCCAGCTCCGAGAGCTTTAAGTAAAGGAAGTCTGGGCAGGTAGGAAAGAAGCGAAAGAAAAACTCCCTCTTTCTGACATGAATGACTATGGGGACTTGAAGCAGAGAGAAAAGAGGAAACAGGATGGGGACAGAGACTCTTAAACAAGCAGCTTGATTTCCCCTTCTAGACCGTCTCTCTATAATTATAATACACAGAATTAAGGCAACACAAGGCATCGCTGCCCAGCTAGGAAGGTGGAGGCACTGGTTGGGCTGCCAGCAGGGCTGGCTTGCTTCCCTGAAGTGCCCTTGACCCCCTGGGGTTTGGACACTGTCTCCGGAGACACACGGCCTGCTGGGAGGAGGGTGAGGTGCCCACATGGCAGACGGTGAAGCTGGACAGGCTCGGCCAGGAGCCAGGCCAGGTGGCAGATGCAGCAAAGACACAGGGAGGAATGCAGCGTCAGCAGGAGTGGAGAGGAGGCCAAGGCAGTGGTGATGGGCCTGGGTCCCAGCCCGGCCAGGAAAGAAAAGACCCTGAGTTTCAGCCACAGGCATCAGCATCGAACACCTGCAGGGCTTCCGGAGATGGGATCATGCCAGCAACGTGCTGTGGGTTCCTTGGGGCACATGGGAGTGCATCCAAGTCATGGATCCTTCCCTTTATCACAAAAGTGGGGAGGGGTGATTGCTGACCTTCTGTTGTGTTTCCTGGGCCACAAATCATGGCAGCCTTGCGGGGTGGGCTGGGCCCATCCAATTCTGTCCTCAGAGATGTCCTCTTCCTGGAATAAGAGGTGCAGAGACCTCTGGCTCTTTCCCCAGGTGTTTCCCCAGCAACCTCTCCTAACGCCTTCCCTGGGACAGGCATTTTGGACAGCTCAGTCTTTGGTGGCCTCTCCCCAGTCTAAGGGTTCTTGGTCTGGGCAACCCCACTCTGTAGGACAGCTCTGCCAGCAGCCTTGGCACTCAAAATCTCCTGGTGGCATTGCAGGGCCAGGACAGAGTGCACATCTCTGCTTCTTAACAAGGCTCCCGCAGAGCTGCCATGATAGTGGAATGGAAACAGGCTTGAGACGGCTCACCAGGGGCACTGTACCCTCCCAGCCATCCTTTCAGGATTTGCCAAGTAGGCAGGATGCTTCTGCCTGAGCTAAGTTGATAATCACACAGCATGATGGGGGAGAGCTCCACTCTTAGAGGTGGCTTCCTCCAGAGCCTTCCCAGACCCTGGGCATGGAGAAGAAGGTGCACCAAAGGCTCAGCTTTTTGCCAAAGCAAGAACCAACAGAGGCCAGTCTAGAAACAAAACGAGCACTGCTGGCTTGGATTGCAGGTACCCACTTTTCCTGTAGAACAAGAGACAGGCTCAGACCTCAGGCTGGGGGCTCTAGTGACCTTGAATGATCCAAGACCATCCTGATTCCATATAACATTCTCTCTTCAAGAAAGGCCTTTCTCTCGACATATAATCAAATGCCATTATATGTTAATATCTCTGTAAGGCCTTTCATCTTTTAAAAATTCCATGTGCTCAATTTGTGTATCTTGAAACCTTCGTGTATCCACAGTTGCTGAGGCTGGGATAGGACAGCTGGGGTGCCTTTGGAGTCCATACTTACTTATCACATCACATCATAAATAATTTTAATGGGAAAATGTTAGGTGCTATTTTCTTAAAAAGCAGGTTGGAAGTGAGTTCAAAAGAAGGAAAGATGCCATTGGCTTGGAGAATTGGTAAGGTTTCACATGTCTTCTAAATGGTAAAAACAACCAGAATAATTATGTGACCGATTATATCATGCTGCCTAAATACACACAGAAATTTGTTCACTGTGGGATCATGAAGAGGTCTTTGAACTAAAAGTGAAGGCAAGGTACAGTGTCCTTAATCTGTAAAATGGGAAGAACTATATGGCCCTGGTGAGCCATCTCAGGCCTGTTTCCATTCCACTATCACGGCACTTACAGTTCTCAATTTCTATTGACACTTTCCTACAGAATGTGCACTTTTCAACCATCACATTGGGGTAGTATACATGTCACATTTCTTGATTTTTTTTCTAAATTAAAAAAACCCACAACGGATCAGTTGGATCTTATAAAAATTAACTTCTGCTCTGTGAAAGCCACTCGTAAGAAAATAAAATGACAAGCTAAAGACTGGAAGAAAATATGTGCAAAGCACATATCTGACAAAGGAGTGGTATCTAGAATATACAGAGAAACTCAAAACTCAACAGCAAAAAGCAAAAAATCCAATTTGAAAATGGGCAAAATACATGAACAGGCGTTTCACTGAAGAGGATCTCCAGAAGGTAAATGAACACATTAAAAGGTGTTCAGCGTCATTAGCCATTAGGGAAACACAAATTAAAACCACCGTGAGATACCACTATATTCATATCAGAATAGTTAAAATTAAGAATGGTAACCACACCAAATGCTGAAGACGATGCAGAGAAACTGGGCCACGCATCCACTGCTGGCTGGAATATAAAATGGTGCAGCCACTCTGGAAAAGGTTGGCGGTTTCTTTAAAAAGTAAACATACAATTACAAATGACCCAGAAATGCACTCTTAGGCATTTATCCCAGAGAAATGAGAACCTATGTTCACATGAACACCTGTACATGAATGTTCATAGTAACTTACTCGTAACTTGCTCGTAAGTTACTTACTCATATTACTTATTATGAGTAATAACTTACTCGTAACTTACTCGTAAACCCCAAATTTAAAAAACCAAATGTCCTTCAATGATAAATATTTAAGTGATGGTACACATCCATATCATGAACTACTGGTCACCAATAAAAAGGAGCTAATTATAGATATGCAACAAGCTGGATGAATCTCAAGGGAATTACACTGCATATAAAAAGCCTATCTCAAAAGGTTACGTACTGCATTATTCCACTGATACAGCATTTTTGCTTGAACGGCAAAACAATGGAAGCAACTTACATGCCAATTTGTTGGCAAGTTGTTAAAGAAATTATAGTACATTCATAGAGTGGAATAGTATTCAGCCATGAAAAAGTATAAGGAAGTGCTTTATATACTGATGTGAAATTACCTTCATGAACAGGAAATGAAAAAAGCAATGCAGAAGAATATGTGCAACATGTTGCCATTTCTATAACAATGGGACTACATATATGCTTGTCACTGATGGCAAATGCTTAAAATTCTACAGGAAGACTACAGAAAAGACCAATAACATTGGGTTGCCTCTGGAAAGGGAAGGTTTTTGCTGAGGATCAGGGGTGGAAGGGAGACTTTTTTTTTTTCTTTGTGCATCATTTCAAAACTTGGAGGTTAAACCATGTGCATTAATTGCTTATTCAAAAATAAAATATATTTTTTGAAAAGAGAAGCTCTGAAAAATATCCTTTTCTAAATATAAATGATGACCAGAGTTTTTCGAGGTCCAAGGGGCCTTCACACCCCCTGCAAGTTTCTTCCTGCCCCTGCATGGCTTTCCTAGGTGATGGGCACTGCACTCATACTGTCTGCACAGGAAGGGGGAGATGGGAGCCTTTGTTGGCGGCAGGGTGTGTGTGGGGGGGGTGGTAGGGAGTGAGTTGGTGACTGTGAGTGAGTTGGTGACTGTGGCATCAGGCGGAGCTGCATCTGAAAGAGGAAAAAGGTCTTTTCACCTAAAGTAATGCAATTAGGACACCTAGTGTCCAGTGACTTCTCTCACCAGACCTGTTCCCAGAACCATGTTGGCAAGGGAACAGAGAGGAGTTAAGAGCCCTTGCTGTATTTCTTCCTCCTGTTTCATTTTTAACACTGAAATTACTCCTACCCGAGATCACTTCATCAAGTACATTTGTTGCTCTGCAAACTCAGGAGTTCCCCCTGTTGAAATCCCAAACTACCCCCATACACAGAGGGCAAGGAGAGACCCAAGAAAGAGGCAGACTGCTCCACACTGGTTAATGGCAGGTTGAATAAGCAAGGAAACTTACATACAAGGCTTGTCTGGGACGAGCAGGCCTCTGCACCTGCCCGCCAGAATCTTAAACGTTTATGTAGAGGCCTTAACTGGGTTCGGTCACGTACGCCGTCCAGATGGTCTTGGCAACACATGACTCTCTCAAGGCTGAGTCCTTGAATATGGCTCCCGCTGTGGGAACGGTGGTCAGAACGTACATTCCAGGGACAGGAGGGGCAAGGAGCCTCTGATTGCCAGGGTCCAGCTTGCAGGTTCACCAGCGATCACGTCTTCTCCATGATGTCCTCCAATGGTATTTCTGAGATATCTGTTAATTTCTCCTTTACCACTGGAGTGTCTAAACAACCAGGGAAGGCTCCAAGAGGAACACTCAAACTTCCAGGGCTGCTTTGTCCTTCCTGCAGGGCTAACCCAATTCCACGGGGGGCTCTGTAGCTCTCCTGAGGCTGGAAGCAAGAAGTGTTAGAGTCCCAACCCTTGCCCAGCATCTGGGTCTAGGCCATGACATCCAGACATGGCTAACTGCATACTGAGATGAACAAAGGCAATTCCAAACCAACAGCTTCCTGTCGTAGTCTCTATCCATTCCTCTCCTGCATCTTTCACTTTTGTACGCGACTCTGAAGCTATTTGCCCAGGAGTAGTTTGTCTCTAGTTACTCCTTCTTAAACTGTCTTCAGGGAGCTTGCTATATTTTCTGCTCTGATCTGCAAGGGAAATTCCTAAAGGCGTATTAGATCAAAGGTCACTGTGCCCACTTCCAGGGCTGCCTGGAAAGCTAGCTGGATAGACTCTTCTCTGCATCCCCCTCACATGTGTAAATCTGTGATTCAGTTTCATTATCCCGTTTTAGTCTCTGAGCAGCTATGCTGTTACTGTGGCAGAAACAAGAAACTGAAATATTCACTGATGTATTTACAGAAGATGTAATAAAATCTGGCCCCGGAGGTCAGACGGTTCGTATCCCATGGAAAGTAGTACGTGCATGGGCATCAGGATTAAATACATATATTATATTAGGGTTTCAGCTCATTTGCCTAATATATTTGAAAATGACTCAATTTATTGCAAACTAAGATTTAGGAAGCTCAGTTTACAGGTTGACAAATTAGCATTTGTCTGCACATATTTCACTGTTTTGCATAATTAATTCCTCCCCATAGTACACAGGCATTTTCCTCTACAACAAAACCAGCCTATTTCTCGTTCCCTTCCTGTTAGCGTCATGTAAATGGTATTTATTCAGAAGATGCATATTCTTTTCCAAAGCATCCCTTGGAACATGACTGAGATTTTCATCCCAATCGTTATCAGCTGTTTATTACCCAGCTTCCCAAATCTCGGTCACAAAAAAAATTAGAAAAGGAAAAGTTGAGTCATAAAAAACAAAGAGAGTGCCGATGAAATGGATTCTCCTGATTCAGATTGACTGGGTGTATCAGCTAGCATTACAAGGACCAGAGAAGCAAAACGCTAATTAACACTGGCTTTAACAACAGAGAAGATACACTGATTCATTTGCCTGAAAAATCCACAGGTAGAGCAGCTGAATAATGTCACCAAGGGCTTTTTTTGTTTTTCACAATGTTCTCTTCAGAGTTGTCTTCTCCTAAGGCTGGCTCTCTTCTTCACTCTAGGATCACTTTCAAGAGCTACACAGCTCCCACCAATAAAAGAGATGCCGTCTTTATTCCCAGCAAAAGTCCTAGGTATCACTCTAATTGGATGGCTACAGTCACATGCCCAACATTGAGCCAATCACTGTGGTCAGGCAGAACAAATGCTCTGATTGGTCAGTCATATGCTTTCTCTATATAACTGGGGTAAAATCAGCTTCCCTAGACCAACATGCATCCCCAACCAAAATTGGGAGCTGTTAGAAAGAAAGAAGTAAGGGGGTGGTGGTGGTGAGGTAGACAAGGAAGCTACCAAAAAAAAATTTACTAAAGAATGGGAAATCTAAACTGGAGAAAAATCTGAATTTCTTTAAAAGTATTCTGTAGTGCAATTTCTTTCTTTCACATACATGCAGTAAGTCAAATGAGGCCAACAAAGTGTTGACAGGCACTCACTTGAATGAACAGACATGGCTGATTGGCAATGAGCCTCTCAATTACATATAAGCACACCAATCTTTTGTTTTTTAATTTGGTACTTATATAGAGTTTGTTCTTTGAAGGCCGGCCCACCAGACGTTTTATGAAGTACAGCTCATTGTTTTGTGTTTGAAAACTTGAGATTGCTGCAGCAGGAATGGAAATGCCTGGCAGTTGAGGCCTTGAGTGGAACAGGAAAGAGGCACAGCTGCTTACTGCCCTTCCTTCTCTCTTGTAAAATTGGGCAAAGCAAGGAGTATGGAAGACCCAGCTAAGAAAGTCTGTGATGCAGAATGCACAAGGACAGCAGGTCTGGATTTCCACCAGGGAAGTATTTGAGATGTTCTGGCATAGCAACCATCTTTAGCAGCGTAAACATAATATCTCAATGAGTTTAAATTATTGTTCACATGGAAAACCCTTTCCTGATTGGAAATAGCAGGAAAGAGATGATACTTAGTGGGAATGACCAAGTCTTTCTACTGCAGTGGAACTTGTATAACTTCACAATCACTGACTAAGCAGAAATTGCAAGGATGCATCTGATTCTCTCCCTCCTCCTCCTCCTCCTCCTCCGCCCATGGCAGACATAACTAATCAATCACGCACATCCCCTCTAAGCTTAGAAATGGCTTCGCAATCTCTCTTGACAAAGTGCTCCAGGGAGCCACTACCAATTGATCAGACTTGGAAATAGAGATAAAACCTGCTTGACATAACAAATTTTAGCCTGATCCTTTCCCATTTTCATTTTCTGTGATGTTTCTCCTATGGAGGTGATCCATTTGGGGGCTCATTTATTCCCTCGGCTGAATTGAGCGACCTATGAGTCCTCTTCTCCCTGACGTAAGCCTTCTCTCCTCATTGTTCTCAGGTACCTCTTACAGGAGCATTTCCCCAAGGATTATTTTAAAGCATACCCAATCATCCCCAGATCACTCCTTATTTTATAATCTGTAACTGTCAGTGATTGATTGATTTGCCTTTATTTATTTTTTCTTTATTGGTAACTGCCATACACTCCTTTCTTTGGGGTTCTTCTCTCTGCACTGAAGTACAGAAAAGGATGAAGCTGCATAATACCCCTTTTTAAAAGTTCCCTCCTTGGGCTTCCCTGGTGGCGCAGTGGTTGAGGGTCCGCCTGCCGATGCAGAGGACATGGGTTCGTGCCCTGGTCCGGGAAGATCCCACATGCCGTGGAGCGGCTGGGCCCGTGAGCCATGGCCGCTGAGCCTGCGCGTCTGGAGCCTATGCTCCGCAACAGGAGAGACCATGACAGTGAGAACCCCACGTACCGAAAAAAAAAAAATAAATAAATAAATAAAAGTCCCCTCCTCATCTTAAATAAATACACCCAGCTTTTCAGGTCAAGTAAGGTTTACTTTGTGTAATTTGTACCTATTGTTTCTTAGTGTGAAGTCAATGCTCCACCTGAATCAAAATTTACTAGGGTGGGTTTCTTATTAGAAATGGTATTTCTGAACCTCACTCCAAAGCCAACAAGGCAGAATTTCTAGTGACCTGATTTTTTTAGCCAATTCCCGAGGTGACTCTTAGGCCCGTTGAAGTTTGAAAATAACTGCTATGGGAACCAGACAGGGGGTTGGGGAGAAATCGTGGTAAGCTTATCTAGATGGAAAGAGTCTTAAAAGTTTTTAACATTGGTATCTCCTGAGCTCTATTGATTTTTAGGTGGAGCTATGTCTGATCCTTCTTAAGCTTTTACTGACTCATTTCTTGTGATTCTGCCCTGAAAGTCAGACTAGAACATAGCCAGATTAAGAGGCAGGTCAATGCAACACCTGTATGGGACATCAGTCTAAGACTGTCACTAAAACGTCACTGACAGTAAGCGGAGAATACCGTATTTACAACTCAACTGCACATAAGCTGGAAGGAATATTCGGATGAGTTGCTTTGGGAGCAAAATTCCAAGAAGCTTGTCCAAATACTAATAAAAATAACAACGATAATGATAATGATGATGATGATGATAATAATAGTCCCTGGCCTTCCAAGGAAGTTGAGTGTGGTAAACTGTAAGGCTGCATGGAATATCTGAGGTTTGGGCCAGAGCTGAATGGTCTGGATGAGAGCACAGGTGAGGGCCCAGCCTGTGGCCTTGCACCCCTGCTTCACCACCTATATAATCAATCATGTCTATAAATAAATGGACCAACAGATACTCAAATTATAACAGATTTAAGAGGTACCCCACTTGTAACCCTCCCAGGAAACCTGTCTATTTCAGGTGGCCGGTCAAAACTGTCCAATTCTTTCATTTTCCATTTTAATCCTTGGGAATTTTTCTCCCAGGTCCCCATCCCCTTCTCTCCAAAGTCAGCCCCTCAGACTTTAGAGACCACAGGATTCGTGCATTAAAATTTGCATCTCTGAGGAAACTTCTGCCGAGCTTAACAAGCAACCAGAGGTAATAGAAGTCTTCTGGCTTCACACAGAAGTCATCCCAGGCAGTTCCCTAGTACATTTACCGGTGCCTCACGGCGGCCTTTGAACCCAGCATACAACCCATAGTGAACTTGTCTGATGTCCCTCCACTTGGAAAGATATATCTCCTCTCCTCCACCTAGTCAAGCAAGAAGTCAGTTATTTTCTGCTGCCCTGCCCTCCTCCACCAAAGAGGACAACATAAAATATAAATTCTTCAAATTCACAGAAATATTGAATACTTACCTCCATGGTTTTCAGGCCACAAAATCCTGTGTCATTTTTTTCCCTGTTGTCTGATGCGGCCCTTTATGCTGCTTCAGTGCATGTGTGAGAGGCGAGGCCAGCCTGTGACAACGTGGGGAAATACAGTACTCTCCTTTGGGAATATTCATTTAACTGTGTTTTTGCATGAATTTCCCCCACCTAATTATTTTTATGAGATATTAGCAGATGGTGCATTCTTCACTTGCCCAGTACCGCTAAACTATCTAAAATACATGAGCTCTTATCACTGAGTTCTATTTAGGAATTTACTAAGTTTCTGTTTCAAGATGGAAGCCTAAGCATGTGTTGCTACTTCCATATTCTTTCAAGTTTACATTGAAATTACACACACACACACACACACACACACACACACACACACACACCCTATAACAGAGCGGGGAAAAAGGAATAGATACCATCAGTAACTCTTAAATTTTGGGGACTGTCTGGAGGATACAATATAGTCTTCACCTGATTCACAGAGAAAAATGAGAAGAAACCACAGCCCGAGGCACCAGAGTTAAACGTCGGTCTTCTCAGAGGAGTCCAGAGAAGGCCCACGTTAGCGTCCCCAGGTGCAAGTGTGGGCCAGAGGTCATCTTCAAGGTTTTTATTGAAGAACTGCATTTTAAAGCCTATGGCAGTAGGTCCTTTTCTCTTCAACAGAGTTGCTGGCAGCCACGGCTTTTACATTCAGGCCAAAGCCTGGAAACTGCTTTCTAGAGAAAGTATTTGATCTGTTACCACAAGAAATGGGTGATCTATTATCATTGCTTCGCAACAAACCACTCTGAAATTTAACAGTTAAAAAGCATTATGTATTATCATCTCTCATCTTCCTGTGGGTTGACTGGGCTCGGTTCGACGGTCTGTCTCTCGTGGGTGAGCAGGGAGATGGAGCCATCTGAAGGTTTCCTCATTCGTGTCTCGCGCCTGGCACAAGCCATCCGAGTGGCTTGGGTATCTGGGGCCTGGCCCTGTGTCTGTCTCTCCAAACAACCTCTCCACGTGGCTAGTGCTGGCTTCCTCACAGCATGGTCGTCTTCCGGGAGCTGGACTTCTTACATGCCACATCTGACTTTCCTCAGAGCTCATGCTCTAAAAAACAGGAAGTGACAGCTGGCCCAGGCCCAGAACTGATTACGTCCCTTCAGTTAATAATCTATGGATCGACGTCATCATAGATCCCTACAGACTCAAGGAAAGTGGGGATCCAACTGCACCTTTCAGGGGGAGAAGTGAACAAATGACTTACATCCATCCTACCCTGGAAGAGTTCCTGGCAAGGGTGTTGGAGACTGCCAGAGAAACAGCAAAATTGAAGCACTCAAAGGCTCCATGCTCAGAGGGCTTTGCACTGACAGTTATGGGGGTCCCTACCCTGCTTTCATATTCCTGGTCCCCAAACATGAGAAGAGAGCCTGCCTATAATTATGCTTGCTGACTGAAACCTCACATTTGGTCCTTCTGTTTAAGAAAAAGGCCTGTTATGAAAGAGACATATACAACTGCTGAGGAAAGGCACACCAATTGTCTGCACATGTCAGAGTAGCCTGTCATTAAAAAGAAACCAAAAAAAGCTCTTGCAAACAAAGACTGCAAGGTATTAAAAAAACGCAGAAGCATGAAAGAGAAAGAGAAGGATCATTAAACACAAACTAAATAATCCCAGAGGAGGGAAAAAAGAGATCATTCAGGAAAAAGATGAGAACTATTTAAAAACATTGATTTCTGCCTACAGGTTTAGGCAGATACTGTAACCACAAATTAAGGGCAGTCTCTTTTGCAAAGGTACCAATCAGAGAGTAAGAAAAAATGTTTCAAAATGAAGATATTACTGCAAAAGTAAAGATTTCACTAGATAGGTTGAATAATAAATTGGACAAAGATTAAGATTAGGTTTTTGATCTGGGAAGTAAAATCAAAGGAATCTCTCAGAACTGGGAGCAAAAAGATAAATAAAATATATGGGAAAAGTTAGGAAACACAAATGTCAAATCTAGGAGGCCTGACAGCAATCTAGTAGATTTCTTAGAAGGAGAGAACAGAAGCATAAGAAGATAAAACATAAGTACAGACATTAAAGAAAAAAATAAAACTCCCTGAACTGAGAGTAGTCGTGACTCTTAATACTGAGCATCTCCTGAGTATGGAGAAGGATAAATGAGAAAATAACTCACATATAGATGTATCATGCTGAAATTTCCTAACTCAAAGCATTAAGTGAATGTCCTTAAAGCTTCCAGAGAGAAAAGAGGGGTCACGCCCAGGGAAAGATGAACATATTAATATGCACTTCTGAGCAGCAACACTGAGTTATGTTAGAGGAGCAATATATTCAAATTTCTAAGAAGAAACTATATTGGATCTGGAATTCTATACCCAGTTAAGCTATCAATAAAATGCAGAGATTAGAAAAGAAAAGAAGATGTTTATGGCCAAACAAGGATGCAGCAAGTGTATCACGTGTATTTCTAATATGTGAAGAGATGGCTTACCAAAGTCCTCCTACAAAATGCAGAGCAACTATGGGAGGAAGGCCAGCATGAAACATACATTGTAGATGCAGCTGAGCATCATTCAGAAGTAAATGAAGCAAGAAAGACATTAACAGACAGTACATTGGACTGGAGTGCTTGGGAATTATACAGAAAAGATGGGTAAATATGATTACCCAAACTTTTAAAAGTTTAAAAAAACAAAAATAAGTTTGAAATATACGTAGCAAACCAGAAAAATATTTGCACCACATATAACAAAGGACTAATATTCTTAGTATGGAAAGTGCTTTTTAAGACAATTTTAAAGATGGGATAGAAATAGAAAAATGGGCAAATATCATGAATGGGCAAGTTACAAAGGAAAGAAAGAAATGAAACCAGATAAAAGGTGACTGGGATGTAGTGAATGTTTGAGTTCCCCCCCCCTGAAATACACGTATTGAAATCCTAACCTCCAACGTGATGGAATTAAAACGTGGGGCCTTTGGGAGGTAATGAAGTCAGGAAGGTGGACACCCATGATGGGATCTGCATCCTTAAAAAGGAGACTCCACCAACAAGGACCTACTGTATAGCACAGGGAACTATACTTAGTATTTTGTGATAAGCTATAAGGGAAAGGATCTGAAAAAGTGTATATATATATATATATATATATATATATATATATATATATGAATGAATCACTTTGGTATGTACTTGAAACCAACACATTATAAATCAACTATATTTTGATTTAAAAAGTTATTATTAAAAAAAAGGAGACCTCAGAGAGCTCTCTCCCACTTCTTCACTAGTGAGGACACAGTGAGAAGACAGCCATGCATAAACCAGGAAGCCGGCTCTCACCAGACACCGAATCCGCCAGCACCTTGATCTTAGATTTCTTGGTCTCCAGAACTGTGAGAAAATACATTTGTTGTTCAAGCCACCCAGTCGATGGTATTTTTGTTTAGCAGCCCAAACAGACTAAGACAGTGACAGTCTCTGGATTTCCCACAGGGCTGCTCCTCCCTAGAAATTTGGCCTGAAAAGAATGATTCCACTCACTCCCCAGGGCTCACGTAGATGCGTGGGTCAGGAGTACCGGGGTGCGGGGGGGGGGGGGCGGGTTGACTTTTCAAGGGAGACCGTGTTTACAGGTAGAGGGCAGGGTACTTTTTTTTTTTTTTTTAAACAGTTACCATGTGTGAAACTTCGGAGAAAGAGAAGTTAGGCTAAGGGAAATTTTTCGGGAGTTTATTCTGCTAAGTACGTATGTGTTTAATAATTATCGCGTTTATTCCTCATTATGACCTCCTGAAAAAGACAGCTTGCTTAGCAGTAGGACACTGGTGAGTTCTGAATAGCAATCAGCTTTATTTCTCCCATTTGTGCTCCAACCACACTCTGCCCCTTCCCTCAGCCACACGTGGGCCAATTGTATCACTTTCTGGTTGCTTTGGGTTATCAAAATTCCATCTGGTTTAAAGCTTTACTCAAATCTCCTATTTTAAATTCATAATCAGCTTTGGGTCCTCATCGTGGTTAGTGGGAAGGGGTCTACTCTTTCACTCTTGTCTTGCAGTGCAGGGTAGGGCCATGGTCTCCTTCTGGGTTCTCTTCTCCCCACTACGTTTCCGGGCTTCATTCCTCTAGGAAGACAGAGAGGAAGGAGAGGGACATTGGAGTTGACTTTACCTAACTGTGAATCCACCTCATTCTATCTGGTGTTTTTTGGTCTCCAGGATTGTGCTGGCATCTGTGTAGATGCAGGTGAGGTTTTCTTGGGATGGTGCCCAACTACATCACAGCCTCTGCAGTCACCCACCTCTTCCTTGTTTCCCTTTGCACCTGCCAGTGGTCCACACCCTCAGCCTCTTTCCTGATGATCTCGGGTGGCCTCGGCCTGAAGCAGGATTTCAGTTCCCAGAGACTGAAGTCAGGCCACGGCAGTGAGAGCGCTGAATCCTAGCCACTAGACCAGTGGCCAGTGACAAGGCCCTGGCCTGTACGGCTTTGCAGAAATGAATTCCCACAAAGATGGAAAATAGTAAACAAGTGTTTATTAGGAGGAAAAAGAGTACGTGTGGATAGACACACGGGCAGACTCAGGGAGAGAGAGTCGCGCCCTTGTGGTGGTTTGAATAACTTATGGCTCATTTTTTCCGGGTTTCCTTTGGCCAATCATCTTCCTTTGCCTGGTTTTGAGTCCGTATTTAGTATATCTCAGGGTCCTCCCATGTGTGTAGGCACATCTCTTAGCCAAGATGGATTCTAGAGAAGAGGCCTATGGGTAAGTTGACATCACTTACTATGGGGTGGCGCCCCCTCCTTTTTTGACCTCCAAGCAACCTTTCTGCACATGTGTACTCGGGAAGGTCTCCTTGACTTCGAGAATGAGGAATATGTGGTCTTTTATCTCTTATCTGGACAGGGTTCAGCTTCTCCTCCGTCCTGCTATTTCGCAGTATCTGCCCACAGGGGACGAACTGCTGCTCAGCCTGGGGCCCATCTATCTCCTGCCTTACTGATGGGTATCGCTGAGCTTGCCTGGTTGAGCTCTGAGCAGTCCTCAGGGCTTGCCTACTCTGCTAACTTAGGCAGTCCTCTGTGTGATGCCCTGGGATGGCTAAGTGCCTCTTCTCGTTCTCGGAGGTCCCTGGAGTTCCGGGCTGCAGCCCCTCCATCCTCTGGTAGGCACACTAGGCCACAGTCCCCACTGCCCGTCTGCTGAGTGCTTCTCCCACAAGCTTCCTGCCTTTAGAAATGCCCATAGAAGGGGGTGTCTGTCACTGAGCTCATATCACTCCCAGGGACACGGTCACCTTCTCCCAAGAATCGTCTCATGGTGCCCTGCTCCGAGGGTGGCATCCAGCCCGGGAGTGGCACGCCTGGCTCTCCTTCCTGCTGGGACTGGCGATCTCTCCTAGTGATGCTTTTGGAGCCCTCTTCCCAGCCTCTCAATGGGTTTTTTGGTTTCTACGAGTAGGGAGGGAATAAGCTCCCTGCCCCCATGAGAAGAAGTAACGCCCCCCCACCCCGCACCTCCTACACAGACACAACTTCAAAACTGACCATTTTCCTGCCCATCCCTTTTTGCTACACCTCCCGCTCACACACTTCAGTGCATGAGAGCTTCCAGCTTTGCCGGATGACTCTTCAAACCACAGGACATCACCCAGCTCCCAGGCTGGGTCCCATCTGCCAGTCCCACCTCGCAGCTACCCACCGGTTTTGCCAGGGATTTCTAAAGCAGGCTGTGGTGATGCAGAAGAGAAAAGCCACACCCGCCTCTGAAATGTCGGAATACTTTCTTGACTACGGCCATTCATACGCTGAAAACGGTTTCATTCAGATTTTGTTTTAGCCTCTCTTTACATGAGAGGCTTGAAAAGACAAGAGCATTAATTAACATATGACTCGATGGAAAAACACAAATAGAAAAATCAAAACAAAAGTCTAACCTTTAAAGGGTTCAAATTTAAAATCTCTGAGAAAGTGAGTGATTATTTTATTGATGTAGTTTCTCCACCAGCTCTCAAAACCTGCAGGTGTTAAATTAGCTGCACAAGAATTTCTCTCTGCTTCCGAGCCTGCGGTAGAAACATGCTAATGAGAATTAGAGGAAATTAATGGGAGAGGGTCTAGGAGGCCACAGGAGAAGTTCAGGACAGCTTCCTGTGTGGTAAATTTTCAGAAAAGCTGCTCTAATTTACCATGACCCAGGAGCTTATAAGTAAAAACAAAAAACAGGAAAACAAAACATGTGCAAAGCTACACCCTTAATCGTACCCTTCTCCTAACACACAATCCTAAAAAATGCTAAAGACAAGGTCAGTTTCAAAAGAGCTATTGCTGGGACTTCCCTGGTGGTGCAGTGGTTAAGAATCCGCCTGCCAACGCAGGGGACACGGGTTTGAGCCTTGGTCCGCGAAGATCCCACATGCCGCGGAGCAACTAAGCCCGTGCGCCACAACTACTGAGCCTGCGCTCTAGAGCCCGTGAGCCACAACTACTGACGCCCGCATGCCTAGAGCCCGTGCTGCGCAACAAGAGAAGCCACTGCAATGAGAAGCCCTTGCATCGCAATGAAGAGTAGCCTGCCCTCACCGCAACTAGAGAAAGCCCGTGTGCAGCAATGAAGACCCAACACAGACAAAAATAAATAAGTTAATTAATTAATCAAATTAAAAAGAAAAAGAGCTATTGCCAGCCCCCGGCCCCCACAAAAACAACAACAACAATAAAACGGGAGCACCGTGAAGCAGGACCCATACCTAAACAAAAGGAGAGTAAGATCGATGTCAGCAGTGATGGTGATATAATGATTATGTAAATTCTGACTCCAGCAGGAAAGATGGGGCTAATGCTACATCTTTAGCAAGCAAAAGGTTTATAGTTTATTTGGTCCAAATGTCTCATTTTACAGATAAAGAACCTGAGGCCCAAGAGGTTAAGATGGCACCTAATCTTTTTTCTTTTAACCTTTGATTTTGTACTGGAGTAGAGCCTATTAACGATGTTGTGATAGTTTCAGGGGCACAGCAAAGCGACTCGGCCATACATATCCATTCTCCCCCAGACTCCCCTCCCATCCAGGCTGCCACATAACACTGAGCAGAGTTCTCTGTGCTATACAGGTGGTCCTTGTTGGTTATCCTTTTTAAATATAGCAGTGTGTACATGTCAATCCCAAACTCCCTAACTATCCCTTCCCCGCACCCTTCCCCGCCGGTAACCATAAATTCATTCTTTAAGTCTGTGAGTCCGTTTCTGTTTTGTAAATACGTTCAGTTGTATCATTTCTTTTTAGATTCTGCATACAAGTGATATCATACGATATTTCTCTTTCTCCGTCTGACTTACTTCACTCAGTATGACAGTCTCTAGGTAGGATGGTACCTAATCTTAATGGACTTGAATTCATGCCTAGATGTCAAATCTACTAAGTTATATTGATACAGACATTGACAGGGATAAGAACATTAGCTCTGAAACTGGTCCACGGATGTCAATAACCAAAACAGTCGTGTAAAAAATTAATGATCAGGGACTTCCCTGGTGGTCCAGTGGTTCAGACTCCACGCTCCCAAAGCAGGGGGCCTGGGTTCGATCCCTGGTCAGGGAACTAGATCCCACGTGCATGCCACAACTAAAAGAGTCTGCAAGTGGCAATGAAGATCCCACATGCAGCAACTAAGACCCGGCGCAGCCAAATAAATAAATATTTTAGAAAAGAATTAATGAGCAGAAACTTCAATTAAATAGAGTTGGGAGACCAGAAGGGGGCGCTCTCAAGCCCTGTGAGGACAGCAGAGCCCAATAGGAAGAAGAAAGACTCGTCTTCTCTCCTGGCCAGGACTCAGACAATGACAAGCCTTGAAAAACTCTTTGTTTACTATCACCCTCCCAACTTCCTTTCCCTTCTATAAAAGCGTTCTCCTCTCCTTGCTGTACAGGTCCTTACAGGCGGCTTGCCGTGGTTGCAGACCCCGAACTGCAGTTTTCTGCTGACCCTGAATAAACCCACCTTTGCTAGAGAACTATCTGGCTGTCTCTTTGTTTCAGGTCAACAGTGGTGACCTAATCTGAAGGCCGGCACTCATTTCATGACTAGTATTCCACTAAATTTGGTCTGGCGAACATTCATTGAACATGTACCATCCTAGGCACTGTCACCGACAAAGAATTCATGGTTTCAACAAGGGAAGCAAATGACCAGTATTCAAACAGGTACATACAAGCCAAGGTGATACATGATAAACAAGCTGCCATAGGAACAAAGATAAAGAGCAATTAATTCCACCACAGGCAAAGGAGGGTGGGGAGGCTTTCAGGAAAGAATGGAGAAGAAGTGCTTTTTTTTTTTTTTTTTTCCAGTGGAGATGAATACCAAACTGTTTCTAAAAGATAAGGTATTCATCAAGAAAAAGTGGGATGGGAATTCCCTGGCAGTCCAGCGGTTAGAACTCCATGCTTTCATTGCCAAGGGCACAGGTTCCATCCCTGGTTGAGGAACTAAGATCCTGCAAGCCAGCCAGCATGGCAAAAATTTTTTTTTAACTTACACAAAGAAAAAACTGGGAAGAGTGGGAAAGCATGAACAAAAATAGAGTCCTAACACAGGGAGTCTGGGAAATGGGAAGTGAGTCCAGTTGACAGAAAGGCTGGAGACTCGGCTGGAGCTAAGCTGGATTTGTATGACTTTCGGCACCACGCGGGTGATTTTGTACTTTATTTTGGTGAATAATGGAGAGGCAGTGGAGGAAGATTTTTTAGAATGAGTGAGATTGGATTTCTGTTTTAAAAAATGATTCTGTTGGTATTCCAAAGGATGGATGGGAGGGTGGAGAAGGCAGGAAGATCAATGAACCAGCAACTGAAATAGTAGAAGAGAGAAATAAATGCCTCACCAAAGCCTGCTGGTGGGGATGCAGAGGAGGGCCGGGTTCTGAGCCATGTGTCCAAAGTAGAACTGATAGGACCCCTGACGATTGCATATGATCACTGGGCAGCTCAGACTTTCGGTGACAGCACCCATGATGCAATGTTTAAAGGAATGTTCACTGTACATGTCAATCCATGTGATAATGAGGCCGAACCCCCTTCCTCTCTGTGTTCCAGCACTGGCTGCTGGTCTGACTTTTGAACATCAAACTTGTTTCTGCTTCTGCTTTGCCCTCTACCTGGCATGCTCAGCTCCACATTATTATAGAGCGGGGTCCTCATCCTTCAGGTACTGTTAAAGGCCAGACTGTGTTCTCCCAAAATTCATAAGTTGAAGTCCTGACACCTACTGCATCAGAATGTGACCTTATTGGGAAACAGCGTCATTGCAGACGCAGTTAATTAAATTAGGATGAGGCCATACTGGGTTAGGGTGGGCCCCTAATGCAATGTGACTGGTGTCCTTATAAAAAGGGGAAATTGGGAGATAGATGTGCACACGGGGAGAACGCCATGTGAAGATGAAGACAGAGGTCGGGGTGACACCTCTTCAAACCAAAGAATGGCAAAGCTGGCTAGCAAACCACCAGAAGCTAGGAGAGGGGCACGGACCAGATTCTCCTCCACAGCGCCCAGAGGGAAACAACTCTGCCAACTTCTTGATCTTGGACTTCTGGCCCCCAGAACTGTGAGACGATACATTTCTGTTATTTAACCCTCACACCCAGTCTGTGGTACTTTGTCACGGCAGCTCCAGGAAACAAATACAAGTCTCAATTCAAACTACAACTCCTGGGAGAGGTTGACCACGCAGTATAAAATAGTGCCTGCCCCCATCACATTCCTTTGCTTAACTGTTTCCACAACATTTAACATTGCCTTAAGCTATCTTGTTAACGTATTTATTTATTTGTTTTTGTCTATTCCTCCCACCCAGCCACACTGTGCTCTATCATCCTTAGAATGTGTGGTCCTTGACACTGGGGGATGTTTCTTGGACTTTGCTGTGTCTCCAGATTTTAGAACCATCTGGCGATAGCGGACAATCAATACATGTTTCATTGAACGGATGAATACATAGACGAGCATCAGTCGTGACATTAAAGCCAACTGTAATGTCAATTACAACTCACGTATTCTCATTTGTCCTCCGGATAGTGCGAAATCTGGGATGTCTGTCTTCTAGGGCAGAATCATCTGGAGGCTCCTTCACTCAAACGTCTGGGCTGGGATGACTTGCGGAGCAGTGCTGCCACCAGAACACCTGCATGGGCCTCTCCAGGTGACTTGGCTTCCACACACCAGGGCTGCCTTAGCTTAGCTGGACTTAGAAGGCAGCCTAGGACGCCAAATGCGAGTGCTCCAGAGAACAAGCTAGAAACTGCATCGCCCTTTATGTCCCAGTATAAAGGCACACAATGTTGACTTCACTGTACTCGCACTGCAAAGCAGCCCTAAGCCTGTCCAGGCTGAAGGAGGGAGGGGACACAGACCCCACCTCTTGAAGGCATGGAGGCAGGATTATATTACAGAGGAGGATACGGGATGAGAGATACTGTGTCACAGCTATTTTGGGAAAATAGAGTTTGCCACAGATTCCAATTCAAAGCCTGATTCTTGGGTCTCACTCCAAGAGATTCTGATTTGTGCATCTCAGTGCAAGACAGGAAAACCTTTTGGGCATCCTGGGAGTGCATATTTTTAACAAGCATTTCAGGTGTTTCTGATGCTAAGATCCACAGCCCCACTGCCTAACAACTCTACACAGGGCCTGTCGAAAGCCTCTCGACAGCTGGATTTAAATGCACAAGCCAGTTCACTGTTGTGCTCTCCCCAAGAATAGAAAATATAGAGATACAAGAAGCTGAAATGCCGGGGCTCCTAAATCCATAAAAACAAGATTTTAATATAACAATAGATATATTGAGATAAAAAATGACTGTATTGACATGTAAATTTTAAAATAGCTTTGGTGAAATATTGCAAAATGTAAAAACCTAAACCAAATGTTATGCTCTTACTAATGCAACTGTGCTCTATTCCTGCCTAAGGAAACCATTCCTAGTCCTAAATTAGGAATCTACAGTAAATCCCTTTCCAATAACACAGACTTTCTTGGGGTGTACTTGTGCTTTCTGTAATCGCTGTGAGTGCTTTAAAAACCTCTCCAGTTGCCCTTTTTTTAGAATAGCTTCCCCAATTCTCACCTTAGCTTTTGGGTTAATACTGGCTTTTCTTGATCATTGTTCTCTGATTCATATGCACCCCCTGTCCTTTGGACAGAGTCAAGATATCACAAACCAATATGACCTCATTGATTACCATTCTTAGGATTATCTTATTCTGAATTTGGGTTTTTCTGTAACAGGTTACAAACCAATCCCAAATCACTTGCAGGCAGGCCTTTTGTGAGACATTATAATAGCTTGCCTCACATAAAATTTTTTTAAGTGCTGTTAATTCCCTGAACAGGTTTGAGTCCGATTTCTTTCCAGAAAGTGTCTTTGAATGGATTACTTGCTGCCCACCTCCCACCAGTCTTAATCTTGTAAACATAACCTGGATACAGCAGTGAAGCCCTTAAGATTTAGAGTGGATTCCTCGCAGTTTGGTAAGAGCGCGGGGCTGTGTATACAAGCATTTCCTGACACAGGGTGTTAGGAGACTCAGAGGTAGATCCAAAGAGCTCTGAAGATCAGAGCTAGGGAAGGAAAGGAGCTGGGTCAGTTCTGAGGCAAGTGGAGGGAGGGGGATACAGGATCAGGGACCTGCCACACGCTGGGGACCAGGAGAGGCAGGGCTGAGCTGATGATGGCTGTTAGCAGAAGTAAAGCAAAGCCAGGGAGAATGAGAACAGATCCAGGTAGCCAGGAGAGTCACAAGCAGTCCTTCTGTGGATAAGAAGCCTTTGGCCTATGGGTCCCCTTTAGGAAGTAGCTGGGAAGCCCTCGACGGTACAGGGTGACTGGGATCCTGCTGCTACTGGTGCAGGCTCAGAGCACGTGGGTGTTGGGACCCTGTCTCTGCAGAACAACCTTGGCCGGGTGTTCTTGGGCTGTCCTGGGTGACTCAACACCAGTTGGCCAGATTCAGAGCCCAGATGTTTCCCTCGTCCTCCCCTTTGGCTCCCAGAACTATGGACTCAGGAAAGAGGGATCCTCATGGGCTTTTTTTTTTTATTGGGGGGGCGTTGGTGGGGAGAGCATCCCTGAGTCACCTGCAGGATGCTGCCCTTTAGGAAATTTATTAGGACTTCGGCTGTTTATGCTAATAATTGTCATCGTGATTACCGTAGAGATTACTTACAGCTCTGCGAGGAATACTTTCGGCAAATCTGTGTTGTTTTCCTCTTTATTGTGGCAGCCTTCCTCGTTTTCCTCTCTTCTTTTTGAAGAAGCCTCACCCACCTGCTTTCCACCTTCTCCTTCTCTTCTTCCATTTCCTCCTTTTCTCCGCCCTTCCCTGTTTAGAATGAGTCACAGGACATTAGGGACAACGGGAAGTCGAACCAAGACCCCCTCGTCAAACCTCGAGCCTTTACACCTGAGCAAACTGCATCCAGAGACAGGAGGCGACAGCTGTGGCCAGGCGGCTGGCTTGTGTCAGATCCAAGCATTATACCCAGCAGTCCTGGGGCCACAACCGATATTCTATTTGCTGCTTCAAACAGCTGCATCTTCCTGTTTGCCTTTTTTCTCATTGCCTGCTTTCCTCCCTCCTCTTTCTGACTCTAAGAAAGATGGGTAAGCCCCTGAGAGCTCCCAGAACAAGAAAAGCTATGTGTTTGTAGTGAGAAGGGCTTGTAAGGGGCAAGAACCGTAGGCCAGAAACAGCCATCTATGGGCTCCGTGCCCAAACGTGTCCCAACAGAGACCCACGCCTCCCTTCCTCTCTGGCACAGAGCCCTGGAGGGGTCATTCTGACTTGCAAAGTGAAAATTGGTTGCTCGGTGATGGCTCAGGCCAGGAGCCACTGAATCCCAACCGTCAGCCACTGACATTATTGCAAATAGCTGCTGATGAAACGCTGGTTTCCAGCTGAGGGCCCCCAACTGCGTTTGAATTGTTTGCAGGCAAGCACGCTGCAAGGTTGGCCCTTTCCTAGTCATTTATTTTTCCTGTCTTTGCCTAGGTCATGGTTGATGCTGGGGAGCAACCTGGGAATTCACCCCTACAGACCAGGGTCACAGAAGTCCCAGCCTCTGCCGTTCCTTCTCTGTATGGTGTACAATGAGAAACTCCTAAAATGCCTGAATTAAAAGGAAGCCCAGCAATCACCTCATGCCCTATTATTTCACAGGTGATGAAACTGAGACCTAGATAAATTAGGGTCCCGCATTCAGTGACAAAGTAGAAAGCGGGGAAAGCATGGAGTGGGGGGACTATATTCGTTGAACCCCTACTATGTGCCAGGCTTAAGACTTGTAATCTCATTTAATTTTCAAGTGAGGGCTTTTAAGAAGGAAGGGCATTGGTGTTCTGCAAGGATGCAGGGCTTGAGCAATGTTACCCAGGGTAAAGCAGAGGAGCCGGTGGGAGGAAGGCTGCATGGTCTCCCTCCAAAGCCCCCGTTGGTTCCTTGTTCTACAACCTGGCGAAATCCTGAAAGTGCCCTCCAGCAGATCTGCAAGTACATAGAGGTGGAGGAGAAGGAAAGACCTTCCCTAGGTGGGACATGACCTCCACCCCAGCCCTGCCTGGCAACTGCTTCTGCTCTCTTGCTCTGATTCTCCTCCACACACACAGCCCACGAAGGCGTATTTACCGCAAGCCTTAGACGGACTGTCAGGCAACACTTCCTGAGATTCCTGTAGCTGTGCCCACCAGCTCAGGGGTGTCATTCAACTCTGTATCACAATTATAAATGCCTATTTGTTGCTTCCCCAGCAAAGCTGTGCTGCTAAAGATGGTGAGAGATTCAGTTGGGTTTACCAAAAAGGAAATTAGTCTGGAACCATCAATATGGGTTGGGTCTACCCCAAAGCCCTTTTCAAAGACAGGAGGATTACAATGTTGGTATTTACATTTCTGCCTCTGCCTCTCCAGCAAATGGGATTCCTTGGTCATAAAAATGTTCCTATTTTTAGGTCTCTTGGTTCTTTGTCTTTTGGGTTCAGTGTTAACTTTGTTTATTGCAGTCATTATTGCTCTTCAGCTTTCTGTGTCTCCACGGGTCTAATACTTGCACAATTTATCAGAATCAACCCAATAATATTTATTTATGTGACTTTTCTTGGATAATGTCTGTCTCCCTCATCAAAATGTAAGTTGGGATGATGTCAAATATTTTCACCATTATACTCCAAGTCCCTGGTACAGTGCCTGGTATATAGTAGGTGCTCAGTGAACACTTTTTGAATGATTGGACAGACAAATGAGTGAATGAATGAAGTAATAATAATTTATTTTTCATCTGTCAAAATGGGAAGATGAGAAAACTGTACATTTTGCAATTGTTTTAGAATGAGGAATAAAATGCTTTAAAAAGTGCCCTCATTTAGCTATTTGGTCTTCAATTTTACACTCGTATTTTTTCAAGTTATATACATGGCATCATAGTTTAGTGGAAAAGGCACTGGAGATCAGGGTACAGACGCCGAGATGCTGTTTTGGGGGCGTTTTACAAGGTTCTTCACCTCCCAGGCCCACAGTTTATCCATTTGTAAGTCAAGGGTGTTGGAGTCCAAGAGCTCCTTATTCTTTTCTAGTCTAATACTCTGAATTTTATATGAAGCTGTGACCATGTTAGATCAAGAGAATGGATGCCATACACTTTCTCAGACATAACAGTAATACGTTTTGCTTCTAGGCTGCACTGCCAGATTCCTGTGAAAAGGAAGAAGAACTCAGGGCCTTGCTTATGACTGAGTTCTTGCCATTGACTTTTTTTTTTTTTTTTTTTTTTTTTTTTGCGGTACGTGGGCCTCTCACTGTTGTGGCCTCTCCCATTGTGGAGCACAGGCTCCGGACGCGCAGGCTCAGCGGCCATGGCTCACGGGCTCAGCCGCTCCGCGGCATGTGGGATCTTCCTGGACTGGGGCACAAACCCGTGTCTCCTGCATCAGCAGGCGGACTCTCAACCACTGTGCCACCAGGGAAGCCCTTGCCATTGACTTTTTGTAATTGGATGTGTTCCTTCCCTCAGTCCTCATCCATTGCCATGGGGGACAGGAAGTGCTCACACCCTACATCATGTTTGCCATGCACAGGTGGTCCTGCCCCACCCACCCCTCAGACTCTTCCAGGTTTTTCTAGGGAGCCTGATGGAGTTGATGTATTGTAACTAGCTTGCCCTTCTGACCCCCTTACCTTATCTGTACAGACAAAGAAAGGCTGGAGTGAGTGAGAATGGGAATCGTACAAAAGTTAGAACATTGCTTCTAAAAGTGTCTTCCAGGAAATGTTTGCCCAATAAGAGACTCCATCAAATGGTTACCATTGTCAATGATGTCTGGGAAATGCAGCCTACCAGAGTCACTTCCTGGAAATTTGCCATATCCCCAGCCTATTTGAGTGTCTGAGTACTGACACAGTAAATAAATCTCTTAATCTTTATTTAATCCTGTTTTCATAATATATTTGATCACCGAAGCCTCTTTTTGCTCATCACCCTTATTCACAGCTCACAAAACTCTTCCTTGTCACCCCTTTATGGGAGACACTGAGACCCTACAGGAAGGGAAATGGCCAAGGCTGGCCCAGTGGCTAATCTGGAAAGAAGATAAAGTTTGCTTAAAATGCACTCCTATCTCACTGTCTGGACCCCTCTCATCTCCCAGGGTCAGAGTCTTCGTTCTCTCTTTCAACATCAAACCACCAGATTCTGCTCGCCACTGCCTCATTTCATCCAAACGAGGGTTGGATTAGTGGCTGCACGTGTTAACTCATGCTGTAGCCATCGGTCTGAGCAGGGGACTTAGCCACCCCCCAGGGGGACAGGATGCCACATCAAGGGACATTTAAGTCCCTATTTGTGAAAAATACTGCTGAAGAAGAGAATGTCAAACCAAAGACAAATAAGAACCTATACCTGAAAATGATGTATTTCAGAATCAAGGACAAATTATTAAGAAATAATTAGGCATTTTCAATAGAGTATAAGAAGTCATGATTTCTCTGACACGTAATTAAGATATCCTTAAGGAGAGAATGGACTAAGTGAAAAGAGAGCAGGATAAGACGAAAAAGGAGATGGACAAATATGGCAATGAAGGTAATATTTTAACAGCAGTCAAAGAAAAAAGTAAACTGATCCTGCAGAAAATCATCTAAGTGACTTAGAGATCAATGGAGAAGTTCCTCAAGAATGGAGAGGAAATTGGGGGGAAATTCCAATTAGTGAGATAATAATGAGAAAGGAGGGTGTAAAATCAGCATACAGATAATTATTATTCTTGAAGTAGAAAATAGTACAATTTAACTAGAAGCAATAACTAAAGATACAGTAGAAGAAACTCTTCTTGAGATGAAGAAAGACCTGTGTACACATAGTGAAAGCTTCACTGCACAGTGAAAATGTTTATGTCTTGTTTTAAATACCCAGAAAAAATAATTAGTCAAAATAATAACATATAGTCCAACTTCTTAGATGTAACCATTGTTAACATTTTGGTGTATCCTTCTGGCCTTTGTCCATTTCATAGCCTATTTGGCTACATTAGCATTTTGAGAGAGTTTTTGAAAATTCTATTATGTGAAAGAGATAAAAATAAAGACTTATGTCTCTACTCAGACCACTAAAAAAGAATCAGTGTTTTCTTGGGGACCAGCATGGGAGGGGTGGTGACTAGGGGAATTAGAATGAAAGATACTTGAAAATGAGGGGTCTCAGGGCTGGGGCCCTTGATCAACTACTCCTCCTCTCTTTGGGTGTTTCCTTCCAAAAGAAACTTAGAAATTTTGGATCTTGTTCTAGAAAGTATGGACCCACAACCATTGATCAGTTCTGTTTATAAAAGAGAAGAAAACCACAACATCGTGGGTTACTTGGCCAGTTGTAGGATTGAATGATTTGTAATTATTTGTTGGAATGTCAGTGTCTTGATGATGCGTCTCCCTGGCTATCTTTAGGAAAAGCACTGACAGCTCCACGTGTGGAGTGGTTCACAAATCTACTTGTCTTAAGGTAGGAGGCAGCCTGGAGAGAAGTCTAAAGACCCCTCTCTGTTCTATTAGCTTGTGTCTCCATAGTGCCACTGCATCCACTTCTAGCCATTCATTCTAGTGTTACATCACCATAATTAACATTGCTGTGTGGAAATAACAAGCATGTGGGAAACCAGGGGAGAGAGAACTCAGATACTAATGAGCACAATTACAATAATGATAAACTTACTGTCATTCCAACTATTGATCTTCACGTCACACAGCTGTTGATTTTGCAAACGAGCAGAAGGAAGGAAAAAATCTGCTATAATCCTACCACCCATTTAACTACCATTAACTTTCAAGTGTATGTCCTTTGAAGCTTTATGCTGTCCATATGTTCAACATGATTTTGATCATATGCTATAGTTTAAATTGTATAGACTTATTATTTGAAATGCCCCCTGTTTTCTGAAATGAAAAGTAGATACACACTGTAGACAGTTTTGGAAAGTACAAAAATACAATGAAGAAAATTTTAAAACAATCTGAATGTCCATCACTTACACATAACATTGCTAGCATTGGGTGAATATCCTATAGCATTAAAAATCTTTATTGTCTTTCTTGATCATAACAGGTTTATAATCATATTGTAACAATTCAAACAACAGAAATATATAAAGTAGAAAGTGAAGTCCCTTGCTATACACCCTCCCCAGAATGACCACTGGTAAAAGTTTTCTGTCTATTCTCCTGGAATTTTTCCTAAGCATAGACATATGTGTATGTTTCTTTACTTTTTTTTTTTTTTTTTTTTTTTTTGCGGTACACGGGCCTCTCACTGTTGTGGCCTCTCCCATTGCGGAGCACAGGCTCCGGACGCGCAGGCTCAGTGGCCATGGCTCACGGGCCCAGCCGCTCCGCGGCATGTGGGATCTTCCCGGACCGGGGCACGAACCCGTGTCCCCTGCATCGGCAGGCGGACTCTCAACCACTGCACCACCAGGGAAGGCCCTCTTTACTAATTTTTTATAAAATTGGATTATAGTATATATTCACTTCTCCCATCTTCTCTTTGTATTTAGCACCATGATATGGCAATACTATTATTTATTTTACAAAGACCTGTTCCAATCGATTCATATTTAGGTTTCTTCCCATATTTCTGTTACCAACAAACCTGCAAGGTTTTACCTGTGTCTTTTCACACTTGCTGAAGTACCTGTGTAGAAACCATAAGGTCAAAAGGCTCACAATTTTTAAATGTTGATAAAATGTACATTTGTAATCTGCAAATATATTGCCTTCAAAGCGAGCGTTCCAGCCCCACTCTCACCAACAATGTATGAGATTGCCTGTTCGCACAATAATGAATATTTTTAAGTATTTTTAATATTTGAAAATAGGATCACTGAAGAATCTTAGTGTTATTTTAATTTGCATTGATTTCATGACTGGTGAGGAAGCGTATCTTATGTTTATGGTCATTTTCACTTATTCTGTAATTGCTATTCTTACTCTTTTCCCACTTTCTTTTGTACTGTTTCCTGTTGTCTTATTTACGTGTACAAACACTCTACAGATGTCAACCTCAACATTAAGTTTTAAATAAACATAAAATTTCCACTCAAGTTCCTGGACAATGAAAATATCAGCATATTGCTTTACGGATAATTTGGTTTTGGGTAGTGAAAAGTAGAGATTTTTGATTTAGTAGTTCTGGCGTGATGTGCTAAATGAGTAAATAATTTAACGAACAAATGGCATGACAAAACAATACCAGATACCACTGTAAATGATCCACAGACTTGTCAAGAATTGTGAGGTGGAAAATATGGCAAAAGAGAAAACATCCTTTCTGGAAAAGTACATCTCCAAGAATGAGAGTACTTTCTAAAGAAAGCTCTGTAGAGACAAATTTTCCCCACAGGATTCAGAATTCACCTGAACGTAAAGACTCGAATTCCTAATTCAGGAACTAGATTGAGTAAGGAAACACTTTCAAGCCCCTTTTATACTGTAACAGGATTAGCGGTGGGGGGAAGGAACAGACCCTAACCCCCTACGTACGCGTGCACGCACACACACACACGCGCACACACACACACGCACTGGGGCAAGGACGAAAACTCAGTGTTCCCTTAGATGCAGAACTTGAGTTTCTAACCCAGAGTAAAGATACTGAAGATGGAAGAAAGGCATTTCTACTATTTTCAAGTAGACAGACTCAGCCACGGCATCACACTCGCAATCCCTTACGAGAAGCCCTGAGGCACAGGGAAGTTTTCTCCTGTGGTGTCAACAGGGTTGACTGCCAAACTTGGACGGCTTTTTTGCTGTCTTCATAGGCATTTCAGTGAGGAAGCTAGAGCGATTGTTCAGGGCTGCCACCCAGAGCCATTTAATTTTTTGACAGGCGGGGAGAATGAAGCTTGCATTATGTGTCCATGTTTCTATGTAGGGAGGTGTCTGTGTGAACTTGCAATTAAAGCATAAAAAATATTCAGAAAAGCACACAACGATAGAGATCAATTAATTTCACAAACTTCACACAGCAATGTGTGAGCACTCAAATCAGGAAACAGAATATCACCAGCACCCCAGCAGTCTCACTTTCCTGACTGCTAACACCATTAACGTGTTTTGCCTGTTTTTGACTTTCATATAAATAAAATTATATATATCTCTATATATAGGTTTGGCTTTCACTCAACATTAAGTCTGTGAGATCCATCTCTATTGTGCACATAGTGGTAATTTGCGCATTCTTATCACTGTATAGTATTCCATTGTGTGAATGTACTACTACTATTTTTTTTAAACATTTTTATTAGAGTATAACTGCTTTACAGTGTTGTGTTAGTTTCTGCTGTATAGCAAAGTGAATCAGCTATATGCATACGTATATCCCCATATCCCCTCCCTCTTGCGTCTCCCCGCCACCCTCTCTATCCCACCCCTCTAGGTGGTCACAAAGCACTGAGCTGATCTCCCCGTGCTATGTGGCTACTTCCCACTAGCTATCTATTTTACATGTGGTAGTGTATATATGTCCATGCCACTCTCTCACTTCGTCCCAGCTTCCCCTTCCCCCTCCCTGTGTCCTCAAGTCCATTCTCTACGTCTGTGTCTTTTGAATGTACTACTATTTATCCATTCTATTGATGTTGGGCATTTGGTGACTTTTCAATTATGAATAGTGCTGCTATAAGCATTCTGCTACATGTCTTTTGATGAAAATATGTATGCACAGGAGTGGAATTACTGGGTCATAGACTATGCACATATTCATCTTTACGAGGTAATGGCAAAGAATTTTCCAAAGTGGTGCACTGCATTCCCACCAGCCGTGTAGGAGAGTTCCAGTTGCTCCCCACCTTCACCAAGCCTTGGTATGTTTTGTCTTTTTTATGGGAGCAATTCTGGTGGGTGTGTGGTAGTATCTCAGGGTGGCTTCAACTCACATTTCCCTCATAATGAATAAAACTGACAAAACTAAAAACAAAAATTTTGGCCGCTGGGGAAATTATCCCCTCCCCGACTGGAGGAATGCTTATATCACTTCTCCACCCTGTCGGTCTTCATTGTGAGAGGAAGAGGAATAACTGTCTGTTGGTGAGCTTGGAAGAAGACCCCTAGCATGCTTAGCTCAGTCCCTTCTCTCTGCTCCTCTGAGAGTCGGTCAGCCAGCCAGAACACACATTCTCTGCCTTTCCATGCTTTAAGCTTAAGAGACACTGTCCTGTGGGGAGCCTGTGGTTGGAAATCTGTGCCCGTGACTGGGGGCACTTGTATCCCATAAAGAGGGACATATTAAGATGACCATTGCAGACAAACATAGAAGCATTTCCTTCCAGCCCAGGCAACTGGGGTACTCTTATCTTAAAGTGGGGGTGGTCAAAACAGAAACAGACAATGGAAACAGAGTTTTGACTTTTGGATTTCTAAAGCCAGGACTCAGGGTATAAGACCAATAGACTTGGGGCTTCCCTGGTGGCGCAGTGGTTAAGAATCTGCCTGCCAACACAGGGGACGTGGGTTCGAGCCCTGATCCGGGAAGATCCCACATGCCGCGGAGCAACTAAGCCCGTGCGCCACAACTACTGAGCCCATGGTCCGCAACAAGAGAAGCCACCACAATGAGAAGCCCACGCACCGCAACAAAGAGTAGCCCCCACTCGCCGCAACTAGAGAAAGCCCGTGCACAGCAACGAAGACCCCAAATAGCCATAAATAAAAATAAATAAATTTATATTAAAAAGTAAAAAGATCAATAGACTTAGAAGAATATGCAAAACAGGTTTCCCAGTCCCAGACTAGAAAAAGATACCATGGGTCTGGACCAAACAGACAGGAGCTGAGCCACTCAGAAGGGACTGTCCCTCCTATGCCTGAGGGAGCCCCATCTGTCCCCAGTACCAGAGTGGCGTGTGAGAGCTGAGTCATCACCTGAAGATCTTCCCTTCCCATTCCTGTGAGAACCAAACACCCGTGTGTCACGGAACTGTGACAATTTCCATCTCTTTGCCATCCTGTGAGTAATTTCCACAGACAGCTGCCAGAACATTGCCTGCTGACTAGGAGTGATGTCCGGCTGCATTCTGACACTCTGTACCGTCTTCCTCCACTTTGCTATGTGGACAGTCCTCTTAGAATGACCCAGGACCCTTGGAAGCTCTTTAAGATGAAGATGATGGTGGTTTAGACAAATAAAGGAATGATGGTGGTTTAGAAGCCAAACCCTATATTCTTAGTTAAAGTGGGGCTGAATTTGGACCAATCTAAGATTCATCCCTACTCTTCCCAGGAATAAAATACTCATCACATCTTCTTGGACTTCTTCATATCGCTTGGATCGTCCAATCCAAGGAACTGTGGATTTAGATGACCCTCGATAGAATATATTTTTGTTGGGCTTAAGAGCATATGTTTGAAATTTAACGGCGCTCTGCCTATCGAATCAATGGGCCACGTGATCATTACTGATTATGCTCTGATACTTAGCTCCTAAATCAACTCTGGCCAGGCTAGAAGCAACAGATGTCTCTGTATCTTTGGTTTCGGGTACTGAGGTTTCCATGTTAAGAAACATAATTACTTTTTTAAATGAAGAAACCAAACTTTAGAAATCCTCCCCAAACACAGCAGTAGTGATTGGTAGTGATATGTGCCCTCAACGCCCAGATTAGGGCATATGTGGAGAAAACGAAACACAGCACATAGTTAAGTGATTAAGAACTCTGACTTTGAAGTTTGACACTTTTTACCTATAAGACATTGAATAATTCATTAACTTCTCTATCCCTCAGTTTTTGTCATTTGTGCAATGGGGATGATAAAGTTTCTATCACAAAGAGTTGTTCTGAAATTCAATGAGATGGTGTCTGTAAAGGGCTTAGAAAAGTCTGTAGCACAGAAAAAATAATCAATATATGGTGGTTATAATTCTGGAGAGTTGAGCCACACTATAACTTTCAAAACCTAAACCATCATCGTTTATCCAACTGAAGCAGTGAAGGTTATCTGGCCGGAAAGCTAGAACCATGAACCACTGGGTGGCGGGACTTCCTTGCAGAGGCTAGGAAGAAGGAAGGTGTGGTGAGCAGTTGGAAGACTACCCTGTGAATCAAAATCTAAAAGTGCAAGTCCAGCCTCCTCTCTTTAGAGCCACAGCAAGTCTGGGCCATGGCCAAGTGGCTCTGGACAGGAGAAGCAGCCGCTGTGCTGGAACCACCGCCATCTTGGAAAGCCTACAGAGGAGGTGACGTAGGCCGGTGAGCATCCTGGCACTTCCCTGGGAAGAGATGAGTGACCTGCGGCTGGGAGTGAGCTTCTGACAGGCAGCAGACTGCAGAAATATAGCCTGAATAATTTCAGGCTTGTTAACACCATCTGCTATGGCCATCTCCTCTTGGTCAGCTGGAGAGGACTCCTAGGTTACTGACACCACGGGGACCTTTTAGAAAGTTATTTTCCTGCTATACAGTGGTCACCGCTCTATGGAAAGGACCTCCATGCAGTGATAGCCACTGTCTTCCGTGGTTAGAAGGAGGCAGTCATTTATGTGTTGCAGTCTGGGGTATACTGCAAGAATTCCCCACCCCTTAAAGCCTTTAATTTCCCCCAATTCCTTACCATCTAGCCACTGTACCTGCTCCTACCTGTTCTATATTTCCAACAAGTCTGTCATTACTTTGAGTGAAAGGATAAAAATAGGGACTTACTTCTCAGAGGTCACAGTTAAATTAGCTTCCTTGCTATTTCCTTATCTAGGAGTTGTGTACCTCTAAGCTTCTTCCTTTATGCACTCTCTCTCTTTCCCCAAGCTCTTGATCATTTAGTCATTCAAAATATATTTTCTGAGTGTATCCCATATGCCAGATGCTGAAGATAAGGTGGTGACCAAGACAGACGGGGCCCCTGCTCTCATGGACCATATATTCTAGAGCAAGGAGAATGAAACATGTCAGTGTATGACTCAGATCAGTTTGGATGGTGAGAGGGGCGGTGTGGAGCCGTGGATACAAGCTGGGGCTCTAGGCTATGACTGCTGAGGTTCAATTCCTGGCAAGTTCACCTGTTAGCTGGGTGACCTGGGTCAGTTACTTAACCATTACAGAATGGGTCCTGATTTGTGAAATGGGGATTCTTATAGGATCCCTCTGCTATGACGCATCGGAGTTGAGACTTAAATGCTCCCCAGGAGGCAGCCACATGGAGACGGCACGGAACAATTTGGTCAGTGGGAACAGCAAGTACAAATGTCCTGTGATGGAAACAAACAAGCTTAAAGGATTCTCGTTACTAAAGGAAGGCCTGTGTGTCTGGCATATACTGAGAAAGCGTAGAAGTGATAAGAGATGGGATCTGGCAAGGAGGCAGGAACCAGATCATGATGATTCATAGGCCACGTTGAGAACTTTGGATTTTATTCTAATTAATTAGGCTTTAACCTCTGCCTGGACTGATTTCTCCTCACCTGGCACCACATTTTCGAAAGAGAACGTACTGAGATCCTCTTCATCTTTCAAACTCTGTTCTAATGTCATGTTTTCTAGAAAGTCCCATACCCACCAGAAAAATCAGTTCCTCCCTGGCACTTCGATCGTCCTATTCGTTGTGTACATGTTTGTCTCCTATATTCATTTTGAGTGCCTGAGGTCAGGGATGGAGTCCCAATCACTTCAGAATCACCTATCAAAGTGCGTGGCACAAATAAATATGCTTTGGATGACTGAGAGGATGAATGGTATCAGCTTGGGTCCTTTAGTCGGATTTGCTAATTGCAAATCTGGACCCAAAAGGAACAATCTATAGCTCAGGTAGATTTCACCTGGAGCAAAAAGAGACCCTGAAAACGACAGGAAGAATGAGAGGACGCAGAAGGGAGGAGGCTTGTAATGGGACTCTGCGTACTTCGATAGAGGCCATACCTGTTTTCCTCAGTTCTAACTCTCGCTCTTATTGTGTGAGCTTGGGAAATTACTCAACAAAAATTACTCAGTGAAAACCACCACACTCCACCTATCCAGAAGGTAGACTTCTGACACCCTAATCTCTTTAATGTGGACAACACAAGACAAAAACCCAAAATGAAAACAAAACCCAATAAACAAAAAACTCAAAATAGAAGTTAAAGGAAAACCATCTTAGCCCAAAGAAGTAATCATAAAACCCAAGACCTCAGAGCGAGAGTGACTTCAGGCAAGTTTATTTATTTCCTTTTCTTCCTTCTTTCCTCTCACCTTCTTCCCCAAATATTTACCGAGCACCTATCAACTGTCCAACACGGAGGTGCTGCTGGGGCAAAAGCAGTAAACATGACAGACGTGTCCCTGTTCTCAGGGAATTTCTTTCCCTTCTCCCTCCTGCCTCACTGCCTCCCTGCCCCCTCCTAACCTGCCTTTCTCCCTTGCATGCTTCCTTTATTTATTGTAGTAAGAAAAGGCAACAGATTCTGAAATCAAAGTTTTAGAGTTCAAATTCTGACTGTGCCGATTAGTAATTGCTCTCTCCCCCCAGTTTTGAAATCACTCTGTCAAACCTTGCCCCAGGTATAAGAAGTCATTAGGAAAGCATAAAAGAGGAGGAAAGCAGAGGACTGGAGATCTAGGCTGAGGTCTTGGCGCTGGTATTTTGACCTTGGGCAGATCACGTGACTTCTCCGTCTCTCCATCTCTAAGGGGCAACTACTGTCCTTTTCACCATTCTCTGTCTCTGGGCTAAGTCAGCTAATATCCCCGCCTCCAGTGCTGGGGTATTTCATACAACTGGCAGATGCCACATCTACCAGCCTGTTACAACACCTCCAGGGAAAGAGCTTTAAAGGTTTTCACAAAAAAACAGATCTTTTTCATTTCTCTGATGAAGAGACTGACTTTAAAGCCAGGAGGAGAGAACTATGTGCAACTTGATGGGATTCAGAACATCAAAGGCAGTTGAGTTGGTGTTTAGAACAATCTCTCAGGTCAAATCTAATTGTATCTGAGCTGATGTTACCAAGCTCTGGTAATTGCTCCCAGCATAACTGCCAATTCCTTGTTATAAGGCTGTGAGCACAATTGCTGCAGGGCCTCCAGTAGAGGGTCCAGCTGATGGCTTTTGTCTTTGTTGCTCTTGGGGCTGAGGCAATGGGCTAGATTTCAATCTTGGGAGCTATAGGCGGACAAAACAGAAAGGACACTGGACTTGAAGTCAGGACCTCTGTCTTCAAACTGTGGCTCTACCACAGAGCCCCGGAGATTCTCCTTCCCAAGGACTTTTCCACTTGAACTTGACACTTTCGTGTACTGGTTTCCTGAAGACTTTGTGATGGAAGAGAGATGGAGAGAAGTTTGGGGTTGTGGAGAGTGGGGTGCTACTTAGGGTGGGCAAAGTTGACAGAGGCTCAAATGGCACAATGGCTCTGCACACAGCGATTCTCCTGACTTAGAGAAAAGGTTTGAGCCTGTAAGTTAGGGGTCACTGAGAATTGCAGGAAGCTGCCGGTGTTGGGCATGGCAACATAACTGGGAAGAAAAGACCTGCAATGGTTAATTTTATGTGTCAACTTGACTGGGTCACAGAGTGACCAGACATTTGGTCGAATTTATTCTGGGTGTTTCTGTGAGGGTGTTTTTGGATGAAATTAACATTTAAATAAGTAGACAGAATAAAGCAGATTGCCCTCCCTAATGTTGGTGGGCCTCGTCCAATCAGTTGAATGTCTAAATAGAACAAAAAGCTGAGCCTTCCCCGAGGGAGAGAGAATTCTCCTGCTTGATACGTTGAACTGGGTCATCTGCTCTTCCTGGTCCTGCAGCAGCCTGATGGCCTTCAGAGTTGAACTGGGACACCGGCTCTGCAGATTGTGGACTTAGCCTCCATAATTGCATGAGCAATTTTTATTATTCTTTATAATAAAGCTTAAAAAATAATTTCCTATTGATTTTGATTCTGCCCGAATAACATGGGGCACTATATCTGCAGCAGAGTTTCTTACGATCAACAAGGAAAGTTGGGAAGAGAAGTTCAAATGAACACCTTCCGAGTCCAAGGCCACCACTCACTTGATCATCTGTTTCGAGTCTGGCAGACTCTAATCCCCCAACCTCTTGCCAGACGTAGAAGGGAGCAGGTCTACTATTAGCCAAGTGCAGCAGAGTGGCCTCTAACTTTTGGAAGATTTCCTAATCCTTTATCCACATCTTCTTGCCCTACCTGGGTAACAAAGCCTTCTGTTTTCCCATCACAGGCATTCCTAGCCCATCATCTTAGATCAGAAACAAGCCTGGCAGATAACCTCTCCTCCTCTCATGCACATCCAGATTCCACTTTAGACACTCTGTGACTTTCATCTGGTCCCTGGCTTTTTGAGCGAAACATCCACAAAGTACATGGGGATGCCCAAGGGGCTAGTTTCTGGGCTAGCTCTGCGCTACAGGCAGAAGGTATGAGGAGAAGTAATTTTATCTGCAGGGAGTAATATTTTGATATTTATGTGTGTGATTTAGTTTGATTTCTCTTAGCCTCTACCTTTCTCTTCACACTGAAGAAAAAGTTTTCCATATATACTGTTTGTAGGGTAGCGATGTACAAAGTGAACAGAAGAGTCAAATTCAGGGCTTTGGAACTTCTAATTAATCTATAGCAGATATAATAACCTTGAGTATCATACATCTTTATTTCAAGAACCGGGTGCTTGAAAAGAAAAAAAAAAAGATGTTTTGAATTCTAGAAAGCTTGGTTTCTAGAAAGATCAAGAGGTGAAGCCTGGAGAAAGAGGGCAAATTTTATTCATCAACAAGAGATGACAAAGAGGAGCCTGGAGAATCGCTAAACCCTGCCCGAAAAGGAGTGAGAGCAACTGAGCTACAGGAGAGGAGGCAGAAGTGTACAAGCATCCTAGATGCAGAAAAGTCTGCACAGCACAAGGCTTGGGGAGGAGTGACAATAACCCGGAGGCTACAGCGCTGAGTTTCGGAGGGTCAGGGGCGGAGGTCCAAGGCTAGGGATTGCCAACTACACCTCAGCCACCCCTACTGTGGGCATCTGCTCACACCAGGAGGTTACATGCCCCATTCTCCATCCCCTCCGTCCCCTCCCGTGAAATCACCCTCATGTCCAGAAAGATAAGGAGGGATGAGGGATAACCTTAAAATTAACTGAGCATTTATGTAAGTGAGATTAAATTTTAAACAGCAGTGAATGAATTGCCTTAAATCAGTAAGATTACATTTTTTACCACCAAGGGGGGATGAGAGTTTGAGACCTAAACCAAATCATTTTATAGATAGAGTTTTGTCTTTCCACCCCTGATTTTTTTTTACTACAATACTTATTCTTGTCTCTATGCTATTGATGGGAACAGCCATATTCTTCTGGGCTGCCTGTGCTTGTAATCACAGCTCTCAGATGCTAGGCTGAGATTCAAGGGCAAAAGGGTCAGCAGCTTCATTGGTCTCCCATTCTCCCATCACCCTACAGAGCAGGACTGAGACCTGTCCAAGACCTAGTGCTGGGCACACTATAGGGTCGAGCACCAGGAAAGGGCCCTCGCCTACCTTTTGCTCTTTCATTGTATAGGGCAAGCATGAGGGTGATTTTGCAGACCACAAATAAACATTATGGACTTGGGAACCAAACTGGAATTTAACTGCAAAACAGAGAGAATGCTCTCATGTTCAGAGGGGGAAACGGTCTCCCAGGCCTGGGGTGTCCATGTACGGCTTCCCAAAGATGTGGGAGATGCACCTTGAAGAATGACTCCATTTTATTTAGGAGATATGAAGTGGATTATAGAACATCAACTCCATGGAATATTACGGGATCATTAACATTATAATTAGAAAAACTGTGTAAGAACTTGAAAAAACGGTATACTAGTAAGTGAGCACGGCAGAATCAAACTTTCTGCTAGGATCACAACTCGGTAAACTCCACGCTTATGAGTGTGCGATGGAAAGAAAGCTGGAAGATAAAAACAAAGGATGTGTTTTTTGTGGTGCAATACAGGGTGAATTTTCTTTTTCATTTCCATTTCCTTTGGGATTTTTTGTTCTTGTTATCAATACAATACCATTTGGAAAGCAATGGGGGCTGGGAAGATGAGTGTTCCTAGCCAGAAAAACAACCTTGTCATAGACTTGAGACTGTGAGGGCAGTCTGTTTGTATGCTAGGGTTTCTGCAGTTGAGTTTTTTGTCTGTTGAACAGCTGTGCTCAGACAGCACCACTAGACCAGAAACCAGGACTGTTTTGATGGAATATGCCAGACAGCCACAAACTCAGGCAAGCAACTCGCTCCTTGACTTAGTGAAAGAGACACCAGAGTCTTAGGAAGTCCTTTCTACCTGGGAGGTGCAGGAGAAAGAGGGGCTTTGGGACTCGAGTGGAAGGTGTTTGGTGTGTGAGCCTTGGTGGGAGGGTGTTTGAGGGGCTGAGAGGACGTGACCAGAGTCAACCATCTCTGCTCTGGCGGTTTTAGCAGCAGTCACACCCTTTGTCCGGCAACGTTTACCCTGCACCACTTTTTTCCAGAAAAACTGGGGAGTGGGGAGCTGCCTATCCAGCAACCAACTAAGCTGTTTTCATTTTACGCTAATTGGCCCCAAACTGGTCAACAGGGGCGTGGAGATGCTTCCCTCTTCTCACATCCCATGCCCCGGTCCATGGCATCCAGCAAGAGCCCCAGTATCCCAGCCGCCCTCCAGATCCAAGCAGCTCATCTGCAAGTGAATTATGGGCCAGCTCAGGCTGTGAGGCACTCTCATTTCTCTTACAGAGAGCAACCTGGGAAAGGTGTCCTGAAGGGTGGAAGCACATGGAAATTCAAGTGGTCTCAAGCACTGGGGCTGCCTTCGTTTTCCTGGCTCACGAATCCAAGAACAACTTGAAAGGAAGAATTGTCAGGGCGGTCTCAGATCCTTGCTTCTGTCCCCCGACGTCCCAACCAGGGATTAGACATGACGCTGCATTCGTGGGAACTAGACACCCCAAGTTGCTGGCTTCTGCTCTCCATCTGCTTCCCGTAACTTCCCCAAAGCCCCACCGTTAGCGCCCAGGTCCCCCGGGGTGCTCATGATTAGCCTTCGTAAGTTCCTCCGCCCTGAGCTTCTTGTTGACATCATGACCAAGGGGCCTGCTGAGGCTGCCAGGGATTTCCAGAGTGTTGCTGACCTACACAGCAGGCTGCCCACGGGCTCAGCAGAGCTGCGGGGCCCTCAAGGCGAGTACATCCGCTCCGAGCCCCTGCTCCACTGCACTGACCCTCAGCATGAGAGCCGGGCTGGCTTCTGCACAGAAGCGGGGAGCATGCCCACCGAACTCTCTGCTCTCCTTCGTCATTTGAGCCTCCAAGCAGCCTTGTGTGTGCCTGGAATAATCTAGAAGAGCAACTGCCTCTATTTTCACCTTCAATCTCTTTTTTGGGGCTTAGGCATGGATCACGGAGCAGGGCGAGGGAACAGACGCCTGGACAGGTCCATAGTACACTTTCTGTCACATCCTTCCCTCCCAAGAAGGTCTTCTTGCCTCGAAGGCACTTTCCAAGCAGTTTATGCTAAGATGTGTAAATATCACCCGCCCCACACCCAGAATGCTTGATTCTTAGCCGTAATCCCCCTCTGTATGCCTTCAAGTTTTCTAAACTCAGTCCTTCCTCCAAATATAGGTGCTGAATGAGATGTAAGACATTGCATCACAATCACCATCAAACCAATCGTCATTACCCTCCTCTTCAAGGTGCGCCCGTGGGTACCACAGAGTGCAACACCCCTAACGCATGCTCTGGCCTCATTCAGCATTAGTGAAAAAGAGACCACAGGCCCCAAATCAAGTCTCTTGTGCCAAGCCTATGTCACCAAACCTAGACTTAATACCTAAGTAGTTGCAGTTTCAGCTTCCCCGTGGAATGTAATCTTAACCAGTCTGTCTGGGATCACCTGGTCAGAACTAGTGAGGTAACCTGCCTGGTGGACCCCTACCTTCCCCCAAAGGAAGGTGACCTTGCCTGATATGATCCACTCTTTGCTGGAAACTTCCTTGTCCTGCGTCCCTCTGCCTATAAAAGTCTCTCATCTTGTGCAGCCCTTCAGAGCTCCTTCCTATCTGATAGATGGGATGCTGCCTGATTCATGAATCACTGAATAAAGCCAATAAGATCTTTACATTTTACTGAAGTTGAAAGTTGTTTCTTAACAAAAAACAAAATTCAATTCAGTTAATTTATCTCATATTTGTCTGAGCCCACTGATACTCTGAGTTTGCTTCCTGAGCCCCTAGTGGGGTATAAGGATTGGCTGGTTTGAATAATTTCCGTGGACTCTAGGGCATAGGGGCTGTTCTAGTTGTCTGGTACCCGGCCCCCCAGTGGGGTGATTAGGGTAGGTGGATGGTGGTCTGGAGTGTTAAGAGCTCCAAAAAGGAGGTGGTTGGAGAGAATGGGCCCTGGATTGGTTACTTTGCCTATGAAAGGTGCACTCAGGTGAGTTGTTTGCTATCGCTAGGAATTGGCCAGCCCTGGGAGGGGCAATCTCTCCGCTGTCAGCAAGACCCCAGATGCCAAAGGTTAGAATAAAAAGGCATGCTTCTACAAGGTGTCATACAGTTTTATTATAATGGTTAACCGTTGAACAACCTTGTATCCTAGTTCCATAGCCTAAAAGTTCCCAAAGGGATCAAAGCTAATAAGAAGGCAGAGGTCCAAAGAGTAAAGACAGTCTTGAGCCATCACAGAACATCACTGGTGACCTGAAGGAGACTGAGGTCACCAAAGGGCAGCCCAGGGAGTGTGTGGATAGAGATGGAGGCCAGCGGCACTGGCTGCAGGGTGTGGACTCAAGGTCTGTGAACAGCAGTCTCTTATCCATTGGCCAGACTGCTGAACTGCTAACAAGAAGTGAGAAGTCCTCCAAAGGACGTGGCTTAAATCCCACTACGCTCCTCCCTGAACCGCTGGTCTCAGTATCCTTTGCTCTCAGTCCTTTCAAGACAGACTCTCTGATGCAACCTGGCTGGGTGAGACACGCTTAGATTGCTTTCCAGCTCTACAACTCGCTACCCGAGTGTCTGGTATTTAGTCACCTCTCTGCACCTCTGTTTCTTAAGCTGTAAAACAGGAATAATATTGCTGTTGTAGGCTCTTTATGAGAATTCAATAAGATAAAGCACGTCAGGTGCCTGGTACACAGCCTAATACGTGTAGGGGCCCAACAAATCTGGTTTCTTTTCCCTGACTTTGAGAAGGCAGTGAAGGTGTTAAAAACTTTTTTAAACTATGAAATATATAGCACACAGGAAAAATTGTGCAAAAAGAAAAGATAGCTCAAAATTTTATCACAAAGCTGGTACCCAAACACCGGTGGACCCAACACCCAGGTAAGAAAATAACACATCATTAGCACCTTAGAAGCCCCATTCATGCCTAAGCCCAAGTGGTGCCCACCCCTCCCTCCTGAAAGGGAACCATTCTCCTGATGTTTGCGGTTATCCCGTGTGTGTGTGTGTGTGTGTGTGTGTGTGTGTGTGTATGTATGATATATATGTCTCTTACATCACATATGTCTATCTAAACTCTACATTTTAGTTTTAGCCACTTCCTAAACTTTGTATAAATGAATTATACAATATGCAGTTTTTGTTGTTGTGTCTGCCTTTTGCTATTCAACAGTGTGTTGTCAGATAGCTTGAAATGTGTTTTCACTGAGAGATTCACGTAGCTGGTGCTTTGCTTTCCTTTCATTGCTCGGTGGTATTTCAATAGATGGATATACCGCAAGTGGTTTATCCGTTTTTGCAGTTGATGCACGTCGGGTTGTTTCCAGTTTGGGGGCTCTTACAAATAGTGGTGCAGCAAACATTCCTGTGCATGATTCCTGCTGCATTCCTGTTAAGTATATAGTTAGAAATGGAATTGCTGAGTTACAGGGAATGCAAATCCTCAACTTTAGCAGAAAATGCCAGGTTTCACAAGTGGTTGTACCGATTTATATCCCTTATAAATTTAGAAACTAGTTGCTCCCTGTTCTCGTCTACTTGGTAACGTCAGCCTTTCAAATTTCAGCCACAGTTCTCGTAAGTATGCAGCGGCTTTGCACTGCTGCTCTAATTCACATTTCTATGATTTCTAATGAGGCTGAGCATTCTGTGTTTATTGGCCACTTGGAAACCTTCTTTTGTACCTGGTTAAGAGCATGTTGAAGTCTCTTGCCCATTTTTCTGTTAGGCTGTCTGTCTTTTCTTTGACTTATAATAGTTTTTTTTTTTTTTTTTTTTTTAATATTCTGGATGGAAGCCCTTTTTTGACTTTATGCAGCAAATACATTCTTCCAGTCTTTGGGTTGCCTTTTTATTTGTTTTCTTACTGGCATCTTTCAATGACCAGAAGTTCTTAATTTTTGAAGATAGTCAGGTTAACCTTTTCCTTTTGGTTAGCAGTGTGTGTGTGTGATGTTTTACGTCACCTACCCCAAGATTATGAAGAGCCATCTTTTAGATGTTCCATTGTTTTACTTTGAACACCTAACATATCCTAAATCCAACTGGAGTTGGTTTGGGGTATGGTATGTGTGGTAAACACCAAAATTTTCTGTCCTTTCCCTTACATTTGCACATGAATATCCAATTGTTCCAGCACAATTGGCTGAAACGCCCACCCTTGCTTCCTTCTTTGTGGCGCCACATCTGTCATCTGTCCATTCATGCATGATTCTATTTCTAGGCTCTTAATTATTCCATTGATCTATTTGTCTATCCTTGTCTTAATTAATCTCTTATAATAATTCTTAATATCAAGTAGAGTCAGGCTCCCACCCTTCATCTCTGAAAGTGTCTTAACCTTCTTTGCCATTTGCTTTTCCAGGTAAAGCTTAGGATCAGTTCCCAATTTTCCCCCCAAAATAAAACCTTGAGATTGTATTGAATCTATCAATTGATCTAGTAAGAACTGACATCTTAAAAATACTGAGTTTCAAATTTGCATGGCAAATCCCTTCATTTATTTGGGTCTTCTTTAATTTCTCTTCTTGTATTTTCTGCAATGAAGTCTTTATATGACTTTTGTTAGACTGAATCCTTGGTATTTGATATTTTTCATGCTAATGTAAGGTGTATATTTTAAATTTTTTTTTCATTTTATGGCAGGTATTATTTCTAATTTCAGAGGGAAAACTCACAATAATTTGCCATTAAATATAAATATATATAAATTTAAAAGATTATATCTATATATCTTTAGTCAGCTTACAGAATTCTTTCCACTCCTAGCTTACTAAGATTTTTGTTTTTTCAATTTAATGAACAAATGTTTAAATTTTCCAGATGACATTTCTACATCTGTTATTTTTCCCTTTATTCTGTTAATGTGATATATTATGTTGATTTTTAAATGTTTACTTAAACCATGTATTCCTGAAATAAACTCAAATACTTATATATATGCTAAATATATATACATATATACATATATATGTATATATTGCCAGATTCAGCTTGCTAACATTTTCTTTAAGATTTTTGCCTCTCTGCTCACAAATGAGTATTTTCTTTTCTCATAATGACCTTGTCAGGCATTTGTTAAGGTATTCTGACATCATAAAACAAACTGGGGAGTAGTCTCTCTTAATCTTTGTGCAAGACTGTCATTGCCAGTAAAGCTATTTGCTCCTACAATTGCACTTGTAGAACATTTAAAATTCTGGTTTCATTTTCTTTAAGTTACTAAAATATTCAGATTTTCTATTTCCTCCTGTGTCACTTTTTTGCATTCTATTGTCTTATATTTTTAAAACTGAAGTACAGTTGACTTACAATGTTTCAGACATACAGCAATTACAAGATATTGAATATAGTTCCCTGTGCTGCCTCTTGGGTCACTTTTAATAAATTATATGTTTCTGGATTCATCTCATCTAAAACTTAGTATGTGTTGACATAAGGCTGTTGATAATATTCTCTTATTTCCTTTCTCTGCATGATCTTTGGTGATGTGCCCTATTTTGTTCCTGACATTAGATATTCGTGCCTTCCTTCTTTTTCTCGTGATCAATCTTACTAGACATGTGTCAATTTTATTAGGCTCCCCTTTCTGTCCAAAGTATAGCTTTACTGATCCTCTTTTGTAGGCTATCTCTGTCATAAATTTTTGCTTTTATATTTATTTTTCTTTCTTCTACGTTTCTTTAACATTTGCCATATATGCTTTTTTTTAAACATCTTTATTGGAGTATAATTGCTTTACATTGTTGTGTTAGTTGCTGCTGTATAACAAAGTGAATCAGCTATACGTATACATATATCCCCATATCCCCTCCCTCTTGCATCTCCCTCCCACCCTCCCTATCCCACCCATCTAGATCACAAAGCTGATCCCCCTGTGCTATGCGGCTGCTTCCCATTAGCTATCTCTTTTACATTTGGTAGTGTATATATGTCCATGCCACTCTCTCACTTCGTCCCAGCTTCCCCTTCCCCCTTCCTGTGTCCTCAAGTCCATTCTCTACGTCTGCGTCTTTATTCCTGTCCTGCCCCTAGGTTCTTCAGAACCTTTTTTTTTTTTTTTTAGATTCCATGTATATGTGTTAGCACATGGTACCTGTTTTTCTCTTTCTGACTTACTTCACGCTGTATGACAGACTCTAGGTCCACCCACCTCACTACAAATAACTCAATTTCGTTTCTTTTTATGGCTGAGTAATATTCCATTGTGTGTATGTGCTACATCTTCTTTATCCATTCATCTGTTGATGGACACTTAGGTTGCTTCCATGTCCTGGCTATTGTAAATAGTGCTGCAGTGAACACTGTGGTACATGACTCTTTTTGAATTATGGTTTTCTCAGGGTATATGCCGAGTAGCCAGATTGCTGGGTCATATGGTAGTTCTAGTTTAGTTTTTTAAGGAACCTCCATACTGTTCTCCATGGTGGCTGTATCAATTTACATTCCCAGCAACAGTGCAAGAGGGTCCCCTTTTCTCCACACCCTCTCCAGCATTTATTGTTTGTAGATTTTTTTGATGATGGCCATTCTGACCAGTGTGAGGTGATACCTCATGGTGGTTTTGATTTGCACTTCTCTAATGATTAGTGATATTGAGCGTTCTTTCATGTGTTTGTTGGCAATCTGTACATCTTCTTTGGAGAAATGTCTATTTAGGTCTTCTGCCCATTTTTGGATTAGGTTGTTTTTTTGATATTGAGTTGCATGAGCTGCTTGTAGATTTTGGAGATTAATCCTTTGTCAGTTGCTTCATTTGCAAATATTTTCTCCCATTCTGAGGGGTGTCTTTTAGTCTTGTTTATGGTTTCCTTTGCTGTACAAAAGCTTTTAAGTTTAATTAGGTGCCATTTGTTTATTTTTGTTTTTATTTCCCTTTCTCTAGGAGGTGGATCAAAAAGGATCTTGCTGTGATGTATGTCATAGAGTATTCTGCCTATGTTTTTCTCTAAGAGTGTTATAGTGTCTGGCCTTACATGTAGGTATTTCATCCATTTTGAGTTTATTTTTGTGTATGGTGTTAGGGAGTGTTCTAATTTCATTCTTTTACATGTAGCTGTCCAGTTTTCCCAGCTCCACTTACTGAAGGGCTGGCTTTTCTCCACTGTATATTCTTGCCTCCTTTATCAAAGATAAGGTGACCATATGTGCATGGTTTTATCTCTGGGCTTTCTATCCTGTTCCATTGATCAATATTTTTGGTTTTGTGCCAGTACCATACTGTCCGGATTACTGTAGCTTTGTAGTATAGTCTGAAGTCAGGGAGCCTGATTCCTCTAGCTCCGTTTTTCTTTCTCAAGATTTCTTTGGCTATTCGGGGTCTTCTGTGTTTCCATACAAATTGTGAAATTTTTTGTTCTAGTTCTGTGAAAAATGCCATTGGTAGTTTGATAGGGATTGCACTGAATCTGTAGATTGCTTTGGGTAGTATAGCCATTTTCACAATGTGCATTCTTGCAATCCAAGAACATGGTATATCTCTCCATCTGTTTGTATCACCTTTAATTTCTCTCATCAGTGTCTTATAGTTTTCTGCATACAGGTCTTTTGTCTCCTTAGGTGGTTTATTCCTAGGTATTTTATTCTTTTTGTTGCAATGGTAAATGAGAGTATTTCCTTAATTTCTCTTTCAGATTTTTCATCATTAGTGTATAGGAATGTGAGATATTTCTGTGCATTAATTTTGTATCCTGCTACTTTACCAAATTCATTGATTAGCTCTAGTAGTTTTCTGGTAGCATCTTTAGGATTCTCTATGTATAGTATCATGTTATCTGCAAATGTCATATATGCTTTTAACCTATTCTTTTTTCAAATTTCTTGAAATGTATGCATCCCACTAGTTTTCTGGGGTTTTGTGGTAAAATACACATAATATAAAATTTACCTTTAGTGACATTTAGTACATTCACAGTGTTGCACACCCTTCATCATCATGTAGTTCCAGAATGTTTTCATCACCCCAAAAGAAAGCTCTGCACTTATTAAACAATCTCTTACTAGTCCCCTCTCCTCCCAGTCCCTAGTAACCACTGATCTGCTTTCTGTCTGCATGGATTTGCCTATTCTGGATATTTAATATAAAGGGAATCATTCAATAAGAGGGGACTAGGTAATTCCCTGGTGGTCCAGTGGTTAGGGCTCAGCACTTTCATTGCAGTGGCCCAGGTTCAGTCCTTGGTCAGGGAACTAAGATCCCACAAGCCATGTGGTATGGCCAAAAGGAAAAAAAAAAAAAAAAAAAATATATATATATATATATATATATATATATATATATATATATATGGACCAAAAATTCAATGGCATAAGATGTAGGTTAATGGAAATCAGTATTTTTTTCGATCTATATCGCCACTATACTGTCTTGTCATATACTGTACAATACTGATTGTGCACTGAAATAAGAAAGTCCCAAATGATTAAGGCTTTCACCTATTACTGTATCCTTCCTCCAATAAAAGGTAATAAAGTTAGCCATCCCTCTCCAAATGGGGTTGGCCAGAGGATGAGACAAGCCAAACACCATTCGTGTTTTTCCCAAATTCATGTTACTGTCTAATGTGGTATTTTAGGACACACACACACACAGCTTGAATTAAAATCCAAGGATTGCTACACTTGTAGTTGTAGACCATACCATCTTCTCTAGCTACTTTAAGTAGGGAGGAATTTATTAAATGGTATTTAGTAACTTAGAAAATCTTTGGAAAGGCTGATAGAACAGGCTTCAGGTTAAGTTCAGGAACAATTATGGGTGAGAAACAGAGCAGAAGCAATTACCTCTGCCATGTTTCGAAAGCTGTTTACCTTTGTTTTTCTCTGTAAAATGTATGATCCACACTTTCCTCTTAACTTTGTTTCAAATCAAAGTGTCACTTGGGTGCATCTGATTGGTGGAAACTCAGTTAAGTTGCTTGCTGTTATCATGGTTGATTTTACATCATTATCCCTTTAAACCCAGCACATTCTTATCAGCTACTTGGGGATCAACACAGAAAGCCACCACAGAGGCTTGCACTTGCCTCTAGAACTTCCCGGGGCTCACGAACGATCTTAGGCTTCTTCTTACGGACTCCAGACCTTTCTTTTGTTGGTTCCCATCATGGCTGATCTCAATGGCTTCATACATTGACTCTCCCTCTCTGTCCAGCTCTGTTTGAATCAGTGGCCTTATTTTAAACTGCCTAGTTGAGTCTTAGGACACAGTTTCCAGGGATTGTGGCTCAGTTCCATGCACCAAAACTCTGGGAAAGTTTCCTCCAGCATCCAGGACCCACCCAGGACTTTGAAATACTTCTCCAGACAGCCCCACACTATCCTCCACCCCTCTGACAGGGGGAGGCGGAGATACTGTACTATTATTGTTGTTGTTATTAATAAGAGAGAGTGTGCTAGCATAGGAAGGCTCCCGAATAAAGAAAATACCGTCCCCTGGATTTGTGCAACATGGAGATACTGACACAGTATCCACTGGTGGGAGAGAGAAAGAACTGGAAGGGAAGCAAGTGGTTATAACAGAAGGAAGGTCGGGGGAACCTGAGATCATACACGGAGACCAACACAGTAGCTTTAAGGGTTTTGAGGGCCCTAACACACTTCTCTTGCAAGCAGCAAAATAAGACTTCGTAAGGTGTGTCTCCGGGCTTGCAAGCCGCGGTCCTTTCAACGAATATCTAGGTGTGGGCGGGGAGGGAGGAAGATCATGAGACCCGCATGCTCTCAGTATTGTACCTGGAAGCACCTTGTTCCTCTTTATCATTTTCTATTTCATGTACCATTTAGCACACCACGTTTATGCTTACGCCTGTGATCTTTTGAAGATCTAAGCTCATGAGTCTCTGTAAAGTTCAAAGAAATCTCATTTAATGTTATCTCCACGCTGTGGGTGATTTTTTTTTCCACTTGATAATAAAGATTTTGTTTTTAAAAATAAGAAAAAATGTCTTTGATATCCTAACTTTGAGAATTCCTTCCAAATACATTTTCACGTGTGCAAGTATGTTTATACATGTCAGATTATGTGACTTTGAAGTGTTTGTGGGTCCCAATGTGTGCATTCATTCATGTATGTGTGTATACACATACATGTACATTATGAACTGTTGCTATGAAGTAATGACATTGGTTTTTGTAATATGAATGCTGAAACGACAAAAGGAGAGAACATCTAGGGCAGTGAATCTCAACAGGGGGCAATTCTGCTCCCTGGTGCGTGTGGGAGGGGCATTTAGTACTGTCCGCAGACATTTCTGGCTGCCAAAAATGGGGTTAGGGTGTTCCTGGCATCTAGTACACAGAGGCCAGGGATGCTGCTAAATATCCTACAGTACACGGGGCAGCCCCCTGACCCCTGCCCATGACAAAGAGTTATTTGTCCTAAAGTGTCAATAGTGCCAAGGTTGAGAAACTCAGTTCTAGACACATAGTACTGAACAAAAGTTTACTGGGCACCTATAATATTCAAGACTCTGTTTTAGCCTTGGTTCAGAAATAAGCGTAATGCAAACATCTATTGGTACGCCCCCCATGTATTTAGTAAGGGAGTGTATCAGGCAGGGTCTCAACTGGAAACACTTGGTATGCACAGATTAAGATAAGTTGAAGAACTAGTTACAAAGGAACGAATATAGGGAGAGCATAAGGGAGAGTGTGGTGGCCTGGCCTAGTAGCCACCAAGGTGTTATCCACCGTGGGACCTACAGAGCTAAGGTGTGGAGTGGATACTGGAACCTGGAAGGGGATGGAGTCTTCTAGTGCAGCCACCTTGAAGGGAGCGAGCTTCAGTTGAGAGAGTTCACCTTGAGGTGACCTCCAAGGGAAAGAACTAGGGGAGCAATTACCCCCACCTCCCTCCCACCTATGGTAAGGGCCCCCCATGGCCAACAGAAGCCAGAGAAACAAGCCAGAGAACAAGCTGGGCTTACAGCTCAGCCCAACAGGAAGCCGGATGGAGAACAGTGAGGGAGGGGGGCGGGCACCAGGGAACATGAAGGCGAACGAAGGTATCTGGGCAAGGACTTACTTTGTAAAGGGCTCTCACTGAAAGCAGATACTGGTAAGAGCCACCAAATCAAGGGCTCTCAGCTTTCGGAGGCGTGAGGGGTTCTTTCTAGCTTGGATGAGCTCAGGGAGGCCTCAGTAAAGGATGCGGCATTTGAAAGGCAGCCTTGGGAAGTGACTAGAGTAACCAGCATGTCAGCCTTTTCCCACTTTGAAAGGGCACCTTCGTCTCGTACGCGCAGGGAGGGGGGGGGGGCTTCGGCTGCAGGCCTCACCAGCCTCCTCTCCTGCCCACGGATCCCAGCCCTGCCGCTGTTCCTGGAACATGCTGCTGGAAAGCATCTCCCAGCTAGGACACTTCTCCCTGGGCCTGGCCATGCTCACAAGGGGGACTGGGCAGGCCCTGCTTCTCTCCATTAGCCTGTTTCTTTGTTCTTCGTAACACCACTATTTTACATATATATAAGCATATATATGTATATACTACTTTCATATATGTGTGTATGTGTGTATATATATATCAACTGTTACGTAGGATTGCAGTACCCAAAGGACATTTACATAATAGAGGAGCACAGATATTTAAAACCTTAATATGCCTTTCACCCTAGTACAAGGGAAAAACGCTCACCAAATGAAACCCACACAGGGAACGCCCTCCTGCGCTCCTCCAGCTCCTAGCCATGCTCTCCCGTTTGGGGGTCTGTTCCTCGTTGTGGATCCTCTTCTACTCTCCCTCCTATGAGTATTTTTAAAAATATATTTATTTTATTTTATTTATTTGGCTGCACCGGGTCTTAGCTGCGGCACGCAGGACCTTTTTAGTTGCGGCATGCATGTGGGATCTAGTCCACTGACCAGGGATTGAACCCGGCTCCCCTTCACTGGGAGCAAGAAGCCATAACCATGGGACCACCAGGGGCCACTCCTCTTCCCCTAGCGGCCTCTGTATGTAGTGAGTTGCTGACCATCCTCTTTGTTCTATTGATAACTCATTGGAAAGCCGTGGGGTTTCTTTCCAATTCGGCCTCCACAATGGGCACGTCTGCCTTTCCCAAGGATAAATATTAATTATCAGAGATATTACACTCTAAACCCAGAAGGTGGAAGAGAAGTATTTTTCTTACATCCCCAATGCTTTCAAAGCCTCCTCTCTATGTGTAATGAACACCTCGTATCATTTACTTTTGAACAGTGTAAGCGCGCCCACTAGGACCCCCTAGAGCCTGCTGGAAATAGGAAGTGGGCCCATTTTCCAGCTTTATGCCTCTTAAGAACTGCCCTCATGACTACACGAAGACCTAACAGGGGCTTTGTAATTAGTTCTTAATTACAAGGCGAGATTAAATTCCTAGCCAGCCAAGAGCATTCTCTTCCCCAGACTCTGAATGGAGAGAAAAAGGATGGTTTTGTTTTTCTAGTAACATAAGATTTTACACTGCGAGATGAGAGCTGGAGCATATCTGATATTCAAGGTGGAAAGAACATCGTAAGCACAGAGGTTGTAAATAATGCACATAACCTATTGTTTAAACGAACATTGGTTAGAAATGTGAAAGCAATGAACTGTGGGTGTATACCTAGTAGGCACCAGATTATAGGTGATGTTTAATTATTTCCTTTAAAGATTGATTTTGTATTTAAAAAAATTACATGCTGCTGATTTAGAGAAGGATATTAACTCACTGGAATAGAATCACAAAAATCCATTTGTTTTTCCAGTTTCTGCTGCTACTTGGGTTAACTCCTCCCCCCCCCCCCCACTTGATAGTAGATTCCCTTCACGACATCATAGTTGAATTCCATAACTTTTTGGTCCCTTTGGGTTATTCTGTCAGTCTGGTTTCCTTTCTCAGACTGTGTTGTTTTTGAAATTGTTAATTTCACGGTCATTCCAAAGTCCTCTTCCACCATCCCCCAGCTCTTCCCCCAACTACAGGGGCCAAACTCAACAACAGGGGCTTAGAACAGGGAGGGTGGTACACACCAAGCTGCTGTTGGGGCCCTGGGGAGGGAGAGGGTTGGAGCATCTCCTTCCTGGCTGTCCAGTGGGGAAGTTGCTTCTTTCTGTTGGCTGCTGTTTCCTCTCTAACACTCAGTAGCCAGAAGCCATTGGTTCTGCCTGAGTGTCAAGTTTCCAAAGGAATGTTGGTTACTTGAGGGAGGGTACCTGTTGGTCTTTCAGAGAGCCCTAGGCAGCCCTGCCCCCTGCACGTTTCCCTGGGTTCAACTCCTAGTTGTGATGTGTCCCTCATCTTCCCCCCAGTAGCCACTCCAGACTGCCGCCCCATCCCATCTATGGGGCCGCCATACCAGGTTTCAAGCTGTCTGGAGCTCTCTCCTTCACGCCTGGTCAGGAAACACACAGGTTTGCCACGTGAAATGAGGAGGGTCACTGGTTCCCTACTGGCATATACCCTTCTGCCCTCTACAGCGCTGACAGGAGGCATCTTCTTGTCCCCTTTCGACCAAGATGATCTCCAGTCCCCAACTTAGTGGAGGGAAAGAAGGCTCAGGCACTTCCCTGAACCCCCTGGACTCTCCTAGTTGTTCTCCCTCTTAGCGTTGTGGAGAACAGGCTAGAGCCCGTTTTCACGAACTGACACTCCTTCAAAATGCCACCTTCTCTCCGTCGCCTCCTTTCCTGTTGCCGTTGTGTGTGAGGAGTGGGTGGGTGGTACTCTCTTTACTGAATGGCATCCTTCTACACGCCCTGAAGGAATGGGGCTGAACACAGAACCGGTGGTCCTAGCAAGTGAGAAGGTGGGGTACCTCGTAACAGCTGTTTTCAGCCGTGGACCTGAGTAGCCAATTGCAATAGGTGGCAACTGACAACACCGTGTCACTGTTATGACCACCCTTCAGAGATACGCGTATCCCCTCCCACAATTTGGTTCGGATGTCAGAACTGATGATGTCACACATTCACCAAGAAGGTATGAAAAGTTTTATTACTTAGGGATTTGAGGTCTCTGGGGGAGAGCAGAGCGGTACTCTTAAGTAGACCCCAAATAACTTCAGAGATGGAGGAAGGGTGCCAGGCCTGGGTTTTTAGGGCAGTTAAGGAATGGGGCCAGGGTGAGAGTTCTCAGGCAGGGGCTGGGGCTAGCTGGGTTTCACTCTCCTGCTGGCGCCAAGGAGGCTTTCTTATCAGTTTCCCCAGATGTGGGGTACAAGGGGTAGAGGGAGGGGTGGAGCTTAAAAATTGTCAGTTGTTGAACATAAAAAACGGGGCCCACAAGCACGTGAAAAGATGCTCAACATCACTAATTATTAGAGAAATGAGGGATCACTTCACTCTGGTCAGAATGGCCATCATCAAAAAGTCTATGAATAATAAATGCCAGAGAGTGTGTGGAGAAAAGGGAACCCTCCTCCACTGCTGGTGGGAATGTAAATTGGTGCAGCCACTATGGAGAACAGTATGGAGGTTCCTCAAAAAACTAAAAACAGAGTTGCCATATGATTCAGCAATGCCACTCCTGGGCATACATCCAGAGAAAACTCTAATTCGAAAAGCTACATGCATCCCAATGTTCGTGGCAGCACTATTTACAATAGCCAAGACATGGAAGTGACTTAAATGTCCATCGACAGATGAATGGATAAAGATGTGGTATATATCCACAATGAAGTACTACTCAGCCATAAAAAAAGAATGAAATACTGCCATTTGCAGCAACATGGGTGGACCTAGAGATTATCCTACTAAGTGAAGTGAGTCAGGCAGAGAAAGACAAATAACATATGATATCGCTTATATGTGGAATCTAAAATATGATACAAATGAACTTATATACAAAACAGAAACAGACTCACAGACATAGAAAATAATCTTATGGTTACCAAAGAGAAAAGGGGGGAGGGATAAATTAGGAGTTTGGGATTAACACATACACACTACTATATATAAAATAGATAAACAACAAGGACCTACTATATAGCACAGGGAACTATATTCAATATATTGTAATAAACTGTAATAGAAAATAATCTGAAAAATAATATATATATATATATATATATATATATATATATATATATATACACACATATATATATGAATCACTTTGGGGGAATTCCCTGGTGGTCCAGTGGTTAAGACTCTGAGCTTCCAATGCTGGGGGCCCAGCTTTAATACCTGGTCGTGGAACTAGGATCCCACAAGATGCACTGCGCGGCCAAAAAATAAACAAACCAAATATGGAATCACTTTGCTGTACGCCTGCAACTAACACAATATTGTACATCAACTATACTTCAATTAAAGACGTTTAAAAAGAATGGGGCCAGATTCTTTCTTACAGTTACGTAGACATTAGACAAAACTCAGACGGTACTGCTCTTCAAAGTCATCGCTGCGGAAAGCTAGTCTGGTCCTCCAAGGAGCAGAAACCAAAACAGGATTAACTGTGCAAGTGTTTTTAGGAAAAATGTCTGCCAGGGAAAAAAACAGGGAGCAGACCAGACAAGCTGGAAGAGCCAGCAGACTGTGACACAGAAGTCTGACCTTGAGTGAAGGACAGAAAGAGAGAAGGTTTGACGGAAATGTCCTAGGCTGCCATGTCATCTGCAAAAGGATCAGCAAAGTCTGGGGATGTTTCTGTGCTGAGGTCGGCCATCCCAGGAGTCCGCGCCAGGAAGGGGTTTGCCTTTGTGCCCCGGCTGCATGCGGGTCTGAGCTGGCAGGAGCCCTGGCCTTCGTGTGCACAGGTGGCTTCCCCGGCTCTGCAGCTGGGCCCCTGTCAATTGACCTTCCTATAGGTGGAAGCCTGGGAGGCAGCCTCATGGCCACCCCATACAGACACCTAGTCCAATGATTGTTTCATCGCTAAAATCATTTTGCAGCTCCTTTTCAGGGAGATGTCTTCACAGGAGAGTATAGAAGCAATGAAAGGGCAGAGAGTTTCATAGCTTTTAAAAAGACCCTTTACTCTTGACCAAAACCAGCATCGGCCAGCTAGAGTACCCCTCTTAGTACTTATCTGTGTGGATTTGGCTATTACACACACACACACACACACACACACACACACAAAGAATCTGCTCTTAAATGATAAAAGTCATCATTAACGACATCCCAAGGAATATGCCACAGGATCTGAAGGCAGTATCTGAATTAAAAGGAACAATTCCAGACACCTTTGGAACAATGGTAACATGGTAAGAATAACTGTACTGCCTTCCAAAGTGACTTCACTGAGGTGGACCATTCTTAGCATATACAGGATTTGGGGGACAATAGAGAAAATTCAAAATAGCTCTGCTTTATACCTTCATTTCTTCTCTGTGTGTGCAGGGACAGATGGGTATGTGTGGGAATTATTCACCACGAAGCTGATGAATGGACTCTTCCAAAGCTCTGTGCTTAGTTTTGAATTTGTACTTTTATATTCTTTTTATTTTCAAGGGGAGATTCCCAAATTCTATAACTTTTAGGATCCACAACGCCTTCAGCCACGCCAGGAATGTGTATTTGTGTCTGCACATCCTGGCTGTGTTTGTGTGTATTCCTATGGCTTCCTTCCCCCCATCCTCACACTTGGGTGCATATGGTTCTCCAGATGGGGTAATGTTCTCCTTCACACATGTTTTTAAATGTCTTTGGATTGTTTAACAAAAAGAAGTTAAAGGGTAAAAGAGTAAACACCTGCTTAGACAAATCTCTGAACCAAAGTGAGGGACGGAGGAGGGACATTTTTCTTTCCCTGCCGGGGGCTCAAGCTTCAAGATTCCAATGTAGTCAAATTTGGGGGAAATTATCTTTCTTCAGGCCACTAGAGGGCACCAGTGTGCAGACAATTGTCAGGTTTGGGAGGGGTGCCGAGCTCCACGGAACAAGAGGGAAGGTGACTCTCACATTCCCATAGCCACCGAGTCCCTCTCCTTTTCAAAACACCTCTTCCTACACTCAGGATGTTTCTTTCCGGGTCTGAATCATCCGAGTATTTCCTCCTCGCCTACCCTTCTACGAGGCTACACACCCCCTTCCTCCAGATTCCTTGTTGTCGTGACCATCATCTCTGTGGATGAAGGTTGAAGGACCCCCCAGGAGCATAGACCAGGGAGACCTACGGGTCCCGGAAAAAACACTGAAATTATCATCAGGAGACCTGGACTCAAGCCCCAGATCTGTCATTGGCTGTGTGATCTTGAGAAAATCACTTTACCTCTCTGAACCTCTGTGTGCTTATCTGCAAAATGGGAGGGAGAGTCCTCTAAAGTTCTCTGTATTTCTGAGAAAAAGACCGGATACAGTTAAGCATCCTGCTTTGAAGGCAAAAGCCTCGTTCTTTCCTGTCATGCCGAAAACCTCTCCTTCTAAAATTCTAAAACCTGCTTCCTTAGTATTCTTTATCAACTCCTGATGAATAAAATTTCAAATTAAGGACTTCTTTGGGTTTCCAGGCCAACATATAAGGAACTTGGACTTCAATTCTTCCACCCACACAACAGGAGAAAATATGAACAAACTGAAAATCAACAACTCTTCTTAGATCAATCAGAAAACTGACATCCTAGGGCAAACTGCTACCCCCTCCCCCGCAAATGGAAGAGACAGACAGGTAGACAAAGAATCACACTTTACTGGAGCTGAAGATCAGGAGAAGAAAACTCTGCAGGAACCAGTACTGGGTTCCTTTTACCTAGTTTATCACGTCAAACTTGCAACAAAAAATGACAAAGCATACTAAGAGACAAAAAATGGAACAAAACAAAAAATAACACGGGTTGAAGAGACAGGGCAAACATCAGAACCAAACTCATATGTGGCAGAGATGTTGGAATTAGCAGACTGGGAATTTAAAATGACTGTGATTAGTATTCCAAGGGCTCTAATGGAAAAAGTAGACAACATGCAAGAACAGATTGGCAGATTGGGAATGGAAGCAGTGAGATGGAAACTCCAAGAAAGAATCAAAAGGAAAGGCTAGAGATCAAAACACCATGACAGGAATGAAGAACGCCTTTGATGGACTCATCAATAAACTGGACTCAGCCGAGGAAAGAATCAATGAGCTTGAAGGCATCAATAGAAACTTCAAAAACTGACGTTCAAAGAGGAAAAAGAATGAAAAAGATAGAACAAAATACCGAAGGGCTGTAGGACAGTAACAGAAGGTGTTATGTACGTGTATTAGGATTACCAAATTAAAGACTTCCTCTCTCATCTATTCATAACCACATCACTTACATAGCCATGTCACTCTACCCTGCAAAACCCAGAGCTGAACTAAGAAACCATGTTTTTGCTTGTAACTCCTAACATTGCCATACCTTATTAAATCATCTCTGTTTAAACAATGAAAGACTTCTCGAGGGATGTGTGAGAACTTGAGGCAGCGGAAAGGGGCTTACCTGGTTTCTCGGTCACCTCTTTGGACTCATTAAACTGGTCTTGAAGTGACTTCCGTCTTCTCCCATCTTCTGCCCGAATCTCCTACTCCTCAAAAGGCAGCTCGTTCAAACCACTGGACTGTGACCAGGCGACTGGACTGGTCACTGGATTGTGACCAGTGAGCTGATATTTCTTCATGGTATCAACTGGAAAGTCATATCCCGTTTCCAGTGGAGCTTTGTCTGGAGCTGGAGAAAAATTGGACCAGAGAGTTTGGAGTAGCATGTGGAGAGGTAACTTCCTTGCTGTCACTTCAAGGTCACAGGCTTGAGGTCTGCTGACTATACTGATTTCTCCTGTTCCATCACTTTCTCTTTATTTTAATCACCTTCATTATAAATGTCCTCATAAAAGGCCTGCCACCTTCCATCCTCGTTGCTACCCTCCCCCAGTCCCATCTGCATCCTACTTAGGATTCTTCAGTAGCATTCTGCTTGAGAGGGACATTCAAAGCCAACTATGACCTAGTGAGTGGATCTCTCGTTGCACCCCCCTGACCTTCTCCTTTCTCACCAGCCACCATGTTCGTGCAACACTGAGCTGTTTGTAGTTATCACAACCCAAGGCATTTTACTTCCTTGTCCTTATGTATGCTGCTCCCTCTGCTAGAAAGATTTCTCCCCACTCTTGGACTACATGCTCTAAGATTCAGCTCAAGTGCCCCCTCCACCAGGAAGTCTTCCCTGAGAAGCCAGTCCAGGTTTCATGCCTCTCCTAGTTTCTCCCCCATATCACAGGCAGACCTCTGCTATGCCACTTCCCTGGACTACCATCGCTTTCCTAGTCACCTTCAAGTGCCTGGGGGGCAAGAATTGTGTCCCTTTCTCTAAGCTTATTATCTAGTACAATATATGGAACACGGTTTGTTACATGAATAAAAGTATGAAATAGTTGACAGAATGTAAAACTCTCAAAAATATGTTGTGAAAAGAAGGTGAATGTGGATCATGAGGGAGAAGAAAAGAAAAAGAAGAAAAGCAAAGCAGAAAAGAAAGTAGGCAGGAAAGTTCTATGTACTGTTTTAAACATAATAATTGGAGGAATTAACATTTCAGTCCTGGTTCAGACTGTTAAGGAAATACAGTTTAAGAAATGCCTTTTGAAATGCATTTTTGAAAAATCTTAAAGATAAGAATCAGTAGAGCTTAAAACGAAATACGTCTTTCAAAACGCTAAATCTACTTGTCAAGCCAGAAAGCAAAGAAAACATAAAAAGGTGGAAAGCACAGAAAAAGATGACAGAACAACGATCAAACATAGGAGTTGTATCAATAAAAGCAAATGGATCAAGCCTTTCTATTAAAAGACAAAACCGATGGGGTCAAAACCCCAAACCTGAGTATGTACTGTCTACAATTTACACACCTAAAATAAAGTGATCCAAACAGACTAAGATAAAAGCATGGGAAAAGACATGGCTGAAATATTAAAAAGGAAAAATATGGAAAATGGAAGTTACCATATTAATAGAAGACAAAGTAAAAAAATCTAAGGTAAAAGACATTATGGGAGACAAAGTTTTTTGTTTTACTTTTTAATTAATTTAATGTTTTAATCAAAAAAAGTTAAGCATGGGCACAGTCTAAAATTTTTCTTTTACTTCTAAAAGGATATAACAAATATGTCAGGTCCTTATCCCTCATCCCCATCCAACATTCTAAAGGCAACATTTTTCAGTTCTTTTGGCTGTTTCTTATATGTAAGAAACGTGTTAAAATTAATGGACATAAACAGACCTCAGTTGATCGATGATATTAGCTTCTTATATTGCCAGCAAAGGATTTTTTTATACCCATTTTACTCTGCTCTCATTCTTCTGTTGTAGTTATATCACAATTTGGAGGTTTGTCCATATCCACTATTGTATCAGTTAGGAATGTGCTTGGCTGCAAGTAACAGAAAACACACCTAGCAATGGCTTTCAGGCAGTCAAAAGCTGATGTGGTGGTTTTAAGATGTCCTTAGGGACCCAGGCTTTTTAAATTTTTCTGTTCTCCTGTTTTAGGCTCATAGTTTTTGTCCTCATGGTCACAAGACAGCTGCTACACCTCCAATGTTGCACCCATGTTTCAGGGAGGGAAAAAAAAAGGAAGGAAGAAGGGAAACCAGAGGAGAAAAAAAAAGAAAAAGTTTCCTAGGAACACTTAGCTCATGTCTCATTAGCAGGCTCTGTGTCACACACCTCCAACTGCAAGGTAATCTAACATTGCAAGAGTTTTTAGATAGGCACATTGCTGCCTGAACAAAATTGAGGTTTGGAATCAAGGAAGAAAGGAGTGTAGACACTGGCAAGGTAACCAACAGTGTGCATCACAGGTGTTTTTATTATTATCTCTATGTAAATAGTGCTAACGGTTTAACCAGTAATTGTCGTAAGTATTTTCTTTCTTGTACATCTTTTTGTTTTGCCTGGAGTCAGAGCTTGCCTCATTATTTTTCATTTGCTTAAGGTTTTTTGTTTCCCTTCAACTTGTGGCTAACTTTTCCCATAAATACCAAAAGCTCTGTAAGATATCTCTCAACATTATCTTCATGTGCTTACAGCCATCAGATAATCTATCATTTCGAACCTCTTTCAGGAGACATCACTACTTGAGACCTCCATCCTTCTGCTCCATCTCTAGGTTTGAAGCCACACTGTCAGCTGGGACACCCCTCCATCCCCTTTCCCCACTTTTCTGAGTCCTCGGTCTTTCATTTTCTTGTATTACTATCTAATTTTGTTGGAGTATATCCCTTAGTTGCTTTCTGGAAGGAAAAAAAGAGAAAAAGACGTATGCTAGTTTATATATATATTGTTTTAGACTTTTGCATTCCTACCCTGACACTTAATCGCAAATCTTGCCAGTCTAGAATTCTAGGTTGGATTTCGTTTCTATCCAATTTTTAAAGTCTTTGCCGCATTGCTCTTTTGAAGTCCAGTGCCATTCTGATCAGTGATTTTTGCTTGTGCCCTGTTTCCCACCCCACCTTTCATGTTTTTAGGTTCTTCTCTTTATCTCAGTATTCTGAAATTTCACTATTGTGTGTACTGATGTATTTTATCACCCACTGTGCTGAGCATCTGGTAGGAAGTAATCTGGAACCGTTTATCCTTCAGTTCTGGGACAGTTAGTTTTATTGTTCCTTTAATAATATCTTCCCCTACATTTTCTTGATTTTTGTTTTCAGAAATTGTGACAAAATTAGGAATTGGATTCTTTCCTTTTGTCTATTTCTTTATAATTTTAATCTAAGTTCTTGAAGAATTTTCTGCTTTGTTTTCCAAACGCTACTGAACTTTTCATCATGGTTTTCACATTTTTAATTTCCAAAGGCTGCTTCTTCTTCGCTGATCGCTGCTCCCTGTCCCCTTTATAAACAGGTTTGTTTCATAGATGCACAATATTTTACTATTTCTGAGGATACTAATTACAGTTTCTTTAAAGTTTAAAGAAATTAAACTTTAAAACTCTCTGCATTATTTTCACTTCTGCTGATTTTGTTTTGATTCCTCTCTTTTGTATCAGGAGCCGTCTTCGGAGGTCTCATGATTCTCTGCTGTTCATATTTAAGAGTGAAGCACTGAAAAACTAATTGAAAGCTACACCCATGGAAGTTATTGATTTCACTGTATGGGAAACAAGTGGCCACCTAGCTTTTCCTTTGGGAATCGAATGTCAATGTGGGTAGGTCTTTTCTTTGGCTGTGTGTAGAAGGATTTGGTTTCTCCAGCCTCCCTCCCAGAATTCTGTGGCTGATAGGAAATGTTCTCATCATTCTATGAACAGACTTTGAAACCTTATTCCCCTATGTTCGGACCTCCATCTCACCTGGCCCTACTCTATGGTCAATGTATCTGAGTTTAAAGGCTCTCAGGTGCAATTTTTGAAAAAGTATTTTTCTCTTGCTTTATACTGGAGATAATTGCTGACTATATAGGATAGTGGTAGGCAGGGTAGGGGACATTGGATCTAACTGCTTCTTGTAAAGACTTTCAAATAACCCTCTGGTTGTCAACGCTACCTCACCCCTGGTTTCTTTGGTACTTGCCTTCTCTAATTCCAAAGGTTTTCCAGCTCTCAGCCAGGCAATATTTCCTGCTTCTCACCAGTTTCCCCTCTGCCATAAGTGGGATAAACCTTTCTCTCATTGCTAAGCCATTTACAAGTCATCCATTCATGCTCCCTTTTCATGTAACAATATTGTTTGGGGTTGTACAAGTCTTCTGCTTTCATCAAAGATGGAGTTTGGGTTTCAGTTTCTCCTTGTTGTTTGGAATGATTTTGAAAAGAAATGAAAACGAAGCCACCTTTTCTCTATGATTTTAAAACTGGAAGCCTTATTTTGTTTTGACAAAAGTTACAACTCACAGAGAATGTGTCGCTGATAGCAAACTTTTATCTGGGCAATAATGCTGCATCAAAATACATAAAAACAAAATATTTGCTATTCATGGAGAAATTGACAGAATTAGAATGGTGGTGAGGAAGGTATTATACTTATTTAAATCTTCAGCAGATCAAAAGGCAAAAATAGGGAGGTTGAAGATCTGAATAATGTAATTAATTCATTTTATTTAAAAGATATGTTTCACGAAAGATCCTGAATAGCCAAAGCAATCTTGAGAAAGAAAAATGGAGCTGGAGGAATCAGGCTCCCACACTTCAGACTATACTACAAAGCTACAGTAATCAAAACAGTATGGTACTGGCACAAAAACAGAAATATAGATCAATGGAACAGAGTAGAAAGCCCAGAGATAAACCCACGCACATATGGTCACCTTATCTTTGATAAAGGAGGCAAGAATATACAATGGAGAAAAGACAGCCTCTTCAATAAGTGGTGCTGGGAAAACTGGACAGCTACATGTAAAAGAATGAAATTAGAACACTCCCTAACACCATACACAAAAATAAGCTCAAAATGGATGAAAGACCTAAATGTAAGGCTAGACACTATAACACTCATAGAGGAAAACATAGGCAGAACACTCTATGACATAAACCACGGCAAGTCCTTTTTGACCCACATCCTAGAGAAATGGAAATAAAAACAAAAATAAAAAGTGGCACCTAATGAAACTTAAAAGCTTTTGCATAGCAAAGGGAATCATAAACAAGACAAAAAGACAACCCTCAGAATGGGAGAAAATATTTGCAAGTGAAGCAACTGACAAAGGATTAACCTGCAGAATTTACAAGCAGCTCATGCAACTCAATATCAAAAAACAAACAACCCCATCCAAAAATGGGCAGAAGACCTAAATAGACATTTCTCCAAAGAAGATATACAGATCGCCAACAAACACATGAAAGAATGCTCAACATCACTAATAATTAGAGAAATGCAAATCAAAACTACAATGAGGTTTCACCTCACACCAGTCAGAATGGCCATCATCAAAACATCTACAAACAATAAATGCTGGAGAGACTATGGAGAAAAGGGAACCCTCCTACACTGTTGGTGGGAATGTAAATTGATACAGCCACTATGGAGAACAGTATGGAGGTTCCTTAAAAAACTAAAAATAGAACTACCATATGACCCAGCAATCCCACTCCTGGGCATATACCCTGAGAAAACCATAATTCAAAAAGGGATATGTACCCACAATGTTCATTGCAGCTCTATTTACAATAGCCAGGACATGGAAGCAACCTAAGTGTCCATTGACAGATGAATGGATAAAGAAGATGTGGCACATATATACAATGGAACATTACTCAGCCATAAAAAGAAACGAAATTGAGTTATTTGTAGTGAGGTGGATGGACCTAGAGTCTGTCGTACAGAGTGAAGTAAGTCAGAAAGAGAAAAACAAATACTGTATGCTAACACATATATATGGAATCTAAAAAAAAAAAAAAAAGGTTCTGAAGAACCTAGGGGCAGGACAGGAATAAAGACGCAGAGGTAGGGAATGGACTTGAGGACACAGGGAGGGGGAAGGGGAAGCTGGGACGAAGTGAGAGAGTGGCATGGACATATATACACTACCAAACGTAAAATAGATAGCTAGTGGGAAGCAGCTGCATAGCACAGGGAGATCAGCTCGGCGCTTTGTGACCACCTAGAGGAGTGGGATAGGGAGGGCGTGAGGGAGACGCAAGAGGGAGGAGATATGGGGATGTATGTATGTGTATAGCTGATTCACTTTGTTGTAGGGCAGAGGCTAACACACCATTGTGAAGCAATTATACTCCAATAAAGATGGTAGAAAAAAAAAATCAAAACTGCCAGGAATAAAAGAAAAGTAGCCAAGGGACTTCCCTGGTGGTCCAGTGTTTAAGACTTCACCTTCCAATGTAGGGGATGTGGGTTCGATCCCTGGTTGGGGAACTAGGATCCCACATGCCTCACAGCCAAAAAAAAAAAAAAAACCAAAACGTAAAATAGAAGCAATATTGTAACAAATTCAATAAAGACTTTAAAAATGGTCCACATCAAAAATATCTTTAAAAAAAGTAGCCAAAAGAATAATTTCTTGATTAGATTTGGAAATGGTAACATGTATGTAATATATAATGCATATATTTATAAAATATCTACCTACAGGCATATATATTATATATATAAAGTGCATACATATATATTATATATGTGTGTTTATATAATGTGCATATGGTATGTATACATATATTAGTCTGTGTTTTAAAAAATTGGGGTATAAGTTACACACAGTGCAATTTTAAAATCTTAAGCTTGATGAATTATTTTTTGTTGAGGTGTGGTTGATTTGCAATGTTGTGTTAGTTTCTGGTGTACGGCAGGGTGATTCAGTTATACATATACATATGTATCTATAATTTTTCAGATTCTTTTCAATTATAGGTTAATGGAAGATATTGAATATAGTTCCCTGTGCTATACAGTAAATAAATAAATAAATAAATAAATGAATAAAAGATCTGTTTCAAACTCTGTACTTCACAGAGAATAACAAAATACAAACCTCAGTGATGGATCCACGACCACATGAGAATGTGTTTCATGATGAAGTTGGCATTTCAGATCAGTAAATAAGGGGTAGATTATTCAACAAATGGTGCTGGGAAAACTGGCAAATGATCTGGAAATAAAGAGAAAGAGACTAATGACTTTGGTCTTTTAGTTATTGCTGCCAATTCTTGGCAGGCGGTTTGACTACTGGGGCTTTCCCCAAAGAGTCCTCGTTCCCTGGTCTTCTGCACGCCACTATAGGGTACTTTCTAGGCATTCCAGAGAATAATCAGAATTAAGCCATTTGATTTCCTCTGGTGACTTAAATGGCTGTGCTATTTTGAAAGCCAAGAGGTCCTTCATACTTTGCCCCTCTTAGGTGATTGCCTTGCATGCATTTGATAGCATGGAACGGCACGTTGGAGTCTTCCACCATGAGTCTGGAGGGGGCCAGCGCATGGGCTGAGAAGGTTGGGAATCCCACATTACTGAGCAAAGGTAGCTTTCTATTGTCAAGCCATCATAAAGCCCTCTAATGCTGCCTGAGGACTCTCGTGGGGCTCCTCCAGCTATTCCACTGCCTTCTGAATGCTCGCAGCTTTGAAAAGGCCTTCCAGAGAGCCTGCCTTCTTTCTGCATGCCCTCTCCCCCCATCCAGAAGGGATGTGCAAAATATTTATCAACTTTCATTGTGTCATTGGCACCATGAATGATGGAATATCCATCAGTCTAGAAACTAGGTGTAATTAACCAGCCAGACCTGTGCATAGTAGGTGAACATCAGCTTTTTCTGTACCAGAGACAGTCCTCCTACAATTCTCCCAGGAGCATTTCCTCCAAACTTCATTTTGTTTGAGGTGTTATAGTCTCTCTTAATTTTTCTCTCCTTTATCCCTTTGAATTTATTGTATGGTTGTCCTTGCCTTCTCTGACATGTCTGCCTGATAATAATTTTCCCAGTTTGATTTACTATGCAAGTCTCTTGAGCCAGTACACTTCCGGAGGGGGCAGATGCCTCTACTGGCAGAATAGAGAGGGGTGTGGCCAGGCACATCTCCAGTGGTTTTCCCATTTTGGAAGCATCTTTCCCTTGCTTTTCCTAAGCTAGAGCTCTCTGCGAACAGGGCTTTCTCTCTTCCCAGTTACTCAAAATCCTCTCCCATTTGATTATACCACCATCTCTTAACCCTAAGAACCCATCTGGATGTTCTGTGTTCTGATGGCTGAAGAGCAAGGAGGATAAAAGTGAAGGATCCCACAGGAGATTTAGAGCCAAGCCCGGATGTGGCCAGTACTCCTTCTGCCCACACTTCACTGGGCAGAACTCAATAGCGCGTCCTCTGACCACTGTCAGGAAGGCTGGGAAATATCATTTAACTTATTGACAGAAGGAAGAAGTGGGTTCGTGAGCATCTCATCAGTCTCTGCCTCACTATTTTCTCCATCCTGCGGGATGTGGTACATGTTCTAACTTGGTGACCAATCTGTGATAGTTCTTCTTTCCTTTTTATGTAAAGGAGCATTTCCATTGGAGTAGCCATGTTCTGCTTTTAGGCCGCTTGTCCTTAAACCTTGAAATGCATTGTAATTGCCTGGAGAGGCTTGTTAAAAATGCACATTCCTGGCGCCACCTCCAGGAAATTCCCTTTTTCCATGAAAGTTTGGAAATAATGTCAGCCAGAACGTGTCAAAAGTTTTCAAAAGTTGCACTGGCCAAAATGTTAATGGTGGTTGTCTTTGGATTATGGGTGATTTTCTTTTTCTTTCTCTTTGTACTTTCTAAGTTGTCTGATATGAACATGTGTTATTTGTATAAATAGGAAGAGGAGAGGCTAATTTGTTAAAGTTAATGGATGGACCTTCCTTCTCAAGGCACTAACTTGACACAGTACTAGTGTCAACTAGTACACAGTACTCTCTCTTTTTAAAAAAAATCCGTAAAACAATTTTAGCAGCTTTACTGAGGTATAATTTGCACTCCATAAAATATGCCCCTTGTAAGTCGCCACTTTTTAACACATTTATAAAGCTGTGCAACCATAACCTAATTCAGATGTAGAACATTTCCATCACCTGAAAAGGTTCCTGCCTGCCCATTTGCAGTAAACCCTTACTCCCACCGCAGCCCAGGTAATCATCGATCTTCATTCTATGTAGATTTGCTTTTTCTGGGTATTTCATGTAAACTGAATCATGCAATATGTGGTCCTTTGTATCTGACATCTTTCACCTACCATAGTGCTTTTGAGGTTCAGCCATGTTGTGACTTGTGTCGGTAGTTTCTTCCTTTTGATTGCCAAATAGTATTCCAGTGTATGACGACATAATATTGTGTTTCTCCATGCACCAGCTGATGGACATTTGGACTGTTTCTACTTTGGGGCTTTTATGAGTAATGCTTCTATGAACATATGCCTACAAGTCTTTGTACAGATATATCGTTTTGTTTCTCTTGAGTGGATAGTTAGGAACTGAACTGACAGATCTTTTAGGAAGTTTAAATCTAACTTTTAAAGAAACTGCCGAACTCCTTTCCAAGTGGTTATATCATTATGCATTCCCACCAGTAGTGCTTTAAGATTTCAGTTTCTCCACAATCTCTCCAACACTTGGTATGTTCAGTCTTTTGGATTTTAGCTGTTTTAGTAGGTGTATAGTTGTATCTCATTGTAGTTTTAATATGCATTTCCCTAATGACTAATTGTGTCGAGCAACCTTTCATGTGTTTATTAACCATTCATATAGTTCCTTTGATGAATTGTCTATTTAATTACCCATTTTTAATTGGGTTGTTTGTCTCCTGATTGAATTATGGGAGTTCTTTATATTCTGGAGATAAACCATTTTTTCAGGTATGTAATTTGCCAATATTTTCTCTCATTCTGTGATTTTTTCTAACTTTCTAAACAATGTCTTTTCAGAGAAGACTTTTTAATGTTTAGTGAAATCCAATTTATTAATTTTTATCTTATGAATTATGCTTTTGATGTCCTATTTAAGAAATCTTTGCTTAACCAAAGTTATGATTTCTCCTGTTTTTTCTTCAAAGGCTTTTATAGATTTAGCTCTTAAATGTAGGATTATAATCCATTTTGAATTGATTTTTGTTTATTATGTGAGATAAGGATCTAAGTTTAGCTTTTAAAAAAATATATTGATATCCAATTGTCCCAACATATTTGTTGAAAAAACCATCCTCAAAAAGAAAACACAGGGCTTCCCTGGTGGCGCAGCAGTTGAGAGTCCGCCTGCTGATGCAGGGGACACGGGTTCGTGCCCCGGTCCGGGAAGATCCCACATGCTGCGGAGCGGCTGGGCCTGTGAGCCATGGCCGCTGAGCCTGCGCGTCCGGAGCCTGTGCTCCGCAACGGGAGAGGCCACAACAGTGAGAGGTCCGCGTTCTGCAAAAAAAAAAAAAAACAACAAAAAGAAAACACAAAACATTGGGGTAAAATATACATAGCAGAAAATTTACAATTTTGGCTAAAATTTTGAGTGCAAAATTTTCTTAGTGTAGTTTTAGTATAGTTTTTTTTTTTTTTTTTTTTTAGCGTGGTTCATTGGCATTAAGTGCATTCACACTGGGAGTTCCCTGGTGGTCCAGTGGTTAGGGCTCAGTGCTTTCACTGCCATGGGCCTGTGTTTGAGCCCTGGTCAGGGAACTAAGATCCCACAAGCTGCACAGTGCAGCCAAAAAATAAATTAAAAACAAAAAAGTGCATTCACATTGTGCAACCATCACCACCATCCACCTCCAGAGCTATTTTCATCCTCCAAAACTGAAACTCTGTACTCATTAAAAACAATAACTCCCCATTTCCCCTCTCCTCCAACCCCTGGCAACCACCATTCTACTTTCTGCCTCTATGAATTTGACTATTATAGGTACCTCATATTAGTGAGACCATGCAATATTTGTCCTTTTGCGACTGACTTGTTTCACTTAGCATAATATCTTCAAGGTTCATCCATGTTGTAGCATGTGTCAGAATTTCCTTCCTTTTTATGGCTGAATAATATTTCATTGTATGTATAGCACATACTTTGTTTATCTATTCATCTGTTGATGGACACTTGGGTTGCTTCCAATCTGAGGTTATTGTGAATAATGCTGCTATGAACATAGGTGTACAAATATCTGAGTCCCTGCTTTCAATTCTTTTGAGTATATACCCAGAAATGAAATTGTTAGATCATCTGGTAATTCTATTTTTATGTTTTTGAGGCACCATTATATTGTTTTCCATCGCAGCTACATCATTTTACATTCCCATCAGCAGTGTTCCAACACATCCTCACCACTTGTTATTTTCCATTCTTTTTTAAATAATCAGGTCATCCTGACGGACCTGATTTTAAAAACATTATTTTTGACTCCCTCTTTTTTAGAACACTTTTTCACGTGGCTTTGAGAAGTCCAAACGGCTATATTTCTTACTACCTGCTGGCCATCCTTCTTAGTCTCTTTGGATGTATTCCCCTCTTCCCCCTGACCTAGCACTTTAGACTTCCTCTATGCTCCATCCTTACACCCTAAAGAATTTAAAAAATCAAAACCCATAAATACTGTATCACTTATATATGGAATCTAATCTAAACTAGTGAATATAATATAAAAGAAGCAGACTCACATGTTTAGAGAACAAACTAGTGGTTACCAGTGGGGAGCGGGAAGGGGGGAGGGGCAACATAGGGGTAGGGAAGTAAGAGGTACAAACTATTAGGTATAAAATAAGCTACGAGGATATATTGCACCACATGGGGAATACAGCCAATGTTTTATAATAAGTATAAATGGAGTATAACCTTTAAGCGTTGTGAATCATTATATTGTACACCTATAACTTATGTAATATTGTACAGCAACTATACTTCAATAAAATAAATTAAAACCCATAATTTTAATTATGAACACATCCTGAATTTACGTGACAAACTCTCCAGTCCCAATCTTCACCCCAAATTCTAAATGTGAATATACAGCTACCCGAACAACACTTCTACTTTCACCCCTAATAAGCTGCTGAGAGCTGAGATATCCGAAGCATATTCTTAATTTTCGCCCCAATTCTGCTGGGCGCCCCCGCAGTAAAGGGCAGCATCATTTACCCATTTGCTCAGGACACATATCTTGGATTGTCTTTTACTCAGATCCTCATCCCATTCAACAGAAAATCCTTCTAACCTACTTCAAACACATCCTGAATCCAACCACATCTCACATTCTGCACCACTGGCATCTCAGTGCATGCCATGTTAACATGCCACACAGACCTGTAACATCCTCCTACTGGTGTCCCTGCTGCTCCTCTCCTCTTTTCCCCCGCTACGGGGAGAACTCCCCACACAGAAGCCAGCGCAATCCTTTGAAAACACTGACCAACCACATTCCCTCTGCTCTCAATCCTCCAATGGCTTCCCTTGGCCCAAGAGCATCCAAAATCCTTACCACGGCCCTCAAGGCCCTACAGGATCTCAGCTCTGGCTGCTTGTCTGGTCTTGTTTCTCAGCATTCCTGCTCATGGCGTGTGGCCACACTGGCCTCCTTGTCCTTCCTTGAACGTATCAAGGCCTTGGCCCCTGCTGTTCCCGTTCCTGGCACGCTGTTTCCCTAGATATTTGCAGAGCCCCCTCCATCACTTCAGTCTGGTCTCTGAACACACTTCATTTCCCCAGAGAGGCTTTTCCTGATTAGCCCTTATAAATAGTCACCCTGTCCCATCCTACACTATCATTTTACTTCTGCTTTATCTTCCATCCCAGCTCTTATCATTATCTGACCCGACACTGTATAACTATGTGTCTGTTTTCTCCCAGTCTTATCCCATGAGCGCACAGACATTGTCTTTTCTGTTTATTTCTCTATTCTCCAGCACCTAGAATAGTGCTTACTTAGTCCCTGAAGATTTTATATTATCTTTTTAAAAACTAAAGGGAATTCCCTGGTTGTCCAGTGGTTAGGAATCGGCGCTTTCACTGCTGTAGCCTGGGTTCAGTCCCTGGTTGGGGAACTAAGATCCCGCAAGCCGTGTGGCACGGCCAAATAAATAAATAAATATAAAATTTAAAAAGAAAGAAAGAAAAGATTTGAGGCTCCCAAGTAAATTTCTCTAGGAATCAGTATTAATAAAAGCTTTCCCTCTTTTTGTTGAATGCAGAGCTTTTACTTTCTGGTTACATATTCAATAATTATCATACAAAATGTCAGTCTAAGCCCAGCGTCCTGACATTCTAAACTCCTTTCTCTGTTAATACTTGGAAAATCTCCCTGAGTACATCACTTTGCTCGTTCTTCCCACTTGAAGTCATCAACAGGACAGCCCTGGTTTCCAAGCCTCTACCTTGATCTGTTCTCAGGCACAGCATCTGTGCCCTGCAGTGGGAGATGGAGAAATCCCAGGAGTGTTGCTAAATCAGGAGACTGCCTTCATTATTATGCATCCCCAGTAAATCCTAAGCATGACTTATGAGACTCCTTTTAGGGTGATTAAAAGAAAGAAAGAAACTAATGAGAAGATCACACACTTCATTTGTAGCAAACATTTCAGGCAGTTTTCTTCCAAGATGTTTATAAAAGAAACCCAGGGGAGTGAAATGGGTCTCTACATCTTGATACCCTGAGTCAGAAAATTCAAGAGACCATATGTTGACATCTTAGAACAGAATGAGCGATGTCCAGTGGAGTTGGAACATAGTAATGAATGGTGTGTGGCGGATGGTAGTGTGTGTGTGTGTGCATGTGTGTGTTGGGTGGAGAGCTGATGTTGGGGAAAGGTGAGAATGAGGGTGGGCGGTGGCCAGGCAGTAAAGCATCTACTAGAATCTTCAATGGTGAACTGTTGAAGGATTTTAAGCAAGGACATGCTTTAATGAAACTTGCATTTTGGGAAGATCCCTCCAGTTGCAGCGTGGAGATAGAGGGCCACACCAGAGACATCAAAACCAGTGACAAGGCCATGGTATTTCAGGGGAGACATAAAGGCAGCAATGAGGACAGAAAGACATATATTAAAGTGGTAGAAATGACTTCATATCCTGGAATTCCAAGGTGCAGAAAAACATTTGAAAGGATTCCAACCTCCGAATAGTAGCACATTGGCCTCCCTTGGAGAGATATGCAGAAGATGGAGAATTACAGCTTTATTTATTTATTTTTTGACTGGTTAGCTAGTGAAATTACATCTTTGTTTCAAGATTTTTTAAACAATTTTTATTGGAGTATAGTTGCTTTACAATGTTGTGTTAGTTTCTACTGTACAGCAAAGTGAATCGGCTATAGGTACACATACATCCCCTCCTTTTTGGATTTCCTTCCCAGTTAGGTCACCCACAGAGCACTGAGTAGAGCTCCCTGTGCTGTATCATAGGTTCTCATTAGTTATCTACTTTATACACAGTAGTGTATATGTGTCAATCCCAATCTCACCATTCCTCCCACCACCACCCCTTCTCCCCTTGGTGTCCATATGTTTGTTCTCTACGTCTGTGTCTCTATTTCTGCTTTGCAAATAAGATCATCTATACCATTTTTCTAGATTCCACATATATGCATTAATATATGATATTTATTTTCTCTTTCTGGCTTACGAGAATTATAGCTTTAGATCTTTAGTTACCTCTGCAAATTCTAAGAACTTTCTCAGGGCACTAAGGTCTACTCTCTGCAGATAAGATGAGCAGAGAATAGGTTCTCCTTAGGTTCTGATGATGTGGACAGGCCTGTGTGGTCCCCTCAGGACCATGACCTATTAAAAGAGCTTTCCAGCAGGAGACAGAAAGTGGAGTTTTCCAAACCTATTCAGTAAACCTTGTTCTCACCAATTTTCCTCAACCGTAGTAATGAGGGCAGTAAGCCAGGGAGAGATGGATGCCAGGAGAATCCTTTAGCATCCTGCCAAGCAAAGCAGTGGACCAACTTTGAGATGACAAAACGTTAGATGCAGACAGGTCACTGTGCTATCAGAAGCCTGGCTGCAAGCCCACCATGGCACCTCCTCCAGAACCATCACACAAGCCCATTCTTCTCCAGGGCCAGACCCGGGACCTTGCACGGATCTCCGTCTGAGCTGCGATTTTCTGCCAACCAGTCTTTCCTAGCATGTGCCTGCTGGAATAATTTGTCCCAAACCCACACGCTGGAGGCTACTGAGTTGTTTTCTTTTTAAGAGCGGAACTTCATACCAGACAGCAGCCCTATGCGACTATTCTCCATCTGCCAACTCTTCTCCACCAACCTCCAACAGATTCTTCTCCATCTTCCTCTGCTCTGCTCTGTATCACATATCGTCCCAGGCTCCCTTCACCTTTCTCTGCTCTGCTCTGTGTCCCATATCACCCCAGGATCTCTTTCCATATGGTTTCTGATTGGGTTCAACTGATAGGAAATTTGGGCAAGAGGTTAGAAACCAGAGGAAAGGGAGGTCAGGATACTTCTTCCCTTCAGCCTCCCATCTCGGGCACTTCAACTTCAGCTTCCCTCCACGACTGCAGCCCCCCAGGTGGTCCCTCCTCTACTGTTCCAACTCCTATGGGCTCTGTGAACAAACTTCCTCCCCATGTTGGCTTCAGCCCCAGGGATGGTCACGGCTTCTCTCTGCCGCTGGTGTCTGCGTATCTCCGCATCCCTTTTTGTCTCCCAAACCCAGGCTAGCTCTCTGGGAGTGGCCTCTTCATGTATTTCTCTTCATCTGAGCCATCTGCAGTGAATTCGATTTCCTGCAGAGACTCTGACAGAGTACGGTTACAGTGAACCATGCTTGTCACCCGCAGAGTCCGTGCTGCTTCCCGTCCTGTTGAACTTGGGCAGCGTGGAAACTACGGCTTAGTACTCCAACTCATGTTGGGATTCACATGCTTTCTTCTGGGCGTCCACCTATAAAGGTTTGTCCTAATCCCTTAAAAATACACACATGCATACTTGGCGATTCCTCGGCGGTTTTGCATCATTTCTTGGCTAAAAGGACTGGCCTCAGAGAGGTCTTCATAATTTCCCTTTTGAATCTGAGATGGACTCCCCAGTCCCCTCTCAAGCCACATCTTTATTTTCCTCTACCACGTGTCGAAAAGTTTAACATCCGTGGCGATGATGCAGTTCTGGTCTCTTCTAAGGTGAAGATTTAGTCTGAGATGAACTGGGAGGTTGCACCCTAACCTGAGCTATTCAGAAGAGTGTCCCCAAATGGAACTCAGATCCCGACTGGGAACGCCCTGCCTGAGCAAATGACTGAGGTGTCTGTCTTGCTTGTGTCAACGGGGTATAGAAATCAGACCCTAACCAGCTTCCACAAGAAGTTTCATCAGCCCTAACATGCCATGATTCTTACAGACTCAACTAAAGTTTCAGGGAGTCACAGAAAGCAGTAGCATCCCATTGTGCCCACATTCTGCCCCTCATTCATCTTCTTTCTTCTGTATAACTTCTTCCTCCCGATTTCTCCCCAGAGGCTCACGATTGCCCTTCCTAAAGCAGAGTAACTTCCCTCTGCTGAAGATTTACCTCTTGTCTTAGATCGGGTTTCCTGGATGGAGACTCTGAGACAGAGAGTTGTATGCAGGCTTTTTAGCGAGTAGCCTTGGGAGACACAAAAGAGTGAGAAAAGAAGGAGGCAGTGGGCAGGAGGAGATCGAAAGAAAGGAAAGGGGCTAAATTCCTCTCTGACAAGGAGTCAGTAGTAACTGTTGCATTATTCAAGTTGAAACTTCAGGAAATCCAGGTTTTAAGGGATTCTCAAAAGACTTAGAAGTGGCTACTGGTAGAAGGAAATAGTATGGCTTCCACATAAGGCGAAGGACAGCAAATTAAAGACAACAGAGATGCTCTCTAAAGATCACCTTGTTCAAACTGCAGTGCGCATGCCAATCACCTGGGATCTTTTTAAACACAGATTCTGACTCAGTAAGTCTGGGGCAGGGCCTGAGACTCTGCATTTCTAACTAACTTCAGGCGATGCTGCTGTGGCTGACCTGCAGCCACACTTGTGGGAAGACACTGATGACGACAGTGAGATCACACACCCGCAATCTCTGCAAACCCTGCTCGATGCACTAGACTTCTCTTGAGTCCCCAGACGCACCCTGCAGTTTCCTACCTCTACGCCTTGGGTCACACTGGGTCTCCTATTGGGAATGACTTTCTGGGTACCGCCTCCACTGTCAGAATTCTACCAAGTGACCCAGGGCAAGGTCTATTCAATTCATACTTGCCCATAAAGCCTCCCTGACCCCCTAAGCTAACTGATCCCTTCTTTCACTAGAACCTTGCCTTACGGAACTGCCCACGTTCTACCACATCTCAAGCTGTCTGTGCACAAATCTGTCCTAGTTTGCTCAGGAATGTAAGTATTTCAAGGTAGGAGTTCTGTAATCTTCAACACTGTTCACTCATAATACCAAATACAGGGCTTCATTAATATGTAATGTTCTACATCGTTAGTTGAATTAAGTTAATTGAGAAAGACTGAAGGCATTGGCGAGAAGTATATGGAAGCAGGAAAAACTTGAAGTGCCTTCTCCAGTGATAACTTTTTTGGCTACTTGATCTATTATTGCCCCTGAGGTCTCTCAGGAGAATTGGCTAGTTAAGGTGGTAAATCTACAGCCAACTGATAAAAGCAGACAGTTTGTCCTGCGTGCCAACCAGTCCCTGGACCCGCCGATATGCAGAATGTTGGGGGTGGGGGGGGGGAGGAGCATTCTGCTGACTGACTGATTTCCCCATCTTGAAACCATTTGTTTGGCTTGATTATATATATACACAATAAATATCCGTCCACAAAGAATCAACTTCCTTAAAATTTATGAGGTATTTCTTCTATTCCCTTACTAACACATTTTCATTTTTCTCTGTCCTCAGTTTCTGGGGCAAATCTAAGCCTATATTTAAAAAGAGCTGAAAAATGAAAACATATAGCCCAAGATATGAAAGTCATTCAAATGAATCCAGAGTTTATTTTCATTACATTTAGTCAGACTACTTGGGGACGGATGCTATTACATCAACTGATGACAGGGGAGAAGACTCTTCAACCTCTATTTTGTTCTTTTCTCTTCTCCATTAGGGAAATTATCTTCAAATCAGGAAGGCTAGACTAACCATGAGTATGAGATGGCTAAAGTCCCAAACAGGAAGAAAGCCACCTAGAGGACTCATCATCAGACTCAATGGATCCAAGGGACTCACGCCTTAGAAACTGCAGCCTCGAAACCAAAGGCATGTGCAGATGTTACCGAAGAATCAATACTTTCTCTGAACAATTATGACGGATGAGGTAGGTGACAGAATGCCGAGAATGTGTAAACACTGACCTGGTTGATTTTTGGAAATGGGAGAAACTGAAATCTTTAAAATAGACATCTGCTCCCCAACAAAATCCCATAATGGATTATCTACATGTAATTCATTCCTTACATTACAATTATTTGTGAGCTGCGGTTAAAGAAATTGAAAATAACTGAGAATCAGAATAGGATCCCTTTAGAATTAGGCAACACAAACCTCCTTTTCCTTTGAGTAGAATCCCTGGTCTGGAAAATCAAGGAACTAAAAGATCAAATATCTGTTATCTCGGGAAAAGATGTAGCGTAGATTTGATTAGATTTCGGGGGCTGATAAACTCAACCAAATGCACTGCTGGTCAAGGAGCAATATCAAAAGTCTCCAGGAACATATCACGGGGCTCTGTTTCTTACCCATTTCTGTTGAGCACATACCGAATGGTGAATTTTCGGAGGCATGTTGTAAGGTGGCCTCCCACGGCCCACTCCTGGCCTTTGCTTTTACAACTTCAAGTCATCCGTTAGTTCTTGCTTAAATATTAACTCTCTGACTGTGACCCTCCCCGCGATTGCTGAAGCCCCCCCCCCATTCATATGCTTTCATCGCATTATGCAATGTCTAGAACCTCCGGGTTTTGCAAAACCTTCGCAAGATTCCGTTTCTTTATCAAACACCTTTCATCACTTCTTCAGATTCTCTTTTCTTAGGACCGGTGGGTTTACCAGGATGACGGACTGGCAGTGCTAACACTGAGGAAGTCCTGGGTGAATTGGGGTGAATTTGTCACTCTAACCTGAGGAATCCTTGCCTCTTCATTTGCTGTTTTAAAAAACCAGTAAAGGGGGCTTCCCTGGTGGCACAGTGGTTGAGGGTTCGCCTGCCGATGAAGGGAACGTGGGTTCGTGCCCCGGTCCAGGAAGCTCCCACATGCCGCGGAGTGGCTGGGCCCGTGAGCCGTGGCCGCTGAGCCTGCGCGTCCGGAGCCTGTGCTCCGCAACGGGAAAGGCCACAACAGTGAGAGGCCCACATACCGCAAAAAAAAAAAACAGTAAAGGTTAATAAGTCTGCAAAAATTGTTTTTTTTGCAGAGATTTGCAAAGATTATTTTGTGAGTTCCTTAAATAAGCTTTGTTAGGGGAAAAGAAAAAAAAGCCGTTTGCTTTATTCACCATAGGTTTCAAAACAACTTTAGAGCGCTATTACCATTCCCCAGTCCAAAATTGACCTGGGATATACAAAATTTAAGGCATTAAGCTTTATTATCAATTTAATAGCTCTTCCTCTACAGTTAGTTTTTGCTAAAACAACCCTGATTTTCTTACGGTTGTAATATACCAAGCCCAGGCAAATCATGGATCAGGTCTGCTTGGAAGACTTTGTAAAAGTTATTCCTTTGTTGATAAAAGAAGTGAACCATTGGAGGAAAGGTTTTCTTTGTTTTTCTCCCACCCTGGCTTTCTCCATTTCTCCCAGCCTCTGCCTCCTGCCTTTAAAGCAGTCTTGCTGCTTGTAGCTGCATCAACCGTAAAAACAACAAGCCACATACTGGGGTTGGCAGAACAGAAAGGTGGAAAGAGCCTGGGCCTTGTCAAGATGGTTGAGCAGCTGAGCCAGTCCTGGGCTTCCCACCTGTAGACTCTGTGCTCTGTGAGATAACCAAGTGTTTTAAGCATCAGCCTCTGTAAACCAGGCATCCTGTTACTTGCAGCCAAAACTACTCCTAGCTTACAAAGCCCCCTTATCCTTACTTCTAGACCCATGCCTCAAGTAACTGCAGTGCAGAATTTGACCTCACCAGATCTAAAAGCTTGACTCACTCCTTCCTCAAGGCTGTTTGTTGTTTGTTTTCTTTTGTCAATAATAAGGCTATTTCATATTCTATATCTGACCTATGCATTTATTAAGATATTTGCTGTACAAATTGCACATATTTATCATATTGGGAAGAAATCACTCCATAGTGATACCAGGGAAGGTATCATCAGACAGGCTACTTAATGTAACAAGCAGTTCCCAACAAATAATCAGTTCTTCCATGGAATAACTGGAATCCATAATGTTTAAAGGTATGAAATGAAATCACAGATCAAGCCACACCAAATGTGCATTGGCAGGGGAATGTACATGTAAAGATGATTATTTAAAAGTGGGATATAACTTAAGTCAGAACAGACCCAAAGAAGAAAAAAATACATCATACAAACCAAGTAAACCCTCAAGGTTGACAAAGATAAGGCTTGCCAATTTATACTAACTCTTTGCAATAAAAGTTCCACGGTTCGTTTTTCTGACAGCTGACATAATAAAGATTTAAAACTCTGAATAGGAGGGAGGAGGTCGTTTCCATCTGTGGTCATTACATGATCCCGCTGATTTCAACTGCCGAGACTAACTCCATGGGGCACATACTTTTTAAATTTTTGATTTAAAAAAATCATTTATTATAGAATATTTCAAATCCAGAGAAGAGTGCAGAAAATAATATAACATACATCCATGTACTCACTGCTGATATGACAAATGTTAACATTTTGCCATTTACTTTGGGTGTTTGAAAAATAAAACTTTACAGAAACTCGAAAGTATCTGTAAGTATCCCACACAATCCTGTCTCCTTATTTTTTTAAATTATTTTTTAAAACTTTATTTATTTATTTATTTTTGGCTGTGTTGGGTCTTTGTTTCTGTGCAAGGGCTTTCTCTAGTTGCGGCGAGCGGGGGCCACTCTCATAGCGGTGCGCGGGCCTCTCACTGTCGCGGCCTCTATTGTTGCGGAGCACAGACTCCAGATGCACAGGCTCAGTAGTTGTGGCTCACGGGCCCAGTTGCTCTGCGGCATGTGGGATCTTCCCAGACCAGGGCTCGAACCCATGTCCCCTACATTGGCAGGCGGATTCTCAACCACTGTGCCACCAGGGAAGCCCCCTGTTCGCCTTATTTTTTTGATTTGTTTTTCATGGTGCCTGTCTTTGCACAATGAAACCACCTGCACATCTTATATTGAGGAAGCTGCCATAGAGAAGTCTGTCTTCAAAACACACTTTGGTTAGTAGAGTTAAGCAGAGATGCTGCTTGGCCTATGTGACACCCTTGGTTCCCTAATGCCTGATAATCCACATTTTGCATAACTGCCCAAACCATTAAGACCACAGCTTTCTTCCTTGGTCTCAGCAACCTTCCAATAGACTGTGGATCAGGCAAGTTTTAAGTGACTTATTAGATTCCTGGTAACAGTGCCTGAGGCAACCCTCGAGGCCACTTAAGATTCGGGTCACCAATGCCAGTGTGTGTGCCGGGAAGCGGGGTTCCTGCAACAAGCAGTTCTCCAACCCCAGTTGTGTGTTCTGCAATCCAGCCCAGTTCTGACACTGTCTACCTGGAGATGGCATCAGATCCCACAGTTCAGCCCTACCTGAACTGTAACCTGCCAAGGGCATTAGAGCTGAACCCCGCCTCTCCCACCGCCCCCCTCTTTCGGGAATATTTATTACAGGCCTGTTTCGTGCCCGGAGCTCTGCTGGTTGTAAAGGGTCCTCTGAAGGACACCTGGAGACTTTCAGGTGTAATTCGGGGATTTTGGGGGTCTTTAAAAAATTTTTTTTTCTCTTTGATCTGATACCACTCTTGGTGGATCAATGAGGGATTGTTTGGAGAAGCATCACCACTAATACACTAGTATAGATAGATGATAGGTAGATAGACAGATAGAATATAGAAGATAGATAGCTTTCTCTCTATATAACTCCATAACTCTCTCTCTGGTCTGTCTGTCTCTATAGATATACCCACACCAGAGGCACGGCATGAATCTGGTCAAATACAAGCATGAGTTGGGCCCACGAGGATGAACAGAAACCCACAGCAGTTCTTGCGGCCTCTGAGCTGGGAGGGGTGGGCGTCTGCAGAAGCCGGACCCAGATCAGGGGGCTGAGCACCCACCCTTAGCCCAGGAGCCGGAGACGCTGCCGGAGGGGCCAGGGAGGGAGGAGTAGCTGTGGCCTCCCGCGGATGAGGCAAGAGGGCAGAGCAGCGACAGCAGGTGGGAGCCTCCACGTGGCTGCTGTTCCTCCTCCGCCCTGTGTGGGCTCTGTGAGCCCATCCTCAGAAACACCCGGGAAGAGGAGTTCTGGGGAATACCGTGCAGCCTCACCAAGCTGCCACGTCCCCGAGCCTCCAGGCTTCGTGAGCTACAGAGACGTATCTCTGTGACAGAGAACGGGAAGACCTGATTTTTGCAGGTAGAGGATGTTCTAATCAGATAATTGGCCCTTCCAGCTCATGTCTTTTTTCAAAAACGAAGGGCTACAGACTCCAATTAAAATTAGCTAACATTTCGTGAGTGCTTGTTATGTGCCAGGCACTGGGCTGAGCATCTCCTATGTAACAGCCTCCTCGCTGGCCTCCCTGCCTCCACTCTCAGGCCTCTACAACCCATCCTCCACACAGTGGTTTTAAAACATCAATCGGATCATGTAACTCCACTGCTAAAATCCTCCGATGGCCTCCCTTTACGCCTGAGACAAAGTCCAGGCCGTTTCCCCTGGTGCCAGGAGCTCTGGCCCTGTCTCCTTCTGCAACCTCATCTCTTTCCGTGGAAACCCCCTCCAACCAGCCTCATCGGGTTCTCCCTGTGTCTCAGAACACGAGGCTCACTGCTAATGTTTCATTTGCTTAGATGGTTCTTCCCTGTTACCTTTCTTTTCATCTTTCAGGTCCCTTTAAGAATAGGCTCTTGGGCTTTCCCGATGGCACAGAAGTTGAGAGTCCACCTGCCAATGCAAGGGACATGGGTTCGTACCCCGGTCCGGGAAGATCCCATATGCTGCGGAGCGGCTGGGCCCGTGAGCCATGGCCACTGAGCCTGCACGTCCGGAGCCTGTGCTCCGCAACGGGAGAGGCCACAACAGTGAGAGCCCCGCGTACCGCCAAAAAAAAAAAAAAAAAAAAAAAAAAAGGAATAGGCTCTTTTCAAGAGGAATTCCCTGATCAACATAGAAAGGGCACACATCCCTCTTACTGTAGCCCCATCACATGCTTTCTTTTCCTGAATAGAAGCGTCACTGTCTGAAATGACATCACTCATTTCCTTGTCCTAAGTCTCCAACCCCACTAGAAGGTAAGCTTCAGAAGGACAGAGACTTAATTGCCATTCCTTCTTATGGGACAGGAACGCTGCCCACCACCGACTGTGTCTGAATAAATATTTGTTGAATCTGTGATAAGTCTTCACAACAATACTAGAAGGTGGCAGTTTTTTGCCCTCAGTTTTACAAAGATCTGAGGAATCAGACAGATGAAGTCACTTTCTCAAGATAATCGGCTGTAAAGCCACGGAGCTGGAGTCTGAACCCCTTCCTGCCTCTTGCCTCTCAGCCACTCTAAGATGAAAAGCTATTCTGAACAACAGCTCAAGTTATTCAACTATTCTAAAGTTATCAATTGTGTAGATATTCCCTAACTTCTTAATGGTTCAAAATAACTATCTCTTCTAAGAGAGTTTGTTGGTCTTTTATAACCCCACCCCAACCAATACACACGCTAAACACCGTTGCTCAAAGTTAGATGTTCTGGGGATGTTTTGTTGAGAGTTACTTTAGCAAAGGAGGGTGTCTGATTTGTCCTTCCTTAAATATCCTTGATTCAACTCCATCTTTGACTTTCTCTTTCTTTTTGTATTCTGTTTTGAATGTATTCTATCTTGTATTTCAGGCTACCTTCAATCTTTCTTTATAAGGTATGTCTACAGAACATAAATAGTTAAATGTGTATTCCTGAGGGATGTACTCAAGCTATATTATTCTGGGTAGCACTAACATTCAATGTAAGTAAAATAATGAGATAAAATTTGAGTTTCAGCATTAAGAAGTCAGAGGGTTAGCCATTAAAAGTGATGATCACAAAGACTGTAACACTGCAAAGATGCTGACAGTATGAGGTGAGGAGGAAAGGTGGGTGGAAAATTTTACATTCAGTGCTGGTCAGAACAATTCTCAAAAGAAGACTGGAAGGAAATTAAAAATGTACTCTATTTTGTATAAATCTGAAGTATGCAGATTTGAAATGGTGTGATATACAAATATAATATCTCACTTTACAAAATCAAACTTCATGATTACTCCATTTTAAACTATTATGGAAAATCTAAAACATACACAACACAAACAGAATAAGGTAACAAACCCCCATTCACCCACCACCCAACTTCAACAACCGACTTCTGCCAGTCTGTTTCATCCCTGTCTCCACCTATTCTCCACTCTTCTTGAGCATTTATTCGTTCAATTTACGTATGTTGAAATGCATAATGCACGATTTTGACATCCACGTAAGCCATTCCTATGATTCCAGAAATTTCCCTAGCATCCCCTTCTAGTTAATCTCACCCCAGCAGAGGAAACCACTGTTTTGAAGTTTTCCACAATAAATTCGTCTTAATTATTCTAGAACTTCATCTAAATAAAATTATAAAAACCACACTTTTTTGTGTCTGACTTCTTTTGCTTCTTTGGTGCCTCCAAAATTAGTTCATCACTCTTTTCTGAAATAGGTTGTGTAAACTTGGTCTTATTCTTTCCTCAAATATTTGACGAAATTCTGTAGTGAAACCACTTGGGACTGGAGTTGTCTCCATGTTGAGGTTTTTCATAACCAGATTAGGTGTTTTTGGTAGATCAGATGGCTGTTTTGTGTCCATTTTGATAATTTGAGTTTTTCAAGGAACTGGCCATTTCATCTACACTGTCAATTTTGTTGACATAAAGCTATTCACAGCATCCCCTTTTAATCCTTTTGATAATTATACAATCTGTAACAGTAATCCCACTTTCATTTCTGAGACGATCAATTGTGTTCATTCCCTTTCTTCCTTAATCAGTCTTGTTTGGGGCTTATCAGTTTTGCTAATCTTTTGATCAAAAGAACTAACTTTTGGCTTTGTTGATTGTTTTCCAATTTCATTGTTTTCTGCTCTTATCTCAATTATTCCTTTCTTTCTACTTATTTTCAGTTTATTTTCCAAGTCTTTATATAATTTCTGAAAGTGGACACAGACAACTGATTTTAGACCTTTCTTTGTGTCTAATATAAGCATTTACAGCAATAGATTTCCTTCCAGAAAGGCCTATGATAAGAGAAAGAGAAAGGAAAGCCAAAGTAGTAAATTCCTTGGGTGAGCAAAAGGGACCGGCACTCAGGACAGCAGTGGAAGGATGCAGTTTGGGCTAGTGGTGAAATGCTTTCTTCATTACAAAAGGAGGGGAAAAGGAGAAGGTGGGTAAAAATGAATACTTACAGATTTGCTGATGGGAAGTTGAGAGCATTTTTGCCTGATGACTTACATTTTCTCAGTAAGCATGAGGGGAGATCACCCACCAAGAGTGTGTGGGAGAGGAGAAGGTGGGGAAGGTATGAGCAGAAAGGAAACTATTGAAATAGTCATCTCAGGGTGTGGAGAAGAGAATATAGCAGTGAAGGCATGCATTAGGCAGAATGGAGGGCTGCCATGGGGATAACAGCTGTGATTTTTAAAGCAAAGAAGTTAACCCGGATCTGTGATTTTCTACACAAAGCTCAGCTGCTCACGTGATGGCATGGAGAAGGCAGGAATGTGGGGTTCCACCATGGCTGGAATTTACCATGTGAGCCGGACAGTGAGATGAGGGGAGAGGTCAAGGGACTGGGAATATTTGCAAAGACGTGATTATTAAACTAATGAACCATGGTTTAGTAGCTGGGCGATTAGAAAAGTGAGGATAAGATTTGAAAGTCCCCATGAAATCAAAGGATTGTAGCATTGGGGGAAACCAGAGTAAAAGACCCAGAAATGTTGATTATAGGGTTGAACTCAAAGTTCGAGTTTTGAGGGAGATACGGTTACGGGGGGTGAGAAGGATTAGGTGTGACCACAGAAGACAGCAGATGATGTACAGTTAGAAGATATCTTTGGAGGTGATGAATCAAGGGACTCAGAGGCCAGGGTGCTGTTTGGGTCATGGCCATAGATGTTCCTCTCATCAAGAATGTTGGCAGGAGTAGAGCGGACAGGAAGACCGTAAGACCTGACATCTTCAGTGGGTGACGGGCAGTGACTGGCAGGCTAATAGATGGCAGGAATGAGAAGCGAGAGAGAGTAAGAGAGCTGTGTAGCATGAACTTGAAATAAGAAAGAGTTTTTGTAGGAGGGAGAAGAGCCAATGGTCTGGAGGTGGCAATGGCGAATTAGGAAGACACTGAAATTACTTCCTGACCCTGAAGGTCTCAGGCTGTGAAAGAAAAGTCAACTCCTGCCAGAGTGGCCTTCAGAGACACCAGGGCTTTCAGAGGGTGTCCAGCACCAGATAAGGAACGTTTCAAGAGAAGACTGAAGTTAGAGGGGAGATAGCTGGTCTTAGAGTGGGTGTTCCAGAGGACACAGCGACAGGATTTAGGCAAAGCACAGGGGGGGAATATCGACCTAGATTTGCAAGTGCAAAAAGCTAGGACAAGACTGGGAAAGGAAGAGGTGTGAGAGATGAGTTGAAAAGGGTGGTTAGGACCACAGCTGTCAGATACGCCCTAGAATGCCTTTTATGGAGCGTTATTAGTTTTCTACTGCTGCTATAACAATTTACCACAAACTCAGAGATTAAATCAACACAATTTATTACCTTATAGTTCTGGAGGTCAGAAGTACAAAATGGGTTTCAATAAACTAAAATCAAGGGGTAAGCAGGACTGAGCTCCTTCTAGAAGCTTTACGAGACAATCCATTTTCATGCCTTTTCCAGCTTCTAGACACAGCTTGCATTCCTTGGCTTGCGTCCTTTTCCTCCATCATCAAAATCAGCCATCTCTCCTGTTCTGATTCTTCTGCCTCTCTCTTCTCCTTTTAAGGACTCTTGTAATTACACTGGACCCACCTTGATGATCCAGGATAATCTCTTTATTTTAAGGTCATCTGATTAGCAATCTTAAGTCCCCCTGGTCTGGAACATAACATATTCAAAGGGCCCCAAGACTAGCAGATGGACAACTTTTTTTTTTTTTAAAGATGTCTCTCTTTTTTAAAAAATTATTTATTTATTTATTTATTTTTGGCTGCATTGGGTCTTCACTGCTGCAGGCGGGCTTTCTCTAGTCGTGGCAAGAGGGGGCTACTCTTCATTGCAGCGCACGGGCTTCTCATTGCGGCGGCTTCTCTTGTCGCGTAGCACAGGCTCTAGGCGCACCGGCTTCAGAAGTTGTGGCTCGCGGGCTCTAGAGTGCAAGCTCAGTAGTTGTGGTGCATGGGCTTAGTCGCTCCACAGCATGTGGGATCTTCCCGGAACAGGGCTCGAACCTGCACTGGCAGGTGGATTCTTAACCACTGCGACGATGTGGACATCTTTGAGGGCCCATGATTCTGCCTACCACAGTATCTTGTCCAGGATGAAAGGATATGTGTAGCCACTTAAAGGAGCCATGCCAAGCAGAACAAGAAGTGATGGAAGCAGGGGAGGTGAGAGGGAGGTGAATCAACTGCTGCTTGGTTTCCAGGGAGAGAATCACAGTGGCCCAGGAACTGTTCCAAGACCTCAGCATCCAAGGATGGAAACATGCTGTAAAGCACTGGTTCTCAAACTTTACAAGCATCCAAATCAGCTGCAGGGCGTGTTAAAACACAGAGTGTTTCTCCCTCTCTCCATTTCTGGCTCAGTAGGTCAGAGGTGGAGCCTAAGATCTGCATTTCTAACAAGTTCCTAGATGATGGTGAGGCTGCTGGTCTGGGAGCTGCACTTTGAGAACCATTGCCCTGATGTGCCCTTGCTCAAAAATTCTGTGATTGAAGATAATTTGTGAGTGTGTATGTGTGTGTGTGTTGCATGTTGCGTTTTTAGAGCATGGATTTCAGAACCCATCTTGAACCCCAGCTCCACCACTAATTTACCATAGAACCTGTCTATTCCTTAGTCTCCACATCTGTAAAATGAGGAGAATGACAGTACCCACTTCATGAGGAAAGTTATGAGGATCAAATGAATTAAAGCATGCACTAATGCCATAAAAGTGTTAGCTATTATTTAAGAACTTGATCAGCCAAAAAAGAGGAAGAACTAGAGGTCTTTAAAACAGAAGGACTTGTATTCAGGGAATTGGTTACACAGGTGTTAGAAGAGATGGGAAGTCAAGATTAGTGACAGTGGAGGTCACCGCTACTGTAGGGGCAGGACCACAGAAGATGTTTCCAGAGCTCAGAAGCTGGGGCCATAGTGGGGGCCGTCCAGTAGAAGCAGAGTAGAGGGAAGGGTGGGAAAAGGTCTGCCAGCAAACTGTCCACTAACTTACTCATAGATCTTAGTTAGGGATAAAAAGAGAAAAAGGAAAAGTCTCTCTGCAGAGTCCCCATAATCCCAGTTATCTCATTTGTTTCAGCTCAAGTGTAGTTCAGGCAATCCCCATTCATTTCCCTCTGTTGGAAAGAGGAACTCAGCAACAACATTTAGAGCAGACACCAAGAGAACATCTCCTCCCACATACAATCTGCCCTTGTGCTCAGTTCTGCACAGGAGGCGTCATTAGACCTTGCACACACACCGGAGTCCTCCTGGGGCTCTGAGAGTGTGTGCTGGGGCTCCCCGGGGAGAAGCCCTCGCCACACGTGGAGGAGACCAGAAGGTACTTGGTGAGACGCGGCACGTGGAACAAACCCAAGAACACGGAAAGAGACAGGTTCAGGATGTGTCTGAGGCCGGGGCGAATTGCAACGTCTGTCTCGTTGGTTTTCTTGAATATGCTTCAGGAAGATCATTTCTCTCCAAAGGGCTTTGCTGTATTTCACGAGCAAAGTGTCTCCTTGTGTCACTGTGATGAGTCACCATCGTAGGCTGTGAGGCATCTTTTACAGAGGCCATCATTCCTGATACTAGAGGCTCACGTCGGAAAACAGGGCCACGTGAATGGCACTTGGAGAAATGAAGACATTGGCATTGAGAATGCTGTCCTTCCGGGCAAGCTGTCAAATCAATCTGAGTGAGCTGGGCCTGGACCTGGGAATCAGGTAGACCTCAAGGTATGATCCAGACCAGACAGAAGCAGGACATCAGAGTTAGGGAAGGAGTGGGGGCATGTGGGGATTTGACACATGGGTGAGCGCACACTGGATGCAGCCTGGAAAGACCCTTCCCACACTCAGCCTCCTGTGATATTGTGATTTATAATAAGAAACATATATTTTAGTCTTCACCCAAAGAATTCCTGGCACAGGGCTCCTAATAATACCCTTGGAATTTCCTAAGGGATAAGAGCCATAAAAGTGTCTTTTGTTATTTATAACAAGCCCCCTTTCAGCCAAACCAGAGTTTATGTTAATGAGGTGACTTTTTGGGTAAGCCCCTAGGGATGGGGCTGGTTGCCAGGGGAACCAACCATATGATCAGAGGGTTGGAACTTTCAGCCTCCTGTACCTTCCCCATCTTGACCTCCAGGGAGAGAAGAGGGGCTGGAGATTTAGTCCAGTCACCAAATAGCCAGTGATTTAATCAACCATCCCCGTGTAATGAAGTCTCCATAAAAAAATCCAAACTGAGGGGTTTGAAGAGCTTCCAGGCTGATGAGGGTGTGGAGATCTGGGGAGGACGGCGAGCCCAGAGAGGGTGTGGAATCTCCGCGCCCCTTCCCACACACCTTGCTCTCTGCATCTCTTCCATCTGGCTGTTCCTGACTTATATTCTTTGAAATAAACCAGTAATCTAGTAGGCAAACTGTTTTCCTGAGATCTGTGAGCCATTCTAGCCAAGGATGGTACTTTAGGAGACGGTTGTGGAAACCTCTGATTTAGAGCCAGTTGGTGACAACCTCGACTTGCGAAGGCGTCTGAAGTAAGAGCAGTCTTTTGGGACTGAGCCTGTGAGGTCTGTGCTAACTCCAGATAGGCAGCTTCTGAATTGAGTTAAATTGGTGGCAGAGGATTGGAGAACTGCCCAGCGTGGGAAAAACCTACACACCTTTGGTAACCAGAGGTATTGAGAGTCTTCTGCGAGCAGACAGAACACAGAGGAGCTTTCTCTTTACATCTCCCACGGTCAAACAGGGAGCAAGATGTAGTGATCAACCTTTGGCAGGGAGGCCAGGGACAGCGTCTTGAGATTAACAGGCAGACGACAGAAAATTGTTTGGCCCGTGTTTTTAGAGATCTCTAAATTTCTAACCAGAATCTCCTCTACCCTGTGATCTGTTGTGAAAGTACTTTCTTCCACTCCATAGATTCTGGAATCAACCTTATCCTTAAAGAGACCAAATAGAGAAATTCCTTTATCAGTATTTCTTTAAATCCCATCCACGTTACATCTGCTTATCCCTCCAGGCCCTGCCTCTCTCCCTGTGATGGAGTCACTGGCTGTTACCCACTTGGAGGGTCTGAGTTTCTTGTAATTGGACCTAGATGCCCATCATTGGCTTAGATGCCCACCACTGGCTCTTTGCGTCCTGCAACTAGACAATCCTGGACCTCCCCTGCCACATGCCCTGTCTCCCTACATGTTATCGACCCTAATTCTGAGGCTGAGCTCAGACTTTTGATGAATGGTACCTGTGGTTTGTCCATATTCCCCACACCTCCCACTTTGAAATTGATCCCCAGGTTGAGACCTACATTTTCTTTCATGTCACTGAAGTTGTATGCCCGGCCTCTGGACTTGCCACCTTCATGTTTTTTTAGGAAGATGTAACAGATATATTAGAGCTGAAGTTTGGGAAATAACAGCTCTCCCGCACTCCCCTCAGGGTACCCAGTAACTGCAGGATCCACAGGCGTGCTTTCATGCCTGTGTCTCTACCAGCTAAAAGGCATTGTTTCCCTTCAATGTAGGGATCCCTTTTGGCTGCAGAATGGCTGGGATGGTCCCAGAAAGAATAGAAGTAGCTCAGCGGCCAGGCAGCTGGTGAACCATGACAGAACCCCGAGTCAGGAGTGGCACACATGCTTTTGGGTGGGTGAGTCCCCTGTGTTAGGTTTCTACGGAACTTTAAGCGAGGCGGTAAATTGACAAGATGCATGTGGAAACTGGGGAGGAGAGGGGGTCCCTACCAGCTACACAAATAACTCCACAGCCCAAGAACTGGAAGACGTGAACTTGTCCCTGAATGGTTCTGTCGAAGATGTTGGCTACATCAACTAACCTCATAGAGCTATGGGTGAGACAGTAAGTGCCTGTAACAGAGTAAATGCTCCACAAACGGAAGTTATTAATTATGTGATTATTATCATCAACTCTTAGAGTACTATTCCCTTCAGAGGATGAATGTGGAAATTGTAACAGTGATTATTATTAAGCATCTCCATGAGAACTTTCTGCTCTCTCTAGGTGACACTAGCTTTTCCCAGGTTTGGGGGTACTGAGCAAAATGTATTAGGTTTCAGAGGAACCCCAGGCCCTCCTCTGGGAATACTGCTTAGAGCTATACCTCTTGCATAATTACATCTGTTGAAAAGTCGGAAGCTATGGGGTAGAGGGAAACACCATTGGGTTCAGAGCCTGAAGGTGACTTGGAATGTGTAGGGAGTTTGAGGGATTTGGGGCAGATCAAGGGGAGGTGACACACAAGGGGCAGTAACATACAACAAGCTGTACTGGGCAGTTGCAGGAAGGGGAAACTTTTCATAGGGAGAGAGCTCAGAGGCTTAGGAGACAGGGGCTGCCATCCAGAAGGGGAGGAGGGCAAGGAACTCCAGGGTAGGGGGCAGTCAAAGAGGGGGCTTGTATCTAAGGGTTGTCACTAGCAGCAAAGTGGGGAGTCTCTGGGCCAGAGAGCTCTGAAGGGCCAGGGCAGCGTGGGGTCTTCACGGCTGGGGGCTTATCTTGTCAATTGCCAATAGATGTGGGGTGAGGTTTCCTGGAGTATGCAAAGAGGCAAGCTCTAAATGGCTAAAAATTTGCTTGTCTGGGCTACTTTTAAAACAATTGGCTGTGTTGCCTGTAGGGTGCACATGTTGTCAGTGTCTTTAGGTGACGGCATGGCCACCACTGGAGTCTGGTGCCCAGTCAGTACTACCACTGGGCTGCCTTGGTTCTTCCCTAACATGCTGGGGCAGAGCGGACTCTGAGCCTGCCCCCTGCTTTCCTATGCAGCTTGCAGTGGGGCAGTTTTCACAGGGATGCTGTCTCCCATCTTGCAGTCTTTCTCTGCTTCACTCTGGGGTCCTTCTTCTTAGGCCACATTTTTCTCTCCGCACACAGAAGCCTTCTGGTACACTGCCCCCAACAGTATATGTAATCGCCTCTCCTGAGACCAACCCCATAATCTCATATCCAATTCACTGTCTGCTTTCTTATTTCTCTGTCGCCTTCACTTTACTCTTGCCCAGAGCCCGTCTTCCCCTCTCAACACAGGTCATGTCTCCCAATATGCCAGGTTGGCCGCAATCCCCTTCCCGCCTATGTCATCTGAACCTCTGCTTTCTCTGCCTGTTATTAACTTCTTTATCTGGGAGCACATCTCATTTATTATTAAATTTCATTTACACAGAAAAAAAAAAACAATGGATGTGTAAAAATTTGAGTTTGGTGTCAGTGGGCTTTTGAGCAAATGGAACTCAGCCTACAGTGAAGAAATAACCTAGCGACCAATAGACAGAGGTCATCTTTGGCTGATTTATTATCACAGAATGCCAAGACGATCATTTCCTGGCTGTGTCAACTTTGGAAGATTTCCTTAATGTCTTTGAGGCATGGTTTCTTCATCCATTAATGGGTGGCAACTACCTCGAATATTTACTGAAAATTAAAATCAAGGATCCAAGCCCAAGAATTTAAAGCAACTTCATAGCTAGTCATTTTTGTTTGGTGTTTGTTTGTTTGTGGCCATTTTCTTTTCACTTGAGCAAGTGAATGTCAGGTCTTCTTTTCTAGAAAGTCTTAAAATGAGAGGAATGGGGCCCTGAAATTGAACCTGTTCCCCCATCTCACCTCTTTAACCCTGACATTGAACACATCATCCTTACCCACCTGCTGCTTAAACTATGGAAAAACAGAGGATAGGGAAAAGTTGTCAAGGAGAGGAAGAGGAAAACAAGAGAAAAGGGGTGGACACAAGGAAGGTCCCAAGGGCCCTTGGCACGTAAGCAAAGTCAAGGAAGGAAAATTAGCGAGACTCAAAAGCAAACCCAGGTGTGGCTCTGTCCAGCTCCCCTTCTGCTCCAGCCTCATGGACGATACACCTTTGGACACAGAGGGTTGGTCCTCCTCACCTGTCACTTCCCCAACATCCCTCATCTGTCCTGCAGGGGCAGGACTTAGTGTAGGAATCTGTCCAGCTGGCTCTCTCCTGGTCTGAGGGCATCAGTAGCATGTTAATAGCACTGCATTTCCCCTTATTCCAGGGTTTCCCAACCTCATAGCTCTTGACGTTTTGGACCACATAATTCTTTGTTATGGGGGACTATTTTGTGCATTGTCGGATGTTTAGCGGCATCCCTGGCCTCTACCCACTAGGTGCCACTAGCACCTCCCAGAGTGGTGACAACCAAAAATGTCACTAGACATTGTCAAATGACCTCCGGGAGGAGGAGATGGGGGGCAAAAGCATGTCCAGTTGAGAACCACTGCCTTATTATACTCTCATTTCTGTTTTTTGTTTTTTCTGTTTTCTTCTGGGCTAGATTAAAATCCGAGAAGATGAAGTCTCCAGCCAGTAAAGCACTTTGCAGGACATCTAACACATAAGCGCCGGCTAAAGGCAACACCTCTGTGATGTTTTCTTGAAGACCCCTATTAGAAGTAAGCACTCCTTCCTGAAAATTTTTAGAGCACTTTGTCCTTTTGTCAAATTACCTTTCATATTGCACTTGTGGGAGTGAAAGCTCTGATAGCATCATCATCAATATCATTAATCTTCAAATCTCTGGAGAACCTAGCACGGTGCTTGAAAGGCAGTCACACAGTGGTTTACTGTTTGGCCAGCACGGATTCCATTCCCAGTCCCCATTTTTGTTGGTTTTTGTTGCAAGCGGTGCTCTATCTCCTTCCTCTCCGAGTCTCCGGCTCTCTCACAGTCCTGGCCCAGATGCAGTGCTCTGGACCTGGTTCTTGAATCAATGTGTCTCCTTGATGCTCTGACCCACTGATGTCTGGTATCTCCAAACCTTCACAAAGTCTCCATCTGCCAGAGGAAAGCAGCTGTATGTCCCTGGAGCCAGAATCCCACCACTTCTCAAAAGTTGGCTTTGCTTTGTGGGCCAGCCGGCACCAATGATTAAAAAACATTTTTCAGCAAAATCTAGAGCCATGATATTCCCAGCCCACCAGCAGGGCTCCCTCACAACAGAGCCTTCTTCCTATTGGCAGGGGAGAGAAAATGAGAATCATGGAAATTTAATATCTTCACATTATGCAGATCTGATTTAATCAGAGATGAGGGTGAAGTGCAATAAAAACTATAGTTTCATTAAGTTTATGACTTTCACACTGTTATGTCAATTATTCTGTTTCCATGGCCACCTGCGGTTACAGCCTCAGCACGATTGTTTCCCCACAGAGAAAGGAACAGGAGAAAATGGTAAGAGACCGGACTGAATTTCCCACTGACAACCTTTTCCTGTGTTGGAGGTTTCTGGAAAGGAGTAAATCAAGTTGGGAGAGTCTTGAGGATTCCTTCCCAGAGGAAAGCCAGGCAAAGAACGGAAAGCCAGGAGGGAGGCCATGTCTGTCTTCTGGTTTTCATTTGTTCCAAGAAAACTCTTACAGACTCTCATCTTCCTGTAGCAATTCGAGCCGGGAATATTGCCACATGTCAAGCGGTCAAGTAGCAAAAGTGAAGGGCAAGAGCTTAGCCCACGGCTTGCCAACATGACGGGCCATCCCATTCCTTGTGCTCTTCTCAAGGATTACCACATGAAACTAAATTTGTGGAAGAGGGTGGGTAGCATTTATTTAAAGGGCGGATTATATGGCGGCTACCGCTTCCACACGCTGCATGGGGCACGAGGGTATAGGAATCACCAAAGTGAAATGTTGACAAGTTGCTGGTGGGAAGTTAGCTGGTAGATCCCAACATAACTGCCCCCATGTTGCATGACTCATAGATATTTAGGGGGAGCGGGGAGCTCTACATGGGGAAAGGGAAGACAGTGGCTACTTTGGTAGACTTGACACTGGGCAGGCTGTGCTGATTGCCTGCTCGATATCCATTCCCATTCTACCCTTACTCACAGACCGCTCCACCAAGACTGCTCACCCCTCACGTTCCCTTCCAGCTAGGGGCGGCGATGTGACACATTTCTGGCTGGTGACAATCAAAGGGTACATGGGAAAATGGCTTTTACTTTCCTGATTGTAGCAGATGATTTTTGTGCCTTCCACCACATCTCCTCCACCCACCTCTGATTTCAGCCACAGCTGCGATGGGCAGCTCCAGGCTCGCTGCCATCTCAAGGGCATGCTATGACATTTCTTAATTTCTGTGATTTAGGGATTTCTTTGAAGCCACAGACGTCTACTCAGCTCTCATCCTGGCACAGGCAGGAAGATCAGGGAGCTTAATGCCTCTGGGGTTAACCCGCAAACAATGAGGGATGGCAGCCCATGGATTGATGCCGCAGCCGCCTGTCCTTCAGATAGAAAAGTCTAGGAAGCATTCTGTATGCTTTTCCCACATCCCCAAGGAGCTGAGCTCCTTAACAGCGGTAGAGCACCCTTTACTGGCTCCTCCCTCCCTGTCTCACTCTTACTATACTCAACCTTACTCTTTTTTTTGCAGTACGCGGGCCTCTCACTGCTGTGGCCTCTCCCGTTGCAGAGCACAGGCTGCGGACGCGCAGGCTCAGCGGCCATGGCTCACGGGCCCAGCCGCTCCGCGGCATGTGGGATCTTCCCGGACTGGGGCACAAACCCGTGTCCTCTGCATCGGCAGGTGGATTCTCACCCACTGCGCCACCAGGGAAGCCCCCAACCTTACTCTTGTTTCATGGCATTACCTGCATGCACCCAAGTCTTTATCTCAGGCTTTGCTTTTGCAGAAACCCAAACAAATACATGGAGATACAACCAAAACCTGACCATCATCAAAGCAGGACTCAAATCTCTCCTCCTCCACCCATTCTTCCCCTACTATCTTTGTCTTCACAGGTAACATCCCTCTGCCCTCCCTCTAAGCTTAGTGTCTATGAACAGCAGTTGACCTCTCAGTGTGGAGAAAAAGGAACCCTCTTACACTGTTGGTGGGAATGTAAACTGGTACAGCCACTATGGAGAACAGTATGGACATTCCTTAAAAAACTAAAAATAGAACTACCATGTGATTCAGCAATCCCGCTCCTGGGCATATATCTGAAGAAAACCATAATCCGAAAGCATACATGCAATGTTCATTGCAGCTCTATTTACAATAGCTAAGACATGGAAGCAACCTAAATGTCCTTGACAGAGGAATGGATAAAGAAGATGTGGTACATATATACAATGGAATATTACTCAGCCATGAAAAAAAACAAAATAATGCCATTTGCAGCAACACGGATGGACCAAGGGATTATCATACTAAGTGAAGTAAGTCAGAGAAAGACAAATATCATATGATATCACTCATATGTGGAATCTAATTTTTAAAAAAGATAGAAATGAACTTATTTACAAAAGAAACAGACTTACAGCTATCGAAAACAAACTTACGGTTACCAAAGGGGAAATGTGGGGGGGAGGCATAAATCAGGAGCTTGGGATGAACACACACGCTACTATATATAAGATAGATAACCAACAAGGACCTAATCTATAGCACAGGGAACTCTACCCAGTACTCTGTAATGGTCTATATGAGAAAAGAATCTAAAAAAGAACGAATCCATGTGTATGTATAACTGAATCACTTTGCTGTACATGTGAAATTAACACAACATTGTAAATCAACTATACTCCAATAAAATAACTCAAAATGTTGACCTCTCAGTCACTGTGTAGAGTTGCCCACATAGGTATTTTCTCTCCAAATGAATCTAAGCTTCTCTAGGACATGGATGATCGCTTAATACTTCTAAATATCTCCTACCAGTTAGCACAGTTCTGAGCAAATGCCCACTGACACTCTATGACTAGTTCATGGATTAGATTTGTAAAGTTGTGTATTAGTTAAACCAATGGATAATAATGGGGAAAAATCTAATTTAAGGTGGGAAATAATTTGGCTTTAAGGAATTTCCTACTTACTCACATGGATATATCTAGTCTAGAAAGATGTTCAGAAACCAAGTTTTCTTTATCTCTTGTTGCCCTGTCGTTAAGAATACAAAATGACGTCTCTGAATAAAGTAAGTCCATTCAGCTGAACAGAGCTAGATTCTGAGATCGATATAATCTTTGACTAACTGCAATGTACAGTTAGTGCCCTGAGAATTCTTACCGTACCTATTTCTTAGGTTTTTTACCCCCAGTTTAGCTCAGTTGTGTTCCAGTTGAATGATGATATTCTTTTGCCTGCATCCGCCTAATTTTCAACTTCAACTCTGGTTTCTGCTGTCAGTCCTCTCAATCACAGACTCAAGCTACGTTGGCTTCCTTCTTCCCCTCACATAAGTGACCCCATTCATACTCGGTCACTGATCTCACACAGGCTTCATGTTCATAAAGACCATTTTTATTTCACCTCTGAGGCTCTGGGCAAATCCTTGAACTTCTATCCTGAGACTCATCCTTAGGTTTGATGAGGAAATGATGCAGATAACTTCGTACAATGCCTGGGACATAGTAAACACTCAATACAGAGTTTTTTAAATTTTATCATTGGTTACCCTTTCAAGAATATCCAAATGTCTTGAACACATCAGGGACAATTTTTTAAGGAAGGCAGTATTATAGAGTGGTCAACAGTACAGCTTTGCAGAGAGGAGACCCCAGGCTCCAATCAGAATTCTGACAGTCTCTGAGATGTCCCCCAGTGATTCTCTCCTCCTTGTAGTCATGCCCTTGTATAGGGGTTCCCTCCACTGAAACATGGCAGGTTTATGTGTCCAACAGAAGATAATAGGAGTGCCAGTGGGTGACTTCTGGGACTAGATTATAAAGACAGTGACGACCCCATCTTCTCTCTCTCTCTTAGATTATTCACTCTGGAGAAAATCAGCTGCAATGTTGTAAAACATTAAAGTATCCCCTGAAGAAGATCCCATAGTGATAAACTGAGGCCTCTTTCCAAAAGCCAGCACTAGCCTGCCATCCATATGACTGCGCCATCTTGGACACAAATCCTCCAGCCTCAGTCAGACCTTCAGATGATGTAGCCCCAACTGACATCCTGACTGTGACCTCGTAAGAGGTCCTGAGCCAGAAGTAACCATTAAGCTACTCGTGAATTCCTGACCTAGGAATTGTGTCAGATGATACATGTTTATTATTATTTTACAACTCTAAGCTTTGGGATAATTTGTTTTGGAATAACAGATAGTTAACAAACTACTTACGTTGGTAGTTTGGGGGAGTTGTTTATAAGCCTTAATTTCCTTATTTGCAAAATAAGAATAATAGTGGCACTTACTCCAGTGTGTTAAGGGGATGCCATGAGCTACTACATGCATAACAATTACAAAAGTCTCTTGCACACAGGAGTGCTCAGTAAGCAGTAGTACTATTATTTTTTTATCGTTATTGGAGTATAACTGCTTTATGATGTTGTGTTAGTTTCTGGGAGGCTCAGGAGGGAGGGGATATGGGGATATATGTATATATACAGTAGTACTATTATTGATGATAAATATTTCCTGATCCTATTGTGCTTATGGCCCTGGCTCTTGAAGTACACTAAGAAACTGACCTCTTGTTTATAGCAAATTTTGTCTACAACAGAAGGAACATTCATCACAAAAGACCTGCCACTAGCTGATTCAGGAATAATCTGGGTTCCAATGATCCTGGACCAAGGAACTCTGAGAAGATGTAATGTAAGAGGCAAAATGCTCAGTTGTTCTTTGTTCTTTGTCTTGTTAATGTACTTGTATAGTGGGTACTTGTTTAGATAACAGGTGTAGCTGAAGCCCTGTGATGGTAAATTAATCCCCTATGTATTCTACCAGATAAAAGTCTGTGGCAGCCCAGCCAAGGAGTTAAATTTCCTTTAGGATTAAAGAACTGTAGAGAGCAGAAATACCCCACAAATCTTCACTCACTTTTTAATAAAAAAGATAGTGTTTTGGTTTAATAATGGGCATAGCTAAAATTTTAACTCTAGGCTTCTATACGGAGCAAACCGGAAATCACATTTTTTAAAAAATACTGTTTTTTTAAAATAACTTATTTACTTTTTATTTATTTACTTTTGCTTGCACTGGGTCTTCATTGCTGCGCGCAGGCTTTCTCTAGCTGCGGTGAGCGGGGGCTACTCTTCATCGCGGTGCATGGGCTTCTCACTGCGGCGGCTTCTTTCGTTGTGGAGCACGGGCTCTAGGCGTGGGGGCTTCAGTAGTTGTGGCACGCGGGCGCAGTAGTTGTGGCTCACGGGCTCTAGAGCGCAGGCTCAGTAGCTGTGGTGCACAGGCTTAGTTGCTCCGCGGCATGTGGGATCTTCCCGGACCAGGGCTCGAACCCTTGTTCCTGGCATTGGCAAGCAGGTTCTTAACCACTGTACCACCAGGGAAGTCCCCACAACACTTAACCAGCATTCATTTGGAACTCCACTTTACAGGGTAAGTTGTAATTTAGCTGATTACTAAGAAGTGTTTAAAGAACCCCCTTTGTCAACTTAACTTGTGCAGATACCCAGCTGGCTTCTAGATGCAGTGTGTCTGTGGCTGCCCTTCAGAAGTGCGGTGCTAATTATTTCATTAGCTCCTACCCTCAGAATTCCTTAAGAATTTAAAGGCTCCTAAGATATGTTTGGCTGCTGAAGCTCCCACCTCACCTGCTCTGTGTGGATTAGTGCTACAACATGGAGAAGTGGACTTCCCACCTTCATCTCTATTACAAACCGAGCATCTGAGGACCCCCTCCATATTGCTCAAATGCCCCCATCCCATCCAATTTTAACTCACTAAGATACATACACAATTCGAACACACTTGGTTTTATGCACATGTTCTGATAATACACATTATGCTACACATTCATAAGTAGCTCCTCCAGAAGTGAAGATCAGAGGCTTCCGCTCGCCACTGACTAACTACAGTGATGCTGAGGGGGACAGGAGGTGCGGAAGAGGTAAGTAAAGCCCGAAGGTTCTTGGGTCACAGAGGTGGACAGCTCATTGCAGAGAGGGAGGCTGACCTTCAAGAAGCCTAACACAGCCTGTGCTTTGGGGCTCTGTGAACCACCTACTCTCCGCTCCACCTCTTACTGTCCCGTCACAACACGTGGAAACCTGGAGATAATGAAATGCCTCTGTGCTTGTAGGAGCATCTACCGTGTCATCTCCTGGTGTCAGGAGATCTGTGCTCTCATCTTTCCTCTGTCTCTAACCAGCCAGTCATTTACCTCTGGGTTTTTGTTAGTGTTTTAACGTAGAAAAAAATGGAAACCTCTACCTGGTGCAATTTCTCAGCTTCTAGTCTGAGTCAGAGGAAGGAGAAAATCCCTCTGATTTAAATGCCACTACGTGCCAGGTTTTTATAGATACAATTTCATTTCATCTAGATGCAAATCTGTGAGATAACTGTTTAGTCACTATTTCATAGATGAGAAAGTGAAGTGCAGAGTCCAGTCACCTGTTTCCCCCTCTCCAGATGGCACACTCACATCCTCTCTGACCACCCGAGACAACAGCACTTGCCACTCTCCAGGTGCCTATTTGGGGCTTTTCATACTCTGGTACTTTAGTGCTCCCATAATACCTGTGCTTATTTCTGTCATTACATCACAACATTCTGTAATATTCTGGTTGAATACATGCGTCTCCTACTCCTTCAGGGCAGATGCTCTTAATTACCTTTGCATGACCAGGTTTTGTACTGCCAAGCATATAGTAAGTGTTCAGTAAACATTTTAAAGTAACATTTGTTTCACTGCAGCACTATTTACAATAGCCAAGACATGGAAGCAACCTAATTGTTCACTGATAGATGAATGGATAAAGAAGATGTGCTGTATATATATACAATGGAATATTAGCCATAAAAATCAATGAAATAATGCCACTTGCAGCAACATGGATGGACCTAGAGATTACCATACTAAGTGAAATGAACCAGAAAGAGAAAGACAAATACCATATGATATCGCTTATGTATGGAATCTAAAAACAATGATACAAATGAACTTATTTACAAAACAGAAAGAGACTCACAGACATAGAAAACAAACCTAAACAAACCAAAGAGAAAAGAGGGGGAGGGATAAATTAGGAGCTTGAGACTAACATATACACACTACTACATATAAAATACATAACCAAGAAGGACCTACCGTATAGCACAGGGAACCATACTCAGTATCTTGTACCTATAAGGGAAAAGAATTTGAAAAAGAATATATATATACATATATATGTATAACTGAGTCACTTTGCGGTACACCTGAAACTAACACAACATTGTAAATCAACTCTACTTCAATGAAAAATAAACAAATAAAACTTAAAAATTAAAAAGAGATAAAGTAACATTTGTTAGGTTATGTGTGTATCTTTTTAGCCTGGAAAAATAGGAAGAAAATTTAAATGATTCTTAATCCTATCACTCAGATTACACTAGTAACCTTCAAATAATAATAAAGGTATTACATGTACATTATTTTTAAAAATCCAAATAGTACCCAAAATGGAAAATAAAATTTTCTCTTCCTCCATAAACCCCAATTGCTTTCCATAAAGGAGTCAGACTAAAAATAAAAGTTCCCTTTCTTGGGTATCTTTCTAAACAATGTATATACATGCATACACGTATAAACATACATACATCCATCTGTATGTGTGTGTGAGTGTGTACTCTTAGTATATGCATGGTCTAGAAAAAAGTATATACAGACATGCATTTAGCAGGCTAAATACATTGATCTGTACTTTGCTTTTTCACTTAATAGTATAATTTGGAATTCTCATACCAGGTGAGAGAGAGCTACATCATGTGTTCAGCCTATGCATACCAAAGTATTTCATGATACGAATATTCCACACTTCATTTAACCAGCCTTCAACTACTGAATGATTAGGTTGCTGGCAGCTCCACCCCAACACCCCAGTGACTTCTACAAAAACCACCCTTCTCCAAGCACCTTGATATCCTTTTGTATCCCTAGCCATATCTTGGCATTGACAATGTTGATGACGCTTAAATTACGCCCTACAAAAATATCAACGATCTTTTGTCTAAAAGCTTGTTCTGGAAGCTGAAAAACAACCCAGCGTAGGTAACAGCATTATTATTGTGCAAGTCTTGTTTACTGCAGAGCCAGACAGCCGTCTAGGGTTATAGTTCCTTCTTTACACACGATGACAGTCTGACGTGTCACCTTGGTTAGGCTACAGCCCGCCCCCAGTTATTCAATCAAACACAAATCTAGGTGTTACTGTGAAGGTATTTTGTAGATGTGATTAAAGTACATAATCAGTTGACTTTAAGTAGAGGTCGTGTAGATAATCTGGGTGGGTCTGAATCAATCAATTGAAAGGTTGAGAGCATAACTGAAGCTTCCCTGAAGAAGAAATACCACCTGTGGACAGAAGCTTCAGTTCACAGCCAGGGGGCCCAGCCACCCTGCCTGATGGCTTGCCCTTTGGATTTTGGACTTGCCTAGCTAGCCACCATATGTGCATATCCCAATCCCTGGCAAAAAATCTCTTAATATATATCTCTTACTGGTTTTGTTTCTCTCGTTGAACCCTGACAGATACACAGGCCCAATGTCACAAATCTTACAGCACTCAACATAGGCTTATTTCAAGTACCCAGATCAAGTGGATTCTCTTTTCTTATACTTCGTCAATAGCTTAAATCTATGCTTCATTTTATTTTACTTCCTATCTGGATTATGATTTTTTTAATATGTTTGCTTTTCCTAAAGTCTCTAATTGACTTTCTTTTCTCTTGCTGACAAAAGAAATACATACTTTCTTTACCATGTTGTTATAATCATCCAGCCACTTAATCATTCTATTGCTTGATGCATTCCCATTTTCTTTCATGAAGACATTCTTTTTGGATGTTTTTTGCATATTTCTGCTTAATTTTGGCCTGCTGCACAGCTGTCACACTGGAATTTCTTTTATTTACATTTCTCCAGCTCTCCTTACTTACATCTTCTTTCTTGGCTTCTACTCAAGTTTTTCTGGAGTAAATACTCAGCCTCCTCAGAAAGGGACCATAGGAGGTAAATTTTAAGTTTCAGAACATTTCAGAAGGCCTTTTCCTCTCCATCTCCATTTGACCGATAGTATAACTGATTCTAGAATTTAGGTTCAAAATAATTTCTCCCAAAACCTCTGCCTTCTAACATTCAGTGTTGCCATTAAGAAGTCTGCTGACTGGCTAGTTTTGGTCTCTATCTATGACTTTTTTTTTTTCTTTGAAGTCTTTGAGAATTGTCTCTTTACCTTTTTGTTATGTTTTGTTTCGTTTTTAATATTTATTTATTTATTTTTATTTATTGGGCTGCATCGGGTCTTAGTTGCGGCATGCAGGATCTAGCTCCCCGACCAGGGATCTAACCTGGGCACCCTGCAATGGGAGCGTGGAGTCTTAACCACTGGACCCACCAGGGAAGTCCCATCTTTACCTTCGTTTCTCTGGAATGTCACATGGGTTGATATGGATCTTTCTGGAAATTAACATGATGTGTCAGTGTGGTTCTTTCTGGAACTTTACATGATTTGTGACAGCCTAGGTCTTTCTTCATTTAGGCTAGTCTGCACTAGAAAGGCCCTTAGAATCCCCAAACACATCTCTTTATAGCCTTGGAAATGCTGTTACTTCTATGTATCAATATTATTGCCTTGCCCTCCTTCCTTTTCTCCGTAGGTTCTTTCCGGAGCTCCGCTTGGAAGGTGTGTCTCTTGAATCCACTTTATTCTCATGCTCCTTAACCTCTCACTCAGATTTTCCATGTCTTTGATGTTTTGCTCTGTGGTCTGGGAGATATTATTAATAGTTTCTTCCAGCCTTTTATTGGATTTTTAATTTTAGCCACCAGGTGTTTACTTTCCAAGAGCTTTCATATCTTTAAAAATACTATTTTTTATGATACACTTTTGTTGTCTTACAATTACAGTATCTTCCCAAAGGGCTATGAGGTTACTAATTGGAGCTTTTTTTTTTTTTAAGTTATCTTGTTTTTGACACTGACTGTTCTATTTGCTCGTTTTGGCCTTTCTCTTCAGTGCCGCTGTTTTGATCGTATGTTCAGTAGACGAGGGACAGGGTCAATGTTTCTAAAGAGCTGTCTATTGCTGCTATCTATATTGGACAATTTCCCACTGGGTCTGTTCCATGAATGGGAAGGCTAACTGGGAGTATGCAGTGGGTGAAGCTTGTAAGTGAGCAGGCTGCTATAGGGTGAGCAGCTGAGAAACCATATTTTTCTAGTCCATCCATTTTCTCCATTCTCTTAGATGACTATTTCAACTATTTCCCTCCCTTCTCAAGCCTCTAAGACCTCCTTCCTCATCTTACTGTTGGCTGGTGATCTTGTTTCCTGTTTCACTGAGAAAAGGGCAGCACTCAATAGAATGTTCATATGCTTCCCCCAACATTACTTCTACATACCTATGGGTTCCTATGCCCTTGACTCCTTTTCTCCAGTTATTGTGGGTGAGCTATCTATTCATCAGCTAAGGCCAACTCTTCCACTTGTGAAAATCCTGTTGGTGCTAATGTCACTATATATTTAGAATCTGACTACTTCTCACCACCCCCACTGCTACCATCCCGGTCCAAGCCACCATAATGGTTTATTTCAAGACTCCCCCCTTTCAGTTCATGGTTTCTTCCTTATCACTCAGAGCTTATTCTCAATGCAGCAGACAACATGATGCTGTCAAAATTCAATTATAGCGTGGCATTTCTTCATCAAAAAGCCTCCAGGGGCTTGCCATGTCATCATAAAACCCTGAATCTTTACTATGCATGTATGATGTATGATGATTTAACTCTCCATCACCTCTCTGAGGTCATCCCCCACGATTTTCCCCCTCATTTACTCCAATTCAGCAGCAGTGTCCTCCAGGCTATTTCCGGAACACACCTGGCCGCCTGGTGTCTCAGAGTCTCCACCCCTGCCCTTTGCCCACATGTACAAATGGCTTACACCTTCACTTCTAGATCTTTATTGAAAACTCACATTTTTAAGATGAGTTTCTTACATCACGTTGGGGTTTTGGATCCCCACAATCTAAATATTTTTTATTTTAATACATAAATTTATACCATTAGCTTTTATTTATATAAAAGATTTATAGGATCTTAATTCTACCTTGTTACTTTTTTTTTTTCCTTAAAGTCTTCTCTTTTTTCGGGACTTCCCTTGGTGGTGCAGTGGTTAAGAATCTGTCTGCCAGTGCAGGGGACACAGGTTTGAGCCCTGGTCCAGGAAGATCCCACAGGCCGCGGAGCAACTAAGCCCGTGCGCCACAACTACTGAGCCTGCGCTCTAGAGCCTGTGAGCCACAACTACTGAGCCCATGTGCCACAACAACTGAAGCCTGTGTGCCTAGAGCCCGTGCTCTGCAACAAGAGAAGCCACCACAATGAGAAGCCCGCGCATCGCAACAAAGAGTAGCCCCCGCTCGCTGCAGCTAGAGAAAGCCTGCATGCAGCAACGAACACCCAACGCAACGATAAATAAATAAATTTATTTTTAAAAAAAAGTCTACTCTTTTTTCTGTTTTCCTACATAAGCTCTTGTTTCTTTGTTTCGAGGGTGGGTGCCATCCTTCTGGTTTTAGAGGGTTTATAATTAGTCTTTCTATGGTCCCTGCGTGTACCTTTGTTCCCTTACATCCTCCAGTTTTCTCAGAGGGTCTTGGCATGTGTACTTTCTCTTATGTATTTGTCTTCTGTTTTTATAAATTCTTGCTCATTCCTGGGGATAATTAGCTCCCAGCAATTAGCATCATTCCACTGTTCTGTCTGTTTCTTCCCAGTCTCTGGTGGGGAGTCTTGTACCTCCATCCTTACGCACCTACACCCTGGAATGACAGCATAGCTCTCAATCTGCCTCTCCCCACACTGAGGGCAATGAGTAAATTTTGTAGGATTGTTTCATTTGTCCTTTCTTTTGCCCCCTCCCAACCTCAGGTAGTATTTCTGGAAAAAAGGACATGAGTGGAGGGTGTTCCAATCCCGTCATAATGCACCAAGCTATGCAGAATCTTGGGATCTTCCATCTTAGTTCTCTGACTGGCACTTTTCAAAGTGCCAGTGGCTTAGAGTTTCCTTATGGCTTAGAGTTTCCTTTTATTGCTGACGGGAAAGTTTTTTATTTTAATTTTTTATCTATTGTATTGTTTGGTGGAGATAGAATTTATAATTTCCCCATAATGTTGCTCTTTTACCCTGGAAGAAAATGAATGTCCTTTGGAAGAAACAGTGGGGTGAAGTTGATAGGTGTGTCCTAGGTCTGTTTGCTGAGTTTGGCATCAGACCTGTGATGGTGGTAGCTGCCACCAGGGGTTCATGGTGCCCATTTAGGTAACTTATCAGTCAGTTGTACTCTCTCTTAGAAGGAAAACTTCTTTCCTATAAAGATAACTCTTTATTATCAATCTGTTGAAACATGAAAATGCTTCCCATTGTGACTTAAAACATGCAGAACTAAGAAAGTTAAGGTGGAGGCTAAATAAATAGAAATAGAACTTGAATTGATTCAAGATAGTAACTGTGTCTTGGCAACTCAATATTTGAAAACTACTGTTTGATTGAAACCTGGCTGTCAGGTCCAGGGAGATGATCTAAGTTTTCCTTGAGCTGTCTCCAGGTTTAGGGCCTGGATGGATGCACATGGCATCTGAAGTCAAGGGTCGTCATTGTAGCTTTGTAAGGATAGCTTCCCGCATGAGTTTTCCCAGAGTCTGCTCTACCAGAGGTTTAACGTGGTGCAGCTTCCAGAGTTAAACTATTACTCCTCCATAGACAAATCACTAGTCTGGGATAAAATTTGGAATCTCCTTTAGCATTAACTTTCTAATGCAAAATTTTTCCTCTTCAATAAAAATGATGTGTTTTTTTTCCCTAAAACTCATTACATCCCACATAAATTTACTTGGGTATTTAATTGGGGGGGGCGGCTGTTCGGCACCACAAATATTATTTCAGCAAAGGTTTTGTAAATGAGGGAGCCATTGAGTCCAATCATAACCTGAACCATAAAAGTTGAGGGCTGACCACTTCCTTTTTTTTCTATACCATATTATTTGAATTTAACAAAAGCTTATGTTGGGCCATTTTAAAAACGTTATATGACAATGCCGACTGTATGGAATAAATGTTTGTGTCTCTGCAAAATTCATATGTTAAAGCCCTAACCCCCAATGGGAGGGTATTAGGATGTGCAGCCTTTGGGAGATGATTAGGTTTAGATGAGGTCATGGAGGTAGGGCCCTAATGGTGGGATTAGTGCCCTCATAAGAAGAGAAAGACACCTTTCTCTCTCTCTCTCTCCCTCTCTCTCTCTCTCTCTCTGCACTGATATTTTAAAAACTAAAATGTGCAAGATTTATATTTATCTCTTTTTACATTTCTTACCCTTATTTAATCTTTTCATTTACATAAATCTTAAATCTTTTTATTATAACTTTTTCATTGTTCCCAAGGTGAGTCTTGTAAGTTAGAGAGCTGAGGGAGGGGCCTCAGTCTTAGACTGGGCTGGAAAACAAAAATTTGCCTAACAGCCCAAACACGGGGGATGAAATGCAGATTGGATAAGACAGATCGGATAAACCAGGTTCATTGAGAAACTTCTAAGTTCCTGGTTCTGCATATCTTCACCTACTGATTTGCAGCCTAAAGAGCTGACTTGCCCGTCTGACTATATGTTCTCTGTTGTAGTGAAGGAGAGTATAACGTGTGATCCAGGCTGCATGAAGGGTGTAGAAAAAAGACACACCTAGCCTACTCAGATTCTCATCTCAGCCCTGCTGTGTGACCCTGTGTAACTTATACAATATCTCTGAGCACGGATTATTTTGATCTGTATAACGCAGAACTTTGCTCCAAAGTCCCTTCCAGCCCTTTCTGGTGTATAAATGTAAAGAGAGATGGGATTGGAGATGCCAGCATGTTCCAAAGGGGAGCAGGACAAAGGTGTACAAAGGAGCCTTTTCGATGCATGAATAACTAAGAAAGGAGAGAGTGATTTTGCAGCAAACAGCCCCACCTGCTCTCTACCCTGAGCCACCTGAGTCAGTTCCTGCTGCTGCCAACACATCCCAGAGGGTCCCCCGAATTTCTGGGGGATGTAAGAGACGTGCATACATTCCAGCCCCTTTCTGCTGACTCTGGGATTGTACAGCAAGCTGCAGCCATTATTTTTATTGCTGATGCCACTTCCTATTGAAACAATTTGGTGTTAATAAGCCCCTATAATAGTAAGCAATGGTTTGGCTGAATAATTGTCACTAAATACCGTTCAAGGCTTTGCTGCTTCTTGGGCATATTGCTAATTATTCCACATCTGAAATAACACCCAGAAGCCCACTGAATGCTAGTAACCAGGGTCTCTTCATGCTCCTGAAGCCTTATGCTGGGTGTGATTAGGAATGTCAAGGCTCTAATCCAGTAAACAATGGCTGCCTCATAGTCTCAACTTCTACAAAATCACAGCCTTCTGCAAGTTGTACCGGAGCTCAGACAAATCGAGGCGTCCATCTCGTGCCAGAATTGGTGGAGGAGCTGTGGTGTGGGTGAGGGTCTCCTTGGAGCTCCCCAGGAGGGCTTCTGGGGTCAACAGAGAGGCAGTGTTTGTAGGGGGCTGGAGTGACATCACGAGGTCTGGCGGGACCACCTCATAACTGGATCGATGCTGTAGTCCCATCAAGGAAAAAGCAAGGTTGGTAATACAAGGGGAGTAAATAAATACTGGGGGCAGGGTGGAGGTGGGGAGATTAGAATATCCACATCCAGAGTGGTCTATGCAGACTTTGTTTTCACCTGATCAAGGAAGCAGGTGGTCGTGTCTTCCATCTCCTGACACAGTGCCACCCCCACCCTCAGTTTCCCTGGGGCCCAGGGAGTGTGGTGCTCACTGCTCTTCATCCTCAGGATGCTTCAATGGGCCCAAAGGCCATGCTGGGACTCACAGGGAACTAAGGCAGGATCTGCGGAGGAGCACAGGGTCATGGAACGAACATATGCTCCTACATATGTTGTCTGGACATTTTACTTCTCGATTTACATATTTTTTTTCCCCGAATGGCCTCAAATACTCCTATTACTTTATTTACCATCTGTATGCTGACAGCTTTCAAATTTCTGTCTTTAGCCCAGCTTTCTCTCCTGAACCACAAACTCAAATACCCAAATTTCTACCCTGTGAGCAAAAGTTAAACCCAGTAACGATGATGTCACAGGAATCCTTTTACACAGGGAAGTAAACATGCATAATTTTGGAGGTTAATCTGGCCATACTACCAAATCTAAAATTAGGCATAATATTTGAACCTAACTTTCCACTTACAGGTATCTATTCTATAGAATATTCCATTTACATGACACAACTAAAGTAATCAAAGTGGGGGTGGGGGAGGGATAAATTAGGAGTTTGGGATTAGCAGGTACAAACTACTGTATATAAAATAGATGAACAACAAGGTCCTACTGTATAGCACAGGGAACTGTATTCAATATCCTGTAATAAACCATAATGGAAAAGAATATGAAAAGGAATATATATAACTGAATCACTATGCTGTACACCAGAAACTAATACAGTATTGTGAGTTAACTATACTTCAATTTTAAAAATTTAAAAATAAACTTATTGAAGCAGAAAATAAAATGGTGGTTTCCAAGGGATTGGGGGAGGGGAGGTGTTGCTCAATGAGCATCGAGTTACTGTTACACAAGAGGAGTAAGTTCTAGAGATCTGCTGTATGACATCATGCCTATAGTCACCAATATGGTACCATGCAAGCAAAAATTTCTTAAGAAGTTAGATATTGCGTTGTGTTCTTACCACATACACAAATAAAAACAAAACAAAGGGACAAGAAAACGTTTGGTGGTGATAGAGATGTTTAGTACCATGGTTCTTGTGATGGTATCATGGGTGTCTGCACATATCCAAATTAACCAGATTGTGTCCATTAAATACGTGCAGTTTTTTTGTGTATCAATTATACCCTAAGAAAGCTGTTTTAAAAAAAACTGGAAAAATATGCACAAGAGTGTGCAGAGATGTACGTTTAAGATTATTTTTTGCAGGATTTCCTACAGAAGTGCAAAATGGGCAACAGTCTAAGTAACTACCCCAAACGGATAGGAGTCAAGCAAAATTTTCCTGTTGAAGGCCGGGTAGTAGATGTTTTCGGCTCTGCAGGGCAGTTTTTCTCACAGCTACTCTGTTCTGCACTTGTAGTGTAAAGGCAGCCACAGATGAAACGTACACGAATGGGCTTGGCTGTGTTCTAATAAAAAGGGGTGGACTGGAGTTTACCTGTAGGCTGCAGTTTGCTGACCCCTGATGTAAGGGTCTTCGTTCAGCCCCCGCAGGTAGGGCAGGCCAAAGTGTCTGTCGGTTAATGCTACCAGGCACAACCACCATCCAATGATCCAGAGGATTTGGAGGATAAACACTCCAGGTTCCTCGCCTTTTGGAGGGGAAGCAACTTGAGATTCCTGTGAGGATTGAGTCTGAGTTGCCTACAGCAGCAACTTGTCCATTAACATAACTTCGATTGGCTTTTCTCCTTTCCCTGCCTCCGTCCTCACTCCCTGAGGGAACTTTCTGAGATCGTCTCCTCAATGAACAACTTGAACTCAAATTTTTGTCTCAGAATTTGTTTCAAGGGGAAACCCAGCCCAAAATGGTGGATAAAAGAAGGGGTCCTAGGAAGCAGACGCTCAGGATGGGTTTCTGAGGTTGGATCCCTCTCCAACCATACGATAACAAGGGTCCTATTTCTACTTCTGATGTTAAGGAGGTATGGTCAAAAGCACCATCACACGGTAGAATCACCTTTACTAAGATTCTCAGGTATGCTTTTTTGGGATAGAATGATAGGTGGAAGGGGTGCTTGAAAAATATGGGCACGGTAGTAATGATAAGGATTATAGAGTTGGGTGGCGTTTACTGCCATAGAAGCTCTACGGGAAGAAAATAACAGAATCAGGTCAAACAATTATCAACTTAGAGCATGGGGGGAATGCCAGAAATTATCCACAGCAATATGTAAAGGGACTCTCATCTCCTGCAAGCAGAGGGCAGTCCACGCTAAAAATCATACCCAAGACTTCATTAGAAGAGCGGCAAAATTATAAAGAGGCTGAATGCACAACCCGGGATGTCTCCTGTGCTGATTATTGAGAACTCTGAACCACTGTAGTCCTCTGAATTCCATAGGTCAACAGAAGTGGCCTTCTCCTCTTGCTAGAGGTGATTGACCTTATTACCTGGAGATCACCAACGGGGACTCATAAAGAACATGCCTTAAAAGAGTAAGCTTGTCCTTCTCAAGATCTGCCTCTGCTTCCTCTCGTTGTTTCAAGCCCAATAAGAAGAATCAAGGTTCAGCATGACTCAAGCAAGAAAGTGCTCTTCCTGCTGCTTGAAGGAAGTGACTGTTTTCCAGAAGAGCTGCAGGGCATGGCTCACGTGTACTGGAATGATCTGACGGAACATAGGTGGGTTCCAGAGGGTGTTGGACCAAAGAAGCTGCCATCTAAAGGTAAGAGTGGAAAGTTTATTGATATAGACATATACTCTCCATTGACTGTAGACTTAACATTCTGGTGATGATCCTAGGAACTGGGGAAAAAAATGTTGGAATGGCTCCTTCTTGAAGTTTGGAAACAGTGATGTTTTACGGAAGATGAAGCAGAGATACTGGAATTGCCTTGGCATATTTTTGAGGAAGATATCAATAGGCTTGGAGGCACGCATGCTAGAACGGATTTTTAAGGAAGACCAGACAACTCACCAGCTGACTGTATTCCCTGGGAGGATCCAAGGAAGAGGACTTTCAGTAAAGAAATAAGGAATGTGCTAGCGTAAGGGACTCCATCCTTGGTAAGGAGCTCAGTGGTAGCTTCCTGCATAGCCCAGGGTTGATAGTTGGAGGTGCTGCTGTAGAACTAGGCTCCTTAGGACCCATGGAAATGACAGGATTCCAACATAGCGGATGCAAGGTCGTGGCTTGTAACCATCAGAGGCATGGTGGATTTGTGATCATAACGGACACTAATGCTGGAATACCAACTAGGAGGCCTCAGACTGCAGGGCTCTGAGGCAGAGAGTAACAGACCGTGGTATTACTAGGGGCAGCTTGCTGGGGGGCCAACAAGGGTATTGCTTGGTTTACAGACCCAAACTAGACGAAGGGCAGATGATCTGAAGGCTGAAGTTGGCTGCCTAGTGAAATATAATAATCCCTCATCCAGTTTCCAGATCTGAGCCAGTTCTCAGATCCAGAATCCTGTGATTGAGAGAGATACTAGATTCTCTTGCAGAAAATCCTACAAAGACTCAGGAAGTATACATAGCACTAATTGCCCCACTCCTTCTCCAAAGGGATCTACACGGCAGAAAGGGGAAATACCCATACAGCAAACACTGCAGTGTACCCACAGGGTACCCACACATTTCAAGAGCTCTTGGATCCAGGTTTGAGCTGACACTAATACCAGAGAAACCAAAGCACCATCTTGATGACCTTGTTAAGGGTGGGTGAGTAAAAACTAGGTGATAAATGGAGTCTTGGCCCAAGTCCACTCCATAAATGCCCAACGAGTTTGCCAACCCACACTGTGGTAATGTTTATGGGTTCTGAGCGCTTAATTGTGTTGGATATACTTAGCAGCTGGAAGAACCCTCACATTGGTTCCTGACCTGCAGAGTGAAAGCTATTACAGTAGAAAGGGCCAAGTGGATGCCCTGAAACTGCTCACCATTCCAGCCAAGATGGTAAATTAGAAGCAATAACTCATCCCAGCTGAAATGGCAGAAACTAGGGCTACACTGAGACTGAAAGGTTGCAGAGGTGGTTGTCCCCATATCTCTGTTTGATTTTCTGGTATGACTTCTGTAAAAACCAGATGGATCATAAAGGAGGAAGGTAAACCTGTATAAATATAACTCACTAAACAGTAGATCCAGTTATAGCTGCTTTGTATCCTTACTGGAACAGACCTACACAAAGGGAGGCTCTTGGTGTGTAGCTATCATATCGTATCGTATTGTACTGTATCGTATCGTATGGTATCGTACTGTATTGTATCATATCGTATTGTATTGTACTGTATTGCATAAAGGGATGTTGGTGTGGACAGGAATTAGAGAGTTGACACACTAAACCCAACACAGGGGTGGTTCTAAAATACTGGTAGGGGAAAAAACCTCCCAGGGGGGCAGAGCTTAGAGCAGTACACCAGGCCATCAGAGAGCAGTGGCCTGAGAAAAGGATATATCCAGATTCCCTGGTGGTGGCAAACGTCCAATTGGACATAAAAAGAACTGCTTTATTTATTTTATTTTTGGCTGCATCAGGTCTTAGTTGTGGAATCATTGCAGTGCTTGGGCTTCTGTCTAGTTGAGGCACGTGGGCTTAGTTGCTCCATGGCATGTGGAATCTTAGTTCTCCAACCAGGGGTCGAACCCACGTCCCCTGCATTGGAAGGCGGATTCTTAACCACTGGACCACCAGGGAAGTCCCAGAAGAACTGCTTTAAAACACTGGTAATAAACACCTAGGAATTCATTTTTCTAAAAAACACCATTCACTATGAGATGCTTCGGAATAAATTTAAGAAGAAAGGCACATAACTTACATCTTAAAATTTATCAAATCTTATTGAAAAACATAAAACAAGATCCAAATATATAGAAATAACCATGATAATAATAATGACAACAACTAGCACTAATACAACACTTATATGGCAAATATTATAGTAAATGCTTTACTTATCGTGGTTTTGGATGGGAATACTTAAATGTCACCCAATGTCCATTTTCTCTAAATTAATGTTTAAATTTACTGTAATCTAATCAGGATCCCCACAGGCATTTTTAAATTGTATAAACTACTTTAAATTTTCATTCGGCAGAATAAATTCCCGAGAACAGACAACAAACACGCAAAAGAAGCCTAGTGAGGAGAGCTGTCTTAACAGTCAATGTAATCAAATCAACATTGGTTTTTACAGAAACATACAAGTAGGTAAGCAAAACAGAATTGAGACTGAATTATATATATGTAATATATATTTACATATATAGTGATGAATGTAGTACTTTAATTTACTGGGGGGAAATCATGGTTGATTTAATTGGTATGCTTCATGAAGTTTGGGCACAGAGAAGTAGAATGGGAGATACCTAGACAGGTCTGCCCCATGAAGGCAGATCTTTCAGTGGGTTGTTTATCCATCAGAGGGAGGGAGCAGGGAGAGAATGACCTTGAAGGCATGAAGAATGTTAACACAGTGACCATTCCCACTAATATCTGTGGACCAAAAGGTATCTCCAGGGATTGTTCAACCAGATTAGGGATGCTATCATCTGTGTGTGAGGAAAGGTCTATGGAAGGTAGAGGGGAAAACCACAAAGGCGATTGTCAGAAGGGTAAGTATGAAGTGGGTGCTAAAGTCTTGCTTCCTCTGTGAGAAGAGAAGGAAGGCTTGGCACAGTGGCAAAACCATCCCCTCAACTTCGACCTGAACTATTTTTCTTCCTTTAACCCAGTGGTTCACACACACACAAACCGTTAGAACCAATCAATGAATTCACTAAAATTGGCAGGATAAAAATTCAACATAGAAAAATCAGTTGCATTTCTACACACTAACAATACATTATCAAAAAAGGAAATTAAGAAAAGAATCTCATTTGCAATAACTTCAAAAGAATAAAAGGCTTACGGATAAACTTAACCAAGGAGGCAAAAGACATGTACCCTGAAAACTACGTAACACTGATGCAAGAAATTAAAGAAGACACAGACAAATGGAAAGACATCCCGTGTTCTCACAGTGGAAGGCTCACTGTTGTTAAAGCATCTAGCTTGAGCTAATACATCACCTGGGTGGATAATATCAGAGGATAGAGTATGATATTATACCATTTGTGTTAATCAGCTTTCGTTTCACTTCTGGAACAACTCACACTGATTTCCCTGCAGGAATGTCTTTCCCTTTCTCTCTCTCCTCCTTTCTTATTCTCTCTGGTGGCTTTTTGGTTCCCATTTCCCCTCTACCCTGTCCCTGCTTTTGTTTATTTTCTCC